>NW_015505320.1:1140121-1141531 GCF_001515645.1 Sinocyclocheilus grahami | reverse complement strand
AAAACCATTTGAACTACAAAATATGAGTGTAATACTTTATAAATAACATTATATATTTTTCAAATATTACAATAAACACAAAAAAAACATAGGCACTTTTGGAGTTTTAAAATATATATATATTTTTTTAAATTCTGTAATTCAGGTTTTATTAGGCCCAGCTCTCTGCAATTTACTTTGTTTGATGCCACTAGATGCCAAAAAGTTATTACATTATATCTGAAGCGAGTGAAATTGTCTATTTCTGCATCTAAATGTGTCATTGTGAGTTTCCTTTGCAAAAACAGGCTTTATAAAACACATTGACCACACAATCCTATTTTACTCTGTGCCATAAGCACTTTAATTGATTATTAATTGAATTATGTTTCATTTTTATGTTTTTCTAAGTAGTAATATACAAAATGGCTCTAGCGAATTGGACCAAATTTCACATATTGTGTATTCTACAATGTTTAATTATTTCAGGATGCACAAGACTGTCTACATTATAAAATATATCTGGTCTATCACAATCTAAAATAGAATCCATATCCTCCAGCTTTATATCATTCCATTTATGTGCATTCTGTATTGGGATACTGCTTCACAGCATCTCTCACCTCATCAGTTGACTCACTCTTGTATCCACAGCATCTCTCCATGACAACATTGCATCATCCCTGGACCAGAGCGGAGCTAATTCGCTAGCCGGCAGCTATCTGAAGCATTCAGAGCGTCAAACAAACACATTTCAGTTCATCCACACAGCACTGTAATAATCCATCTATATTTACTGCATATTCACTGAAATGCATAATGTACTGTACTTTTCTGTCAATAAACAGTGTATCAGATTGCTAGCTGTGCTATCACGTTTCCAAACAATGTTTCAAATATAAAACACACGCTCATAAAGCCTTACCAGACACGCGTTCATTCCTCTCCACGGAGCCGCTGAACGTTCTTCACCATATATAACTTGTAATATGATTATCATAGATTGATGTTATCCGAACCGTGTGTGCTGTATCCTTTCCGTGAGGGAAACGCGCCTTCAAAACATTCCAGAAACTACAGAGACCAAAAACCCCCAGAGGCACATTCCCGGATGCAAGACCCCCCTCTCCCCCTCTAGGGACACAGAGGTGTCCAATTTCACGGCTCTGAAATGGCCGCTGAGTTGACAGACTGTAATTTTATTTTTTTTAAATGTTTTATTGCAAACAATTCAGAGTTGACATTAATGAATAACAACTTTGCATACATTACACTTACTGTATCATACATCCAATGTCATCTGAACATATGAAAGAGAAGAGAAGAAAAAAATGATAATGACTGTTAAAAGAGAAAGATGCATTTAAACATCTTTTTTATGAACATAAAGGCAGGAACAGAACAAATAAAGAAAAGAGGATTTAAAAAAAA
>NW_015505320.1:1100702-1138584 GCF_001515645.1 Sinocyclocheilus grahami | reverse complement strand
TTGATAATGACTGTTAAAAGAGAAAGATGCATTTAAACATCTTTTTTATGAACATAAAAGGCAGGAACAGAACAAATAAAGAAAAGAGGATTTAAAAAAAACAAAAACAAAAAAAAAACACATCAAAACAAGTATTAACCATGGTACATGAAAGATCTCATCATATCTCTTCAAAAAAGAAATAAATTTTTTGTTATTAATTACTCTTAGTGATTTAATTAAATGCTCTACTTCACATAAGAAATCTATAAAAGTAGGTATTTTCTTAAGAAACCTTTGTTTGTTAAAATAGAATTTTGCCACAAGGATAAGAAAGTTAACAGCAGATTCTAAAGATTTGTTTTGGTTTTCAAAAAAGCAAACAACATCCTTAATGTGTAAATTACATTTCATATTAACTTTAGAAAAACAATAGGAACTCAAATCTTTCCAGAAAAGTGATGAAACATTACAAGAGAAAAATAAATGACAAATATCTTCACTTTCTTTTTTACAGAAGGTGCATATATCAGCTACATCACAAAATTTCGACACAACAGCGTTACAAGGGTATATATTATGCAAAACTTTCACTTTATTGGGTATACAGTATTTATATGGTAATAACCATGTTTTCCTCCATTGAATGTTATCTATTTTAGAACCCCCCAAAAAATTCCCTTTTGGAGAAATTGAGTTTCGAGATTGAGAAAGTTGACGAATAAATGAATTATTACATTCTTTACTTAAAAGCGAAACACCTCCCAAACATATCTGTGAAAGTTGTTTTGAGCATGACTCATGGGTGAGGGAAGCTTTCATCAGACATATGAATCCATCAGGAATCGCCTTTATAACAGAGTTAAATTCTTTAAACGGAATGGGAAATTGATGGATATTCATAAAACATTCATAAGATAACAAATCGCCATTAGAGTTGATTAGATCAGCAACAAAGATTATGTTTTTATTAAACAATTTATCAAAAAAGACTGATCTATTTCTAATTTTAATATCCAAATTATTCCATAAGATGGTTTTGTGGGGGGGAAAGTTGTGGTTGTAAACCAGTTTCCAGGCTAACAAGCTTGTTGATTAAATCTAGCCAGTTTAATAGGTAATTTACTAGTGGAGTAATTGCATTTCATCAAAAAAGAAAGGCCACTTATCCTATTAAATATATTATTAGGAATAAAATACCACATAGAATCTGACCCAAGCAAACATCTTTTTAACCAATTAATTTGAAATGTATTGTTAGTATCATCAAAATTCAGGACTTCAAGACCCCCATCACTCCTTTTATTTGCTCAAACATATTTCTTCAATTTAATTTGTGAGATTTATTACTCCAAATAAAATCAAATATTTAAAATATTCCCATTTAGGACCATGAGACTCAAATTCATTATTTGAACAAATTCCTTTAACTAATCCCTTGATTTGATCATTCAAATTTTTATCTTTTAGCAGATTATTATTCAATTTCCAGTAACCACGCACAGTACTCACAGACTGTAATCTGACCACAAGCGACCACAATACCTCTTATGATATGAAGAGCGCCTGTTTTCCAGACGCGAGTCTATTTCGTAACCTGGACAAAACGCTATATATCTCACCGATGGAAGCACGCAGAAACGTGAAAATGGTCTTGTTTGAAGAAGAGATCCTAATCTAAAAGATAATATAGAGTATATAGATATTTGTGGCTGTTTGAGGCTGACTGAAGCAGTGCTACCAGTATAAATGTAAATTCGTTCAGAGGTGACAAAATTATACATCGCGATTCTATCGAAGATAATTCGATCTGTGATTGTCACACAATGAAATAATCTACATCGTCAAATTCCTGAGAATGAGAGCTTTCTTGTGACATATGACTTGACTTTTTTGTGAAAAATATATAAAATACACATTCTTCGTAAAAATTATTCGCAATGGTTAGGCGGAAATTCGTGTGTGGGACGAATACATTTCTAAGCTTAATTTGACTGCTTTATGTATATAAAAACCTAAAGGAATGGTATTCTTTGTAAAGAAGACATGCCAAGCTTTCAAATGAACCCATATATGGGCTGATAACATATAAGGAAGGCTATGTAAATGAAGCATAAACATTTTTAAGCGATTTTGGACCCGTATCCGGGTCCGCAGAGTTTAACTGGTTTTAACTTGGAGTTACAAAATAAAAAGACAACGGATGTCAGTTTTCTTGTGTTTTTGAACCATAACAGCTAATATATATTAGAATACTTTATTACCTTGATTTATTCAAAATAGCAATCAGTGTTACTTAAACAGATAACAAGTGAAATTTATTTGCTTCCATTTCTTCCCTTCACTCACCTCATAAATGCTTTTGTAAAGAACAGGTCATGTGATAGCTTAGCAGTTCTCTGTGTTGAGAGGTCAGTCAGTCTGATTAAGAAAACATTGCAGGATAAGCCAGCTGCCCCACACGCACATATACACACACACACTCTCTCTCTCTCTCTCTCTCTCTATGTACATTTGGGTTGTGCTTCTGTATGAAATCATCCTTCACACAAAGCTGCAGGACAAAAAAGGTAAGCCTTTTCAGTTTTATCCCAGCGCCAACCATGTAATTGTAACCAAATTTGTTATACATTTAAGTGTCATTTCTGTGCGATCAGTGTTGCCAAACAGAATTGCAAAAATAATGACAGAAACCTTTTCCAAAATGCTCCTCTCATCTCCCATTGCTAATCAAACAAATAGTATCATCCCAAACTCATGGCATTGGATGGGTTAATGTAACTGGGGTGGGCTGGTCAGATACTTTAAAAAACTGATAATTCTAATAATGTCACAGAGCCAGTGTTTACACTTTTTGGAAGAATCGGCCTACAAAAGACTGACTTATAGCATATTAACTTTCAAAAAAAATAAATAAACATCACCTTTTATATAATAATTTAATGACTTCAGTAGAGATGACCTCATTTATCCAGTAGTCAAATGGAACAGCTTTCTAAAAATAGTTGATTAGGAGACAGATTAACTAAATAGTAGAGCTTAGTTTGTGCCAAATAGGTCTGTATTAATCTGTGTAGCATTTGACTTCTTATGAGTGCCCAGAGTCATTACCTTTCAGCAAGTGCACACTTTTTTGTTGTATTTTGTGTCATGCATATTTTATGCACTGGGAGTAAATGGCTAAATGATTTAGAAGCTTTTTTAGGAGCAGACATCAACAAAACTATATAAAAAATTATAAAAAAAATTAAATATAATAAAAATTAAACTGAATTAAAAAATGTATAGTATCATCCCAAACTAATGCTATTGATTGAGTCAGTGTAGCTGTGTTGGGCTGGTTGGGATACGCAAACTTCACTGTTTTGGTAAAATATTACAAAATATTAGAACATTACATTAAATTTGTTTACATGTTTAAAATAAATTTGCAGCAGCTGTGGGCTCCCATGGAGGAAGAGCACACATGTCCCATGTGTCGTGACCTCTTTGATCAATCTCAACCCTTTCCCTGTGGCCACAGCTTTTGCCTGGCCTGTGCGCAAGAGGCCTGGAGCCAGAGTAACGTCTGTGGCAAGCGAAGATTTGTATGCCCACAGTGCCTGGAGGAGCAGATGGTGGTGGTATGTGACTGCTGTCCGGAAGACGAGGATAATGCGGCCCATGCTGCAGTGAAGACCTGCCTGCGATGTGAGATCTCTCTGTGTGAGCAGCATCTGCAGCCACATCTGCAGCGTCCTGCTTACAGCACTCACCTGTTGGTGGAGCCACTGATGGATGTATCCCGCCGCAGGTGCCCTACTCATTGGGAGGTATTCCGGTATTACTGCATGGATGACAGGGAGTATGTCTGCCCAGATTGCATTTTGGAAGGACGGCATGCTCAACACCAAGTCAAAGGGGTGAAAAAAGTGGAGGAGGAATACAAAGTAAGTCATTAGATCTATTATACTGTTGTTTAAGAAAAAGTCCTGTTGAGGGATTTAATTATGGTCCAGGACTGTTCACAATGAGCTTTATACTAGTTTATTGCCTTTTTTAGAATAATGCTTTTTAACCCAGAGTAAAGCAATTTTGCAGGGGCCATTCACACAGAATGTGTTGAAAATGCAGTGTTCAAAGTCGTCCGTTTGGCGCTTGTTTAGAACACCAATGGAAAAGTTGCACAGTGGAATAAAAAATAAAAAAAACTGTAAAGTTGGCACTGCTTTTAACCCTGGATTAAAATGTGCTCCTTTTCATAGTGCTAAGAAGAAACAGACCTTTAGTGACAAACAACCAATCATAAACTGAAATATGATTGCCTCATTAAATATTCTTGCACATTATAGTCATAAAATCGTTCAAGCGGTTCAGCATTTGAGGGATTTGATATTTTGAAAAACTATGCAGAAGAAATTGTATCTAGTGTTTGTCCAGTTATTGATAATGACATTGCAAATATGTAAAGAGTGGACCCGGGCATTTTAACTTTCAGTTATTCTTTTGAATTATTCAGTTGATTTTAATTCATTGTCGTATTCATACACACTTGTAGAGCAGTTTTAACATTTACTGCACTTTTGTTATTCTTCAGTTATGTACATAGCAGAAGTCTCGCACATTCACAGGAAATAACTTAGGGTACTCCTCAAATTTAAAAAGCTCTTCTGTAATGTGTATAGGTCAAATTACAGAGCCTGTTTGAGAAAGCAGAAGAGAAAGTAAAGCGAGGTGAAAAGATGCTTCAAGAACATCAGAAAGCTCGTCGCAGCATCATAGTAAGTTCAAGTCTCTTTGGCATCTCATATTCAATCAAACTAAATATTCCTAACCTGAAATATAAGGACTACAGGTTCTCATAACTGAACACAACATGCATACGTTACATATTCTGTGTGTGTTTGTGTGTGTGTGTGTTTCAGGAGGACTCCTCTGTGAGTGATGTCTCCCAGGTGTTACAGATGGGTTCAGCCGTGCAGGCTCAGGTGGGCCGACTGGTGTCAGCTGTGATAAAAATCACGGAGCAGGAGAGACAGCAGGCCATGGAGAGGGTACAGGAAGAGTGCAGCAGAGTAAGAGAAGATCTGAACCAAACTGAGAGCATCCACCGCTTCTTTGGCTCCCTGCTGGATGAGAGCGACCCCTTCCTGCTAATCTGGGTATGAGGATATACTTTAAAATTTTCTAGATTAAATGCATATCAAACCTCATTCACCATATTCTGATAAAAAGCTGATATTTTATTAGTTATTATTTAATATTTTTATAAATGCATTCAAATAATGTATATCTTCTATAATCACATTCAATTTAAATAAATACATTCTATTAAAACATGGCATATCAAGCTCGTATCAAAGGCCTACAGTATGTATTTTCTTTACATTGTTTGTGTGCGTGTGTGTGTGTTTAAATTCAAATGTCTACAATAATACAGTTAAGGCATATTTTGTGTTAATTTGATTTGATAATAGCTGTTGCAACATGACATGCTAGAAAGAGCATCGCAAGACAGTTTATAACCAAAACCAACATAATACAAGATGTAATTGACTAGGTTTATGGCCTTATTAGCCTTTTTAATGCAACCAATTCTTTGTTATTGAATACTTTCTCTGACTGTACAAAACATGCAGTTTTATTTAGGAACTTTACACATGTCATTTAGATTAAAAGAGATTAAAATCCTAACTTTTCACAGGTATTCCAAGCAGAGGATTCGCAGTAAGTCTTTAGATAAACCTTGATTGTTTTAGTGAGTGTCATAGCAAAATCTTGTGATTTGTGAGTGCAGTTGTATGTTAGTGTGTGAATCTTTTACTTGGTTACTTTTGCTCGATTTTTCTTTGCAGGATGATGGCAGATCTCAACACACCTCTGTTCACACCACCTCAGCCCAGCATGGATAAGAAACGTGTTTTAGAGAATGTGGAAAATAAATACAGAGAATTCATAGCAGAGACCCTGCGCTGCCTAATTGAACTCAAGAGAGATCTCTGTAAGTAGGCATGTTAATATTAATACAGCCCATGATGGGCCCCGATCCCACATTTAGATTTTTTAAGAAATACAATTCTTACTATTGATTCTCAGCTAATCTAAGCGTGAACTGAATCAATATTTTAATTTTTTTGTCATTTGCCTTGTTTAATAGTGCCATCTAGTGGCTACATTTCTAATGCCTGTTTCTCTTTGTTATTTAGTAAGCAGCCCATTAACCTTGGACAAAAACTCAGCCCATCCTCTGCTAAACATCTCTGAAGACTTACGGACAGTGATGAGGGTCAAAAACCGCTTGTCTGTCCCTGAGCATCCTGACCGTTTTGACCACTGGTCTCAGGTGGTCTCCTGTCAGATATTTTCTTCAGGAACCCATTATTGGGAGCTGGAGGTGGAGGGTTTCTGGGATATAGCAGTGACCTATTACAGCATTGGGAGGAAATCAAAAGAGGGCACAGCCTTTGGCTGCAACAAGGTAAATTGTTAACCTAATACACAAAATTTTGAAATGCCAAATATGATGATCCCTCTGCGAACAACTTCTTAAAATAAAAATGCACCCATATATTTTCATGTACAAAGACTCATTTTTACTGTGAAAAACAGAATATAAATGTATAAAATATAATCAGAAAAATGTTTACTTTCTGTTAAGTTGATGTGGTGTCTTTTTTGTGTGTCGATAAAATTAAAAAAGTGATTAATCTAATGATTTTTGTATTAAGTAAACAAATGTTCCAAATATGGACATGGGCAAAGATTTTTTTTAGCATGTTTTTTTTTTTTTTTTAGAAATTTTAGCATTTTATTTTCATTGTCAAACCTTTATCAATAGGTATTTCATCTCATGCTTTCACTGTCATTTAAAGGGAAACTGAGATCCAATGCATCTTTCTCCAACAACGGATATTCAAAATTAGCAAAATATAAATCTCAAATATTTTTATCCTTTTAGTTTGGTGAATATATTGCTAGTGCCCTTTTTTTGAAGGCTCTTAAAGACATAAAAGTGAAATTAAAAATGCATGTAAAATATTGAATATTTTCCATGTCAGCAGCCTTTCTCATCACAGCTCAAGAAAGACACTATAGTGAAGGGTTTTTGGATTGTGATGCTCCATCAGCCAATGAGCACTGTCAGCTGTCATGTACAGTTCATGTAATTGGCTCAAAAAGTTCCGTGCTTCTCGTGAGTCGTGAGCAAAAAAATAAAAAAATAAATAAAATAAATCATGTACTGTCAAGTTGTACTGCACCAGCTGATAAACCACCATTGAGATGAAGCTTTCTCCTGTTATTATAGACCTCACTGTTGGCAGCCCTTCCTTCAAGATCTAGGTTCAGGTATCCTTACTAAAGCAGTGCAGCCATTTGTTTTTAAAAATACACGCACAATTTTAAAAATAGCCCTTTAATGGAATGGCCATCCGTTCAGGGTTTTGCCACCTTTGGCCCAAGACGATGGCATAGGTTTCAGCATGCCTGCGACAGAGGATAAGTGGTTGGAGAACAAATGGACAGATGAAATTTGACCAAATATAAGCACAGTTCACTCTTCTTTAATTTATTGTTTTTATTTCTTGTGATGCTCAAAAATAAAAAGTACTTTGTGTATTTGAGAAATCTGAAAATGTTTCAGATTTTCTTTTATTGTATTATTTGTGCCCATTTGATGCTTATGATCCTTGTGGATCAGTCATGTTTTGTGGGACCCTGGGTCATGTTATGGTTCCTGTTTTCTTCTAAATGCTTTCTACTGACTGTTGGCTATCATTTACAGCTACAAATGCCAGTTTGACCATGCTGTTTACATCCAAGAAAGATTACATGGATTATTAGAGAAAGTGAGAGAGGGAGAGAGAGAGGTGACGCTGGTGGAGTGGGTGGGAAGGGGAGGGTCTTGAGAGACAGGATGAGTACAGGAAGATCTGTAAGCTGTCAGATTCAGTGTTTCTCTACAGAAGCTTTGACACTTTGCATCATTACACCTGGGAAACTGAGGGACAGCCCACAAAATCAGGTAATTTTGCTATTTTTTCTTACTACAAAAGCTTAAGGATTTCATTTAATCTTATGTTACTCCAGAGAAAAGAAGCTTTAGTAAAAACTTGTTTATTACACACAAAAAAAGGTATTTTAAGGTATTTTTGTCTTGTTTTCTTGTAAATTAATCAATTTATTAAAATCAGATTTATGCTTTTATAAAAACAATAAGATAAACATTTTTTTTTAAAAATAAAGTCTATATAAAGGATAATAATAATAAAGGATATTTAGATATTTTTACATGGAAACAAAGCAAAATGCTGATAATTTTTTTGGTGTGTAAGGTAATTTGGAGCTAGGTTAGTGCTGTAAAAAGATTTTAAATAACCTAAAGCTATGTTATGTAATGTTCAAAATTTTGGGAGAGTGAAGTTTTGTGAAGAATATTAAGCTATCGCTCAAGCACAGCACTGAGCAGAATTAGTTCTTATTGAAAAGCGCACAAACATTGAGGTTTCACTCAAGACCAGGCGCAATGAAAGCTGACCTTTGTAAATGTCATTGCTTCATAAAGACTATAAGCATGACTTGAATAGTAAATTAATGTGGTGAGTTGTGCCACTTAAGACCTGATATAGACATACTTTTCCTTCAAATTCCGAGATGTACATTGGGTTTCAGGACTTTGCATATTGTAGCCATTTCACCGTACCAAGGCACTGAGGAGAGAGAGGAGGTTCGGCCAATAAGCACCAGCAAAGGAGAGAGGGATAGAGGATCTGCGTAGGGGAGAGAGGTCCTGCATGTTGTGGAACGTCAGGAGGGAAGTGAGAGCGTGTTAAAGACAGATGGTCTCTCAGTGGAGTTGTTCTTTTTTCTCTCTTGTTCTCACTCTCTCTTGGATGCTGCTCCCCTCAGCTGAAAGAGATCCAAAGTGTTACCTCATGATCTTCATCCTTCACAGCTCCTCTTCCTCCTCCCCCACACAAGCATACCTGTTGGCTTGCAGAGCTCCTCTTATCCTCTCTCTCTCTCTTTGTCTTCTCACAGGTTGGCTATGATGATGGATTTTTTTCAGGATGATGAGAAACCTCTAAGTGTCCTTGCCTTTGGTCCCCTACAGGCAATTTAACAAGCACAGAAGTAGCTCTTCTTCGGGAAACTGTGACAGACAGGAGGGTGACGACAAAATAGCACATAAAGAGTAAGTGAGGGTGAAAGACAGAACCAAGGATTTAAAGATCTATAACTTTTACAATAGCTCACAACTTCACAGTTTTTGAGGATCCTTCACTTATTTTTCCTCGGTTCCCAGAAGACGACCTACTTTATCAAACTGTAGGGAACATTTTCACCTAATTTCATCTGAGATATCACAAGCTGAAATAATAAGACAATGCTGCCCAGCTCTGGGTTGCCAATGCTTATACTAGCTACACTTCTGCTAATCGGCCCTCTAGTGGTCAGAGGGCAAAATGACACAGAGCCCATAGTACTGGAGGGTAAATGCCTGGTGGTCTGTGACTCCACACCCTCTTCAGAACCAGCAGGTAATGCGCTGGGGATGTCCGTGCGTTCAGGTACTGGCCGTGTGGCCTTCTCTGCCACACGGCAAACCAACCATGAGCCCACAGACATGAGCAATCGCACCATGATCATCTATTTTGACCAGGTAAGCAATCTTTCCACATTAAAATACTTGTATGTAGTTTTGCTCTGTTTAATTGGTCAGTTTTTGTCAGATCTTGGTGAACGTTGGTGGTCATTTTGACCAAGAGAGCAGTATCTTTCTTGCTCCGAGGCGAGGGGTGTACAGCTTCAACTTCCATGTGGTGAAGGCATACAACAGGCAAACCATACAGGTACATACTGCAAAGTTTTTCTTGCTCTCTTAAAAATAAAGCTTCTTTATTGGCATCTATGGTTCCATGAAGAACTGTAACATCCATGGAACCTTCCATTGCACAAAAAGGTTATTTATAATGGAAAAAGGTTCACACTTTGAAAAAAAAAATTCTTTAAGAGTTGTTCATTGAAAGGTTCTTTGGGGAGCCAAAAATGGCTCTTCTGTGGCATTGCTGTGAAAACCTATTTTCCTATTCACAGGTGAGTTTGATGTTGAACGGATGGCCAATGATCTCAGCCTTTGCTGGAGACCAGGATGTGACACGAGAAGCAGCCACAAATGCTGGTCTTGTGATCATGGAAAGAGGAGACAAGGCTTACCTCAAGCTAGAAAGGGGCAACCTAATGGGAGGCTGGAAGTACTCTACTTTTTCAGGCTTCCTGGTCTTCCCTTTATAAAGGACGACCGTGTGAACAGCTGGGAGATGTGGAGGAGAGAGGGTGACATGCTCTCTGGGGATTTTTATTTTAAGAAAATGACTTTAAGAAAAGTCACAGAAAAGGTCATATTTGTTCTTCCTCTTTTTTGGTGGCAGAGCAGAGAAAATTAGATGTTAAATATTATTTATATTTTATTATTTAAAAATATAATTATTATTGAGAACAACATTTGAAAAAATGTGATTTGAAAATCACTAAAAAGTCACTAAAATGAGTTTGATTGTCTTTTTTTGTAATGTATTTAAGACAATATGCTAATGTGTATGGTTAAACTGAAAAATGGCATTGGGGAAAATATGATGAGACTGTCCGTACAGTATTTGAAATTATGTATATCAGAGGTTTTTAAACAATTCAATTTCTGAAATCACTTTTAATTCAAATATAGCTTATCGACTTGATGTGAGATGTCTGTTTCTTATATGCTTGCCTGCTTATGGAGCTGTGTGTGTATAATATAAAGCTTTGTAAAAATAAATCTCATTAAATCGAACCCCTTGACCTCAACCTGTGTTACTTCTCTGAATGAGTTGTTTTACCTCTAACAACAGCTGTTTGTAAATATAGCTCTCAGCATCAGCTGGCACGGTTGATCAGGATTCATCACAGATAGCAGCATAGGCATAATGGATAACGGATACGAACTACAGTGGAACCGGTCGAGCAAAGGCAGATGGAGTTTTTGGCAGGCAGACGTGCAAGTGTACACTGGACTCCTATGGATCATGCGGGGTGGGCTGTCACAGTCAATAAGTTACGCTGCATTGGTTTAAAGACACACACTTATTCACACATATGGAACAAGGAAAGAAAGAGAGCAGGAAAGAGATAAGGAGAGAGAAAAAGAAAAGAAAGAATCACTGATGTTAACACAGTATTAATTTATTTTTCTAACCTGTCTGTGAGCATTTGTTTTTGTATGAAAGACCACAGCATGCAACTCTAAGAAAGTAAGGTAAAAATTTAATCAAAACCTGCTGTTCGTGATGTTTAAAAATAATCATGTTAAGTAAGTTACAGTATGTGGATGTAAGTTATTTATCATTAATTTGTCCTAACACATATAATCCAGTATCCAGTGCACAGTATAATATGAATAATGCATATATTTAAAAATATATATATACATATTTAAAAAATTTACAATATCTGTTAATACACAAACATTAAAAATATATATTTGAATCACCTGAATAATTAGAATATTATTGAAAGTGTTTTAACATCATCCACAAAGTCTGTTGTTTGTGTTTTAATAATGCTAAATAATTTATTTAGATGTAAGTTAATATCATTCATTTTTCCAACCAAGTGTAATCCCGTGCACAATGGAAAATTAATAAATGCTTATATATATATATATATATATATATATATATATATATATATATATATATATATATATATACTGTTATTATGCACATTTTTGTTTTAATAGAAAAAAATTTATAATCATGTGAATATAATTTAAAGTGTCTCAACATCATATGTTTTGTGTGGTGGCATTTAAATTAGATTTTTATTTGCAATATGTTTCACATGGCAAAATTTGTAGACCTCTCTTACAAATCTGTCAACTAAATTCAAAAATACCTTTGTATTCATCTATGACAAATAAATTATATATTATAGACCTACTATAAAATGCGAGCATCAATGTTTCATTTAGCATCACAAGCTTTATTGGGACATTTGAATACATTTGCAAAAATTGCGTAAAGCTATCTAAAAATGATTTCGTAAACTTAAAATTATGATTTTTTATTTTCCCTTAAATATTCTTAAATAAAGAACTGAATAACAAGCGAGCATTTCGAAACCCGGTGATAACAAGTAGGCCGCATTTAGTGCAGCCTCAACCAAACTACCCGTACGACCGATACCTATTAATGTCTCCCGCCCTGTAATTCCGCACACCGGAATGATAGACAACTTCTTTCACCAATGGAAGGTTTGTCTTTTGACAGCCCCCCCTGAGGATGGACCAATCAGCGGACAGCAGATGAGATCGGGGCTGCGCGTTCGACCTAGCGCTGGCAAGAAGTTAGTTCCTGCTCTACGCTGGCCGTTTCCTGTAATCGTACAGTGTTGTGAGACGGAGAAAGCCATGTGTGTCGATGCAAAGGTAAATTTAGCACCCCGAACTTATTGCGGGGAAAGTTGGGGCAGTGGATGGCAGCGTTATTATGGCATATTTTAGGAGAAAATACGCCCTGGCCAAGTCGAAACAGCTTTGCGGCCTTGTCCATGTCTGTTCGTAGTCGGGCTATGGTTTTTGTAGCACGTTGCCTTTGGTTTGGTCCGGTTTGTTGATGAGAGAGATTGAAAGAGAGTCCGAACGAGAGACTGTGAGATGTATTATGAATGATGGACGATCACTGATACAGCTTAAATCGGCCGTCAGAGAGAAACAAAATGATCGAGAACATATTTAGCATTTGTAGCAATAGGAATCGCCATTGTGAACATTGATGGGGTTTGTCGAGTGTCTGCTTTAGGACTGTTGTTCCACATTGATGGCAATGCAAAGAAGGAGCCATGTGTGTCGATGCAAAGGTAAATTTAGCACCCCGAACTTATTGCGGGGAAAGTTGGGGCAGTGGATGGCAGCGTTATTATGGCATATTTTAGGAGAAAATACGCCCTGGCCAAGTCGAAACAGCTTTGCGGCCTTGTCCATGTCTGTTCGTAGTCGGGCTATGGTTTTTGTAGCACGTTGCCTTTGGTTTGGTCCGGTTTGTTGATGAGAGAGATTGAAAGAGAGTCCGAACGAGAGACTGTGAGATGTATTATGAATGATGGACGATCACTGATACAGCTTAAATCGGCCGTCAGAGAGAAACAAAATGATCGAGAACATATTTAGCATTTGTAGCAATAGGAATCGCCATTGTGAACATTTATGGGGTTTGTCGAGTGTCTGCTTTAGGACTGTTGTCCAGTGTTGATTTCGGTTAACTTAACATAAATTCTATGATTTCCGATGGACTATAAAGAATATGATATTACTAGTAATACAAATTTGCGCTCTTTGACTTTTAAAAACAACGTTATGATACTCGCCAAGTGACATACATGTCAGTCAGACATGATGCCATGTGAAGTGATGGCACTGCCATTCAGTAAGATGCAACAACTATATACAATAAATGATTAAATTAATGTTTTCTTGTCTTTTCCAGGGCATCAGTACACACATTTATTGATGGATCTCTTAGAGTTCACTCCAACCAGAGAAGCAAAAAGTAACTCCAGTGAGTAGGAGAGGATAGAGGGGAGAAAGAGAGAGAGTAAAGAAGGGTGAACTGGTGGACTCTCTCTTTTCCTGTTCCCCACTCCCTAATAATTCGTTTCAGGTAAGTTTACCTGTCAAACAGTAGATTTTAATACGCTGGAGTTTGCATACTAACTGTGAGAGTTGTGAACTTGGTACTAGTAATGTAGGGTATCTTTAACTTGATGAAGGTACCTGTAGAATTTTGTATTTTATTATATATATTGTATAACAGTACTGAGATATAAATGCATATAGATATTTATCTAATTAGTATATATAATTATGATTTCATTTACTTTATGCATGTGTATGTTGTACTTGGTATGATAATATATTTATTTTTACATTTCATTTACATTTTTATTGTAAACAACGTCCTTTGAATTTATTCATTTAAGGCCAACTACTTGATAAACTATTGCTGCATAAATGAAATCCAGTAACTGTCCTTAATGTTATTACTTCATTAATGTATGGGAAGAAATACTTGGTGAAGACGGTTACAGTTTCTCTCTCTCTCTTTTTTTTCCTTCAACAGCATAATTGCAAAATCTCTTCAGACTTGTTGGATGTTTTTGTACCGACACTGGATGTCACACATTATTTTCTTTTTTTAACAAACTCTTTGACAAGATGGCAGACCCCATTATGGACCTCTTTGATGACACACCACTGTTCAATTTGGATTCCCTACCTGAGGATGCATTCTCCCAGGGCTCCTCGGATCCAGTCGAGGAGGCGCTGAAGTTGGCACTGGGCCATGTGGACCCACCTATGGACCCTACACCGGATCCTGGTGTCCCTGTGCTCAGTGATGTTGTCACAGATCGAGCTCTAATCCCAACACCCCTCACAGCTCCTGTCTCTGTCCCACTGCAGACCCTTCAAACACAGCAGCCCACCCAGATGTGCCATGAGGTTTCTGTTGCCCCAGCTTCGATTTCCATTCAGCCCTCTCTCTCGTTGGCCAGTAATAGCAGTGGTGCGGCAACGGTCCTGCTGAGCTCCCCTCTTGGAGTACCTGTGTCCGTCGCCACCCAGCAGCTGCAGACTCAGCAAATCACTGTTACGCAACAGGCAGGAGGGCAGTCGGCCCCAAAAATTTTAATTCTCAAAGGCCCTCAGGGTCAGACTCAAGTGCTACAGGGTGTCACCGGAGCCACAGGCTCTCCAGGGAAAGTCACCCTCGCTAGAGTTCTGACAGGGACCCCACTTAGGCCAGGGATGGCGGTTGTTTCCGGGGGAACAGTGTTAAATGCAACATCTCCTGGGCAGGGACAGGTCAAAGTAGGCACTGGAGTTCAAAGGCTGGTTCATACACCAAATGGCCCAATGAAGCAGGTGTTACTGACCTCGGTGCCTCAGACTCAATCGCAGGTTCAGATGCAGCCGGTCCAGGTGCAGATACCTGCGCAGACGCAGCTGCAGTCACCGTCACAGCCAGCACAGGTACAGGCGCAGGTCCAGGTGCAGCCTCAGACACAGGTGGCATTACAAACACAGGACCAAGCGCCGGCTACTACATCCCCTGGAACGACAGCAGCGGCCGTCCGACCTCAAGGTGTCACATTTTCAGCAGTGTCACAGCAGGTCAGTCTCTGCAAGTTTTATTATGGTTAATTACAAAAAAAAACAGAAAACAAAAGTTTGGTTGCTTGAAATAAAATAACCGTTAACCTGAATAAAATATTTTATTTAAATAAATAAAAATCTATTATAAAAATTATATAATTATCCTTTGTATCAATTATTATATGAATATGTAAGTATTATACATTTTATGTAAACATATTTCAGCTAGTTTCCTAGGCAGCATTTCTGAAGTTCTAAAATAATTAATACTTAATAACAGTTATATGGACTTAAAGACTAAAAATGAGCACACAACAAAATTACTAAAACTTTAACTACAATTAAAATAAAAACTAAATATAAAAATGAATACATTAAAAATATTAATAAAAACTTATATCAGTGATACTGAAATATCACTTGTCTTTATGTTGTTTTTAACAATTTGTAATTATGTTTGCTGTTAGAATCTTAATAGCCCTTTTATCTCTATTCAGGGGGAAGCAAAGAGGATCACTCTGGTGCTACAGCAGCCCTCGCAAGGTGGAGCGGCCCAGGCTGGGACAGTGACACTAGGGGGAATTGCAGGGGCGGGTCAGCAAGGCCAGCAGCACAGGCTGGTGTTGGGCTCTCTGCCAGGGAAGTTGGTCCTGCAGGGAGGCCAGCTGGCAGCTCTCGCCCAAGCCAAGGCGGGTCAAACTGGTGCACAGCCGAAAGTACTCACCATTCAGCTGCAAGTTCAACAGCAGCCCAACCAACAGGGAGCCAAGGTGAGTGAAAGGACAGGTCGTGTGTGTGTGTTGGAAGATATTCTTTTTCTTGTAACTTGGTGGTGACGGGAAGCTTTTTCTCTGTGTGCAACAGTTTCAATTGGTTTCTGGGGCAGCTAATGCTGGTGGCAGCCCTCAGGTGGTGCAGATTTCTCAAGGCCAAGGAGGACAAAGACTAGCAGTGCCTCTTAAACTACTGCTGCAGCCACAGGTAGGACAATCCATGCATCTGTTTTAAGGCTCTGTGATGTTCATTGGTGTATGCTGAGCCATAAAGTAACACATTGCATTCTATTATTTCTGTACCACTTCGAATCTGAAGAATATCAAGTATTGTTTTAAAGTTATTTAAAGATGTTGTATAATATGTATACTCTTTTTTTAATACAATTTGTCTGGTTTAATTCCTTATGATGATTCTGATTTCTAAATGGGTCCATGAATGGTTCTTTTAATACCTAAAAGGACTAAATGTTTGGTAAAAGAAAATGTATTTCATTGCCAAATTATGAGAAATTTAAACAATTGTTGTTAAAGGTACATTTACCCAGACTTAAACGGCTAGTTATTTAATTACATTTCTGCTGAATCATTTTAATCAAATAACTTTCCTTAATTGTGTAAATTAAGATCTTTAAAAAATACTAAAACAAAAATGTATATTGAAATTGCATTACATTTGTAACAACTACATTTAAACGCTTTGCCATTTGAACAACCACCCAGTAACTAGACTGGTTTAAGTGACACAGTTAGTTGTAAGCTTTATGTAACTCAATAAAGTCAACCAAATGTTATTTTGGTTCCAATTTTCCAAAAGAACTGATTCTCTGTTCCCAAACATTGTGTTTACATGGTGACAAAGTGCAGTTCTCAAAATAAACGGTCACTTTTTCTGCAGTCAAGCACTGCTTCCAGTGCTGGTGGGGCCGTTTCTGTGGTTAAAGTTATCAGTACCTCGGCTGCCGGCTCTGCGTCCTGCACCACCACTACAGTCTCGTCTTCCGGTGTGCGTTTGGCGAAGGTCCAGGAGCCCGTTCGAAGAGTGGAGACCCTGTGCAAACAGGAGAAAGCAAATCGCATTGTTGCTGAGGCCATCGCACGGGCCAAAGCCAGGGGTGAAAGGAACATCCCCCGTGTGCTCAACCAGGATGAACTGCCTGCCGGACAGACCTCTGCAGACCTAGAAGGTGCCACAGGAGCTGGAGGAGCCAAAAAGAAAGGTGGAGGTAGTGGTTGTGGAGGGAGCAAGAAGAAAAGCCCATGTGCGGGTGGAGGGAAAGTGGTGGTGGGAGGAGACAAGAAATCCAAGCCGAAGACTCCAGGAGTGGTTTCTGGAGGTGGAGGCAGTAAAAGTAAATCCAAGACTAAGCTCAAGTAAGTTTTGATTTCTTATCCTCTTTGGATGAGTTTGACTCATTTATGTATTTGCCTCTGCCTGTTTTTGTTCTCACACTATATTCCCTCTCTATAGCACCATCACCCTAGTGGGTGGTAAGAAAAGAAAAAGAAATGCATCCTCTGATCATTCAGATATAGATCTAAGCCCACCTGTTTCACCCCGCACACTGGAGGAGGAAATGTCACAGGTATTACGTGCTTACGCATTTACTTGTTCCTGATCTAAAATCAGCCACTCAGTTACAATGGCAGCCATTGAGGTGCTGTACATGTTGGCAGGCATTAGAGCTGCATTATGTGACACAATTTTGAATATAGAGAATCAGAACAATGCCATAAACCTAATTCATTGACTCTACTGTGATCCTGTTCTCACAACAGAAGCGACGTTCTAACCGTCAGGTGAAGCGGAAGAAGTACACAGAGGATTTGGACATTAAAATCACTGATGACGAAGATGAAATGGATGCAGATGTTGACGTAACCACAACTCCTGTGTCTAGTGCAGGGCATCTGCAGTCTATGGGAGCAGAACTCCATCAGGAACTGGATGGGGATGGTCTTCCCAGCATGCAGTTTTTTGTGGTATGTCAGCAGTCTAGTCATAGCAGGTTGGACGTTTGTGGTACTTCCTGCCATTTGTTTTCCCTTTTCATTACTGGTTTTGTCAGAGGTTTTAGCTGTTTACAGTTGACACAATGCCACCAGTAATAAAGTAATGTTGATATGTGTGGACATGTTTCTGATTTGTTTCAGGAGAACCCAAGTGAGGAGGACGCTGCTATTGTGGATAAAATATTGTCTATGCGGGTGACCAAAAAGGAGGCAAGTATCTGTTCATACTAATTACTATCATTAGTCTTGTGAAATCTTGCACTAGTCTGTTTCGACTAAACCTTCATGGCATTTTCTTGTCCTGATGCAGGTGTCTCCAGGGCAGTATACTAATATGGAGGAATTTTTTGTCAAATATAAAAACTAGTAAGTCATCTTGTTTTCTCAGGCCTTTTTTTTAAATCAGACAATCTTTAATTAAAAAGACTTTATAAAAGTTTTTTCTATTTTATAATATTTATGTACATTTTCTGTTTTTCACTTGGCGTGGTGCTAAATTATAAACAATTGATCAATCAGTAATTTTTTTTTTGTATAATTTTTATTTCTTGAGAATGTTTATTTATGATGTTTCTAGCTCGTACATGCACTGTGAATGGGCCAGTCTTGAGCAGCTGGAAAGAGACAAGAGAATCCATCAGAAGCTGAAGAGATTCAAGACAAAACAGGCACAGATGAGGAACATATTCCAGGAGGTAAGACCCTATAAATTTGAAATTAGGCAAACATGCCATGTTTTGTTTGGTAGTGTAAGTCATATGGCTTTAGCAGATCTCACTAATTTTGTTCTTGAGGATTTGTAAGCATATCAAGAATGCTTCCCTGTGCTTTAGGATGAGGAACCTTTCAATCCAGACTATGTGGAGGTTGATCGTATTTTGGATGAGTCACATAGTGTCGATAAAGACAATGGGGAGGTAAGAATTCATCAACCACATACAAAATGTTCAAATAAGAGTGTGTATTCAAACTGATATTACATGTGTTTGTGAGTATTACATCTATTTGATATGACTGATATTACATCTATTTGACTGATTTGTTAAAAGAGTCATTTGTTCTTGTATCAAACTGCACTGGTCTACTGTGCATAGCCAGCATGGACAAAGTGATTTTAGCAAGATGTTTGGTTTGTTTGTTTGTTGTAGTATTTCTTGGTACCAAGTTTTATTTAATCACATTTAATTCAAATTGCACCCTGCCAAAACACTGGTTCTGAGTGTTGTTTTTCCTCTTACAGCCAGTAGTGTACTACCTAGTGAAGTGGTGCTCTCTGCCCTATGAAGATGCTACTTGGGAGCTGAAGGAGGATGTTGATGAAGCAAAAGTGGAAGAATTCAGGAAGATTGAAAGCCGCCCGGCCCGACTCAAGAGAACTGTGAGATACTGGCACGCTCATCCACTGCATACTGTTTTATCTGCCTCTTCCTCTCTCCTTTCAGTGCCTAGTCACCAGAGCATTTTTACCCTGTCTGTATTCTTTAGTTTTCATTAAGAAACAGGCGAGACAGTGGTTAATTATTAACAAGACTTGCTCTTCCATCAGCCTCGACCTGCTGCAAGTGCCTGGAAGAAGCTTGATGAGTCCAGAGAGTATATGAATGGTAACCAGCTCCGAGAGTACCAGCTGGAAGGAGTCAACTGGCTGCTCTTCAACTGGTACAACAGGTAAATACCCTGCTAATATACTAAGATGTGATTAAATTTGAAGCTGAATATAAAAGGAGTTTTAAAGACATCCACAACTTTCAAAGAAAGTTTTATTTTTTTCTACACATTTTAAAGACCTTTCCACATTGGCGAATGTTAAAAGACCGCTTGAATTTTTATTTTTGTGCATTTTAGTCCATGTGCTTTAGGTTCGAGGCATCTTTAGACTTGTGTACTTTTACTCTAGACAAAATAAACGGATGTGCTTTTTTTATTTTTTATGTACATGCTTTCTCTTCCAGGAAACTGAACCAAGAATATTAATGATTCATTCCCTGCTTAGGGGTGTATAAAAATGTGCTCTAGAATCAGATTGTTCCCTCACCCTCAATTATAAATACCACCTGTCACTGATCCAATGCTACAGCAGTGAACAGACAGTAGCTTGGTGATACAAAACCATAAGTAAATAATTAGCCTACTATTTGGACACATCAGCAGCCTCATGATGATGATCGTGGGCGTCCTTATCAGAACAGTCACCGTGGGATCTTTGTTTGAATTATGGCCTTACTCAAATAACAAATGCAGGCTCATTTCTTCTTTATTACTGTCTGATTCTGGCAGGACTGCAGGCGTAGGTGAAAATGGTGCCGAGATGGTCTATTAATTGATTTTGTCCATGATACACTCTAGGGCAGGGGTTTTCAACCTGTGCCCCCAGTTAATTCAGAGACATTCCCTTGAGGATTTATGAATATGAGTTAGCAAATATTTAGCCATCCACTAGGGGGCAATCTGACTCCCACTGCTAGTCGACAGTTAGAGCAGAGTTGGCTCGAGTATCAGTCACGCTTATTGACAGTGTAAGATGATTTACAGTTAGCTGTGTCAGAAATCCAACCACGGATTGGCATGTTGTTATCTCAGAAACAGGCTCAACCATCACATTGAATCAGGTAAACTGGTTATATATTTATGTTTCAGCATAATTACGCACGGTATACCAGGGGAGGATCTAAACCCTTTTTAGGTGGGTTTCAGCCCCCCTATCTGTCACCTTAGCCCCCAAAACTATAACTTGGGGGGGCGCGAGTGAAATAAGACAAACTTGGGGGGGCACATGTCCTAAAAGATTGAAAACCCCTGCTCTAGGGTTGTCACAAATTGCGTTCAAACTATTTCACGGGCTCAATAGTAGTTATCTCAGTAATGAGATTAAATGGATTGACAAAACAGTAGGCTACAAGTTTGTATGTTTTGTTTATTGTTTATATTATGTATTTTCTTTTTCCTGAAGAGAATTGTTGTTCTTCTTTGTCCTTTTCTTACACCCTCTCTTCTGTATTCATGACTTCCTACACAGGCAAAACTGCATCCTGGCAGATGAAATGGGTCTGGGGAAGACCATTCAGTCCTTAGCCCTGCTGTCAGAGGTGTTTGCTGCAGGGGTCCAGGGGCCGTTCCTCATCATTGCCCCTCTATCCACTATCACAAACTGGGAGAGAGAGTTTTCCACCTGGACAGATATGAATGCTATTGTTTACCACGGCAGTCTGGCCAGTAGACAGATGATCCAGCAGTATGAAATGTACTGTAAAGATGACAAGGTTGGTATAGATGTGTGCATTGCGTTTCTGTCACATCAGTTTGATTGCTACTAAACAGCAGTGCTGTTATTTTTAACTAAAACTGTAATTTAAATAAATCTGAAATTAAAGAGTATATAAATATTAGAAGAACCATAGTTATTTCAATTAGTTGCCAAGGCAGAATTCCTAACTTTCATTTAAGCTAAAATACTAAAAGTACTAAAACTGAAATAAAAAAGCTAAATGGAAATATAAAAAAACAATACAATTACAAAACTTAAAATATAAAATTAACTCACTATATGAAAAAATAAAAGCTGCTAATAAAAGCTCATTTTAAACATTAATAAATACTAGAGGAGTAAAAAAAAAAGTAGAAAGTTGTTTATTCTAGTAGTATATTTTGATAGCCCCGTTCTGAATTCCTCTCTCCCTTGCCCTCGTTTTTGTCTTCTCTAGGGACACTTAATACCAGGGGCCTATAAATTTGATGCTCTGATCACAACCTTTGAGATGATTCTATCAGATTGCCCAGAGCTGAGGGAGATTTCTTGGCGCTGTGTAGTTATTGATGAAGCTCACCGTTTGAAGAACAGAAACTGCAAACTACTTGACAGCCTCAAGATGCTTGACCCTGTAAGTGATTCATATTTATATTTTTTGCTTTCCTTAAGAGAAACTGAATGTATTAATGTGTTAATTATAGGGCTGTGAATCTTTGGGTAGACAGCAAATCGATTCATAGGTTTTCGATTCGATTCAAGAACGATTTTTGCAAATTCAAAAGAATTCGATTCGATTCTGCATTTAAGTGCATTCACAGGATTATTTAAATGCTTCCCCTAAATTCTTTAAATGCTTAGTCAGGGGGCAAATTACACAGCAGCCTTTATGGTTACAGAACCATAGGTTAGAGAAAAAAAAACACTTTTGTCCATTGTTAGATAGGGATGCACCGAATGTTCGGTAACCGAAATTATTCGGCTGAAAATAGCAAAAAAATCTCGTGACGCGAACAAATTGCAGCAAGAGTAGAGTGAGAGGCACAATGCAACAAACATGCCAGCAGTGTGGAAGCATTTAAAACTGTCCGAGAAAGACGCAAAAATCATTTCAAGCACCGACAGCGAGAGACTGTTTAGTACTGTTTAGTACATGTCTTCGATGAGAAGAGGACGGGGTGATTGTTGCTGGTTACTGTATGATGATTTGAAATTGCGAAATGGCCTTAAACAATTAGTAAATAAACTGCAGAACATTGTTTTCTAATACACGCACGAATTGCATGTATTCTGACAGCGCTGCAAGAGCTTGCGGTGCTATCTGTTCGTTAACCAGGGTTCAAAGTCCAAAGCGCAAGGAAAATCTGCGCTGAAACAGTGTTACTCCTCAGTTGCTCAGTCACATTTTTATGATTTTTTTTTACAAGGCACGGGACAATGCGATACGTGCGACGTATTTGTAATGAGACTCATTTATAAATCTGCTGTTGTCAACAAAAAGAAGCGCTGAGGTCTTCCTGCATGTTTCCGCCAAAATAAAAGTTGAGAAAAAGCAAGAACTCTATCAACATTCATAAACGTTCTTATTGTAATTTTACTGTTGTTCTGTAAAATAAAATATAAAGTAAGACAATAATAATGATAATAATTTCAACAGCTCTGTTAATGCATTTATTATAACATTCACACATACTGTCGTGTTCAAATTGGGATCTGTAATATTTTCTAATGTTTTAAAAGAAGGCTCTTCCTTAGCCCAGGTAAGACGCCTCTGACGTTGTTTGTGGTTCAGGAGTGGCTTAACAAGAGGAATATGACAACTGTAGCCAAATTCCTTGACACGTCTGTGTGTGGTGGCTCTTGATGCCTTGACCCCAGCCTCAGTCCATTCCTTGTGAAGTTCACTCAAATTCTTGAATTGATTTTGCTTGACAATCCTCATAAGGCTGTGGTTCTCTCGGTTGGTTGTGCATCTTTTTCTTCCACACTTTTTCTTTCCACTCAACTTTCTGTTAACATGCTTGGATACAGCACTCTGTGAACAGCCAGCTTCTTTGGCAATGAATGTTTGTGGCTCCTTGTGAAGGGTGTCAATGATTGTCTTCTGGACAACTGTTAGATCAGCAGTCTTCCCCATGATTGTGTAGCTTAGTGAACCAAACTGAGAGACCATTTTTGAAGGCTCAGGAAACCTTTGCAGGTGTTTTGAGTTGATTAGCTGATTGGCATGTCACCATATTCTAATTTGTTGAGATAGTGAATTGGTGGGTTTTTGTTAAATGTGAGCCAAAATCATCACAATTAAAAGAACCAAAGACTTAAACTACTTCAGTCTTTGTGCATTGAATTTATTTAATACACAATTTTCACAATTTTAGTTGAATTACTGAAATAAATGAACTTTTCCACGACATTATAATTTGAGATGCACCTGTATAGTAAAAAATACATACCTGATTCAAGAAGGGGGTCTGATCTCCAAAAAAATATTATTTTACTAACTTATTAATTGTAAGTTAAATTGTGCTTTGTTGGTATAATGTCTGCTAGAATGTAAAAAAAATTTCAGTGGTAAATATCTTTAAATTATTGTTTTGTAATTGATTTTTTCTTTGAAAAGCAAGACAAAACCGTAAAAGGCACATTTTGGCTATTTAATTTGTGCAATGGTGAAAAAAATTGGCAAAATACATGGGGGGTGGGGGGAAACTCGGAAGTCTCATTGTTTCATTTTGTTCGGTTTCGGCCTCGGCCAAGAATTTTCATTTCGGTGCATCCCTATTGTTAGATGCTAGATTAATTATGCTATGGCAAGATATGGCATATGTAGAAATTTATGTAAGCCAAGATTTAAAAAAAAAAGAGCTTTAGAAGTATTAACATTTTGTCACACCAGGGGCATAGCCATCATTTTAGAAGTGTCAAATACAATAATTTTATGTATGTATTTTTTTTTTACAAGGAATTATTTTCTTCTCTTACATTGAATTTGCTATAAGAAATCAAATACACTTCTGGACAATAATCAATCATTTGTAATCTATATATTTTTCCTAATGGCAATTTTATGATTTTTTTATATACTACAAACAATTATTTAAATTTTCTGCACAGAACAAGGTAGAAAATATACTTTATAGTTTCTGTACTGTAATAAATGATATGTCAATTAGCACTGCATCATTCATAAATTGTATTTATTTATTGTGTTTATTGTCTTAACGTTTCAGTTCATTGTGCTTTTTATTCAACTTAGCTGCAGATATAGCCTGGCACGTCTTAGGTTCTATGAGCACGAGATCACTTCTCTTTCAGTGCGAAAACGTCATCTCAATTTCATAAAATAAAATGCTGTAGTGTTTAACTTTTCCTCTCCATCGGCGAATGATGATTCTGAAAGAAAACATGCCCGAAGTCTGTTTGCTATAGCAACGAACGCTACTTTCATGCATCTGATTATCAGAAAAGCCTTGCGCTCTTATTTCACAGTTGTTGTTAAAGCTGTGATTATTTCAATGGTTTCCTTCGTACATTAGGTTTAACAACATGGTTAAAACACATTTCTCATTCAATGGAACTGTGCGTATGCTTTAGACACTTACATTAGTGCTCCGTCCATGCAATAAATGCGCAGCCTTCGACTGCTCCAGTAATGTCGTCGTTATGACCAAGAGCCATTGAAAAACTACAGAAAAGTAAAACTACTTCACTTTAGCATTACTGGCCATGAATACTAAGGAGAGATCACACATCAGCTGCTCAAAAAATGTCAGTGAGACGAACGGAGTGTGAGCGCAATCCTGTGACAGTCACAGGCGATAAATAGTGGAGCGCGTGAAGGAGAGATGCGAGGGTACGAACACTGTTCAAGGTCTCCATTAATTTGTGCTTGTAGTAATTTAATGTGTATATATTTTGAAAGCATTGAATCGCTATAGAAATCGCGATTCATTCGATTCTTAGCGTTTTAAATCGATTACTGTCCGGCGATTCACGATTAAAAAAATCCATGTTTCAAGATTGATGCATTGCATCATCTGGGTTTGTAATCGATGCATCGAGAAAACGAGTGAATCGTTACACCCCTAGTTAATTACAATAAAAACAATTGTGATTCCTTTCTTTTTTTTCTGTTTTCAGGAACATAAAGTGTTGTTAACAGGCACTCCACTTCAAAACACAGTAGAGGAGCTCTTCAGTTTGCTGCACTTTTTGGAGCCAACCCAGTTCCCCTCGGAGATAGAGTTTTTGCGCGAGTTTGGAGATCTTAAAACAGAGGAGCAGGTAGGAAAAATGTGGGAACATTTTGGCAAGTAACACAATCTCTCTTAAGAGCATCAGCAGTTTCCAACACATTCACTGTCTTTGATTATCAGGTCCAGAAACTACAGTCAATTCTAAAGCCCATGATGCTGCGTAGACTGAAAGAAGATGTAGAAAAGAACCTTGCCCCAAAACAAGAGACCATTATTGAGGTATGAACTGTTTCTAGCATCAGGACTGTTTCTTGATGATTAATTCTTTTTGCTTTTGTAAGTTCTGAGTGCATAATTTTTTGTGGTCCCCAGGTGGAGTTGACTGATGTACAGAAGAAGTATTACCGTGCTATTCTAGAACGTAACTTCAGCTTTCTTAGCATGGGAGCCACACAAAACAGCAATGTACCCAATCTCCTCAACACAATGATGGAACTTCGAAAGTGCTGTAACCACCCATACCTCATTACAGGTAATTAATTTATGGATGTTCCCTGGTAGTGTCTCTTGTTTGTAATTTTAGCCTTGCAATCTTTGTTTACATGTAGCTGAGCATAACAGGTTTTACTTCAAACCAGGACCACTTTGGTCCTTTAGCACACACACACAAAAACGTTTGCTTGCTGGTTTCCAATCCTAGTTTTTATTGCTCATCTTTTTGTTATCCACTTTTTTTTTTATCTCTCTGTGCAGGGGCTGAGGAGAAGATAGTGGCCGAGCTGAGAGAGGTGTATGATCCTCTGGCTCCAGACTTTCATCTCCAGGCTCTGGTGCGCTCTGCAGGGAAACTGGTCTTGCTGGATAAGCTGCTTCCTCGCCTTAAGGCTGGCGGGCACAAGGTGCTCATCTTCTCACAGATGGTGCGATGCCTTGACATCCTTGAGGACTACCTCATACACAAGAGGTATAGAAGTGTAAACTATGAAATGGAAATGTGTGATTTGTAAGGCAACTGCAGCCAAAGAATTTTAATTCTGCCATCTGGTTTGTTAGATGGGTCTAAAATTAGATGTGTTCTCTCTGATTAGATACCTGTATGAGCGCATTGACGGGCGGGTCAGAGGAAACCTGCGACAAGCGGCCATTGATCGCTTTAGTAAACCCGATTCAGACCGGTTTGTCTTCCTGCTTTGTACCCGGGCTGGAGGTTTGGGCATTAATCTGACTGCTGCTGACACCTGTGTCATTTTCGACTCTGACTGGAACCCACAGAATGATCTTCAAGTGAGGATCTCACACTGTGGTTTTTTTTCATAGTGATTTCAATGCATTAGAGGTGATACAGGTGTTCAGTTTCATCGTTTGTCTTCTCTTCCACGCAGGCTCAGGCACGTTGTCATCGTATTGGTCAATCTAAAGCGGTGAAGGTTTATCGTCTCATTACCAGAAACTCCTATGAGAGGGAGATGTTGGACAAAGCGAGTCTTAAACTGGGACTTGATCGAGCTGTTCTGCAAAGCATGAGTGGAAATAAGGACAGCAGTGTTAACGGGGTAAGAATGAAAGAAATCATATTGCTTTGTTAAAGTGATAGTTTACCCAAATTGAAACCTGTATGTTTTGTTGAATTATTACTTTAAATTCAAGTTCAACACACAAGTCACTTTGTGATAGATCATCACTCACTGATATGCTATTAACTTCTCTCAGATCCAGCAGTTCTCAAAGAAGGAAATAGAGGATTTGCTTCGTAAAGGTGCTTATGCAGCCATTATGGATGAGAATGATGAGGGCAGCCGTTTCTGTGAGGAGGATATCGATCAGATACTGCAGAGAAGAGCAACTACCATCACTATAGAGAGTGAAGGCAAAGGATCCACCTTTTCCAAGGCCAGCTTTGTGGCGTCTGAGAACCGCACAGATATTGCTCTGGATGATCCCGAGTTCTGGCAAAAGTGGGCCAAGAAAGCTGACATAGACATGGACTCTCTCAACAGGAAGGTACAGTGTAGCATTTGGTAAATGGTTACTGTATTCTTTATTTTCTGCAAGTCTATCCTTTTATTCATGAATCTCGTTTTCTTTCATGCAAACTCTTTGCAGAATACTCTTGTGATTGACACACCGAGAGTAAGAAAGCAAACGCGTCAGTATTCCAGCCTGCGTGGAGAGGGTGGGGATCTGTCTGACTTGGACAGTGATGATGACTACCCACCCCATAATTCCCGACCATCTCGGGCCTCTCGACGCTCAGACCGGCATTCTGGTGGTGGTTATGGGCGCACAGACTGCTTTAGAGTGGAAAAACACCTACTTGTTTATGGGTTTGTGGCCTTGTTTCTTCCTGATCGTGTTTTAGTTGTGCTGGTTTTAATTTGTTTCTTAATCTCATGAGTGTGTGAAACTTTCTGTGGAATTATGATTTCATACTTTTTAAATTTCAACATGATTTTGTCTATACAGCTGGGGCCGTTGGCGGGATATCCTGTCTCATGCTCGCTGTAAGCGGCGTCTCAGTGAAAGTGACGTGGAAACCATCTGCCGTGTCATCCTGGTTTTCTGTCTGATACATTACCGTGGAGATGAGAACATCAAGAGCTTCATCTGGGAGCTAATCACCCCTCCAGAGAATGGACGAGAACCACAGGCTCTGCTTAATCACTCTGGTATGACTCTCTCATTATAGTATTTTTTTTTTTTTATTAATACACCTTGATTCTTCCAGCAAGGACCCTCAGGTGGTGTTCCTTCAGGTCTTTAGTTTTTCATGGTCAATATTATCCAGCCACCTTTCAACTATCCCTGACATTCCTGTATGATTGTTGCATTTCTAACTTTCACATTGGTTGTGAAGCAGACATTACTTTTTGCTTATTCATCATGGAAAAATTGAGTAAACAATGTATGAATATATCCACACAGAACAGATGCTCCCCAATATGACTGAAAGTAAAGACTAATTTAAGAAAAGACTGGTCTAGACTCTTTATTGGGATGGCTTTATAACGCTACATCCTATGTAGGTTAGGGTTGTGCGACGTTGACAAAAAATTATATATCTCAATATTTTCTGGGATTTTATCGATAACGATAATTAGACAATATTTTGCTGTTGTGCTGGTACCTTAAGGACTGTTGTGGACAGCTGACTCCTAAAGTTTTTGATATTCTTCATATTCTGTAAGGTGGTCAGTTCACACTGATAGAAATGAATCTTTTACATTTTATGGGCATTTTTACCTTTAAAAAGCCATTTTTTTCTAAAAGTGTTCATTATCTTTTGAGTCAAATTCTTACATTTAATCAACAAAACTCATCTTTGCAATGCAGAGGAAACACAGAAGCTGCATCTGAAATGACATTTAGATGCATATACACAGTTTAATGCAAGACATGAATGCATTTAACCTGCAATTACAAATGCATAAATCATATATTAAACATTAAAACGTTAAATACTGATATTTAAGATAATTTAACCCTCAATCGGCCCCTGGGGTCAATATGACCCCAATCAACTTTTACTTAGTTTTAAAAAATGGTTCCCTTCATCTCAGTGGAATAAGATTTTGTGATTTTCAACATTTTATATCTATATTCACATAAAAAAACTGGGCTTGATTCGGTTGTTCTGAAGGTATGTAAAAAAATTTTTTTTACAAATCTGTCCCTTGAGATCAATATGACCCCACATTGAAATGAATGGGAAATGTGAAAACATTTTTTTTTTTTTTTCATTTGTCAAAAAAAAAAAAAATCCGGCATAAATCTGAAAATTTCCACACAGAAATGAAGGCCTGGTACTAGAGCACAAATGCAATGTATAAAAGACATGCTCACTCACTCACTCACTCACAAACAAACACACGCAGGTATGACTGCCACAGAGAGCATTTGTATAGAATTTGGCCAAATAAAATCAGCCAAAAATGAAGAACAAAGATATAAAGAGGTGAGACCTAATTGTCCGCACACGGGCACACTTACACACACACACACGAATTTTGCCAAATAAAAACACCCAAAAAAAAAGAAAAAAGATATAAAGGGGCTCTCTCTCTCTCTCTCACACACACACGCACACAGACACACGCTCTCTCTCTCTCACACACACACGCACACAGACACACGCTCTCTCTCTCTCACACACACACGCACACAGACACACGCTCTCTCTCTCTCACACACACACGCACACAGACACACGCTCTCTCTCTCTCACACACACACGCACACAGACACACGCTCTCTCTCTCTCACACACACACGCACACAGACACACGCTCTCTCTCTCTCACACACACACGCACACAGACACACGCTCTCTCTCTCTCACACACACACGCACACAGACACACGCTCTCTCTCTCTCACACACACACACACACACACACACACACAACACACAACACACACAGGTATGATTGCCACAGATAGCATTTGCATCAAATTTGGCAAATGAAATCAGCCACAAATGCAGAACACGTTTGAGATAGACCTAATGCATGCACATGCACACACTTCTGCATATTGCTGTTGGTTTTATTTACATTTTTTATTTCTTCCACATTCTAAAGTTATTTTATTTTTATTTCTTTTACACTTGGTTCATTAAAATCAGTAATATGCAACTACAATCTGACTCTAAGACTTGTCCTTTAGGTGTGTCTTGTGACATTTTTCTGTCAAATTTCTGTGGCATTTTTTGAAAACAGACATTTCAAAATGCATCAAAAACCACAAAATATTATACCATTTGAAAGAATATTTATTTTTAATGTCTTTTCTAATGTTTATATATACATAAATTCACAAAATGTATCACAAAAGTTGTGATAGAAGCAGTTGGCCACATCCAGTAAAATGAATGGCTCTCTATGGCCCTCTACTGGTCAAAACAATTTATTTCCTAAACTGTAATCCGTTTAGGTTTATTTCTAACCAGCAGATGGCAGAATTCTACACCTAACACCTAGATCAATATCCAGAAGCAACTTAAATTAAATTTAGGTCATCCTTTAAGTGATTTTTTCATAAATTAACATTTCACATGCAAGCTAATGGTGTAGTTGAGGAATTTTGTGGTAAATGGGTACAAAAGTACTTCATATCTCCCAAAACACAGCATTAATATATAGATGAGAAGTAAACAAAAAAAATGATATATTATTTGTATGATTAAAAATGTATATATTTTTCACAATTACTCTTTCAATGTTTGGGGTCATATTGACCCCAAGGGACTTAAGTGTAAACAGGAAATAAGGGACATTTGATGGTTAAATAATAAAAGATACTTTGAATGTGAAATTAAAACCACCAGCAGGTGGCAGCAAGTCACTTAATAAGTGAGTCATTACGATTGAACAGAATCAGTTAAACAGTTGATTAATTCAGGAACGAAATACCTTCATGTTGCTCAGAGGCGCAAAACAGTGCTGTGGTTGGGTTTGGAGTGATTTTTGTTGTCGAAATAAAGCAAAAACAGGAAATATGGTGTCTAAAACGTGGGTCTCTTAATTTACTTAACTCTGTTTATTGAACTCTTGTTAAAAAAAAAAAAAAAATTAAATATCTAATTTGTAATCATGGTAATTCTTGGAGCGTTATTTTTCGTTACTCTGTGTAAAATTGATTAACTAGGCTATATGAAGTGGTATAAATAGCCTATATACTTTTTCTTTAATTTTCCCCCATGTCTTTAATTTTGTGATCATTCTAAATGTAGTGAAAGTGCAGTGAAAGAACACACACTACGCACGCGCACTAGTCTAGACTTCACGTAATGAATGCGTGCACTCTGTAGGTGTGTTTTGAATGGTTTCTGCAAAATACTCGATAATGTCAAATCGCACATCGTTAAAACAACAATTACGATATTATCGCTGACGATATATATCGCACACCCCTAATGTAGGTTGTGAAATAGAGCATTAGCTAAACAAGCTTAAAGGTTTAATAAGTGCTCATAATGGTGCTTTCCTTTCCTTTAGGTCTGTCCATCCCTGTCCCTCGTGGCAGAAAGGGGAAACGAGTCAAGGCTCAGAGCTCTTTTGATGTGCAGAAAGTTGAGTGGATCCGAAAGTATAATCCTGACAGTCTTTTGCTTGATGACAGTTACCGAAAACACCTCAAACACCAGTGCAACAAGTATGTTAGACATATCAGGGACACTATTATACTATTTAATTATACTCTGCAAAATATTAGCTTGAGTGTCTTCAATTCACTGTCTTTTTTTTCAGAGTGTTGCTGAGAGTACGTATGCTGTATTACCTGAAACAGGAGGTCATTGGAGAACATGCCGATTCTGTATTGAGTGGAGCTGATGCAAGGTATAGCCATCATCTAATTTCATTGCTTTAGACAAAATTATCATCACTTTTTTGCATCTAAATCTGTGGTTTAAAGCATCTGCTAAAGAAATGTAAATCACCAGTATCAGAAGTTGTCATTAAATCTTGCATTATTTAATGTTTTTATGCCTTGGTTTCTTTGAATTGATCAGGTTTTACAATTTGCGAAACTCTTTTATATTCCTTCACTGGTGCTAGTGCGTTTCATTTGCAGGGATATTGATATCTGGTTGCCTGAAATGGAGCAGCAGGATGTTCCGTCTGGCTGGTGGGATGCAGAAGCTGACCGATGCTTGCTTATCGGCGTCTATAAGCATGGTATGTGGAGGCTTTGTTAAGGTCATGTCTAGGGGTGTGCGATATATATCATCTGCGATTAATATCGTAATTGTTGTTTTAACGATGTGCGATTTGACATTATCGAGTATTTTGCAAAAACCATTCAAAACAACCCTACAGAACGCACGCATACATTACGTCAAGTCTAGACTAGTGCGTGTGCGCATTTAGTGTGTTTTCTTTCACTGCATGATTCAGTCTATTAAAATGCATTTAGAATGATCACAAATTCAAGACATGATGGCAGAAAATTTATATATTTATACCACTTCATATGTTATTCAATTTCACACAAAGAGTGCCGTTTTTCTCCAAAAATTACCATGATTACAAATGTGACATTGAATTCAATAAACAATAAGTTAATTAAGAGACTTACGTTTTAGACACCATATTGCTTGTTTTTGCTCTATTTCACCAACAAAAATCATTCCGAATACAGCCACAGCGCTGTTTTGTGTCTCTGAGCAACATGACGGTGTTTCGTTCTTGAAAGAATCAACCGTTTAAATGATTCGGTTCAGTCGCTATGACTCACTTATTAACAGTGATTTGCTGCCACCTGCTGGCGGTTTTAATTTCACATTTCTGCTGGGTTTTTTTTTTTTCATGTTTTAAATCATTTCAAATATCAGTATTCAACGTTTTATGTTTAATATATCAAAACATTATTTATGCATTTGTAATTGCAGGTTAAATGCATTCATGTCTTGCATTAAACAAAATACATGTGTGTAAATACATCTAAATGCCACTTCAGATGCAGCTTCTGTGTTGATTTAATTTGCTTGGTAACAGCCCAAATGTCTTATTCTAATTCACTGATTAAATGTAAGAATTTGACTCAAAAGATAATGGACACTTTTAGAAAAAATGGCTTTATAAAGGTAAAAATGCCCATAAAATGCAAAAATCAGTTTAAATTTATTGGAAAAAATTAATTTCGTTCAGTATGAACTGACCACCACACAGAATATGAAGAATATTAAAAACATTAGGAGTCAGCTGTCTTCGGCAGTCCTTAAGGTACCAGCACAATAACACACTCAGCAAAATATCATCTAATTATCGTTATCGATAAAATCCCAGAAAATATCAAGATATCATTTTTTGTCAATATCGCACACCCCTAGTCATGTCATCTTCAAGGATGTCCCATTATATAAGAAGAGCTTCCTCAAGTCGTTAGGTCTTTTAGCTAGATTCAAGTTTTACAGATCATTGATCTTGTATCTCTGTATCTGTGTCTTATTTCAGGATATGAGATGTACACCACTATGCGTGCTGACCCCTGCTTGTGTTTTGTTGAGCAATGTGGCCGTCCAAATGAGCAGGACATTAATGCGGAGCAGCAAGCAGCAGACCCAGAGCTTGGGGAGGGGTCAGTTTCAAACAGACCTGGGCTTTGGTTCTCAAAAGCATTGTTAGCTAAATTGATCACAGAGATCATTGGTGATAATGGTTTCTACGATAGCTGTCTTCGGCAGTCCTTAAGGTACCAGCACAATAACACACTCAGCAAAATATCGTCTAATTATCGTTATCGATAAAATCCCAGAAAATATCAAGATATAATTTTTTGTCAATATCGCACACCCCTAGTCATGTCATCTTCAAGGATGTCCCATTATATAAGAAGAGCTTCCTCAAGTCATAGGTCTTTTAGCTAGATTCAAGTTTTACAGATCATTGATCTTGTATCTCTGTATCCGTGTCTTATTTCAGGATATGAGATGTACACCACTATGCGTGCTGACCCCTGCTTGTGTTTTGTTGAGCAATGTGGCCGTCCAAATGAGCAGGACATTAATGCGGAGCAGCAAGCAGCAGACCCAGAGCTTGGGGAGGGGTCAGTTTCAAACAGACCTGGGCTTTGGTTCTCAAAAGCATTGTTAGCTAAATTGATCACAGAGATCATTGGTGATAATGGTTTCTACGATGTACTTGGGCTTACAATGCTTTTTGGGAACCGCAACCCTGATCTCTAACACCTGCATTATAATCTTCTAGCTTATATGATTTTTCTTGTAAACTTACATGTTCTTATTGTGTTTTAGAGGGGACTATGACAAGTACTCAGAAGATCCAGAATTCAAACCTGCATCAAGACACACCAAGGAGGTATATGAAGAGGTAAACGTGTTTTGAATCACAGGGTTTTTTTTTCCCCTGTAACCTTTAAAGTGTAATTCGGGCACATTTATCTTGTGGAGTTATTAAGAGTTTAAATTAAATTAAAAAAATATATGGATAATGTGCTCCCCAGGCTGATTCGGTGAATACAGATGGTGAGATTTGTGTGGAGGATCACTCTGCCCCTGTGCAGGTTGAGGGGCCATCTTCGGGATCGTCAGATTTGTGTTACTGGCCAACAAGCTCGTCGCTCACAGCCAGACTACGCCGTCTTATCACAGCCTACCAACGCAGTTACAGACGAGAGCAGCTTAAGATGGAGGCAGCAGAGAAGGGCGACCGTAAACGTAGACGCTGTGAGCAAGCCACAAAGCTCAAAGAGATAGCTCGACAAGAACGACAACAAAGGTATGTTCCTTAAGTAAACCATTACAAAAGCTTCCTCTTCAGTCTCGATGTCCAGCGTTCTCCTAAGCGTCTCTGTTTCAGGTGGACTCGTAGGGAGGAGTGTGATTTTTACAGGGTGGTATCAACTTTTGGGGTCGAAAGGATAAAGAAAGAAGCTGATGCTCCAGAAGGGGATGAGCATCATATGGACTGGAATCGCTTCCGATCTTTTGCTCGCCTTGATAAGAAATCCGACGAGAGCTTGACGCGTTACTTCAAATGCTTTATGTCCATGTGTCGGAAAGTGTGTCACCTTCGGCCAGCACGTGGAGAAGGTACATTATACTTTCATTTTTTATGTACTTTTACTGGAAGTCGATGCGAAACTTTTATATTTTTATTTTTTAGCTAAACTAGATATCGAATATGAACCTGCTTGGAAATTGGTTTAGATTAATCTTTTAAAAATCATTTTCAGGAGTTGAAATATAAATATTAGATCAAATATAAGTATTTTATGAAAACCTTAAACTTGAAGCTGCCTCATTAAATAAGAAATGTTGCCTTGGAAGCTAAATGGAATACGTTGTAAGTACTAAAATTATTAAATGAAAACAAACATTAAAAAAATAATTCTATATACAATGGGGAAAATATTTATTTGATCCCCTGCTGATTTAGTAAGTTTGCCCACTTAAAAAGAAATGAAGGGTCTGTAATTTTTATGGTAGGTTTATTTTATCGTATAGAGACAGAATACCAACCAAAAAATCTAGAAAAAACACATTATATAAAGGTTAGAAATTGATTTGCATTTCAGTGAGTGAAAAGTATTTGTTCCCTTAAGCAAAACATGACTTGGTTCAGAAACCCTTTTTGACAAGCACAGAGATTTTGATCCACTCCTCTTTACAGATCCTCTCTAAATCCTCTAATCCTTAAATCAGGAAGACCCATCCATGACCCATCTTCAGTGTTCTGGCTGAGGGAAGGAGGTTCTCGTCCAAGATTTTACAGTACATGACCCCATCCATTTACAGTCGTCCTGTACCCTTAGCAGAAAAACAGCCCTAAAGCATAATGTTTGCACCTCCGTGCTTGACTGTAGGGATAGTGTGTTCTTAGGGTCATAGTCAGCATTTCTCTCCCTCCAAACACGGCGAGTCGAGTTAATGCCAAAGAGCTCAATTTTGGTCTCATCTAACCACAGCACTTTCTCCCAAGGCTTCTCTGAATCATTTAGATGTTCTTTGGCAAACTTTAAACGGGCCTGTACATGTGCCTTCTTGAGCAGGGGGACTTGCAGGTGCTGCAGGATTTCAGTCCATTGCGGCGTAGTGTGTTACCAATGTTTTGCTTGTTGACTGTGGTCCCAACTGCCTTAAGATCATTAACAAGATCCTCCTGTATAGTTCGGGGCTGATCCCTCACCTTTCTCATGATCATCCTTACCCCATGAGGCGAGATCTTGCACGGAGCTCCAGACCGAGGCTGATTGATGATTGTTTTGTATTTCTTCCATTTCCGAATAATCGCACCAACAGTTGTCTCCTCCTCACCAAGCTTCTTGCTGATGGTCTTGTAGCCCATTCCAGCCTTGTGCAGATCTACAGTCTTGTCTCTGACATCCTTGGACAGCTCTTTGGTCTTGCCCATGGTGGTGGGAGAGGTTGGAATGGAAGATACAGATTGTGTGGACAGGTGTCTTATACACCTAAGGAGCTGACATTAGGAGTAACTTCTTAAAGTGGCAGGACTAATCTGTGTTCCACATGGGCACATAACCAGTCTGTGGGAGCCAGAATTCTTGCTGGTTGGTAGGGGATCAAATACTTTTCACTCACTGTAATGCAAATCAATTTCTAACCTTTATATAATGTTTTTTCTGGATTTTTTTGGTTGATATTCTGTCTCTATATGTTAAAATAAACTTACCATAAAAATTACAGACCCTTCATGTCTTTGTAAGTGGGCAAACTTACAAAATCAGCAGGGGATCAAATAAATATTTTCCCCACTATAGCTTTATATAACACATTGTCTAATGTTATCCCTTCTTCCTCTATTAGAATATCAAGATTTGTCCCAGTCTCTGGCCCCCATCACAGAAGAACGAGCCTCGCGCACACTCTACAGGGTCAGCTTGCTGTGCCGGCTACGCGAGCGCGTTCTTCCCCACCCCTCATTGGAGGAACGCCTCAGTCTGGCACCACTCTCCTCTGACCTTCCCAACTGGTGGAGCATCCCACAGCACGACCATGAGCTGCTCTTAGCTGCCGATAGACATGGAGTCAGCCGCACTGAACTCTCAATCTTCTCTGACCCACAGTACTCATTCATTCAGGCCCGCCTCGACTACCTCCAGAACCAGCAAGCCCAAGCCGCTTTGCAGATTCACACGTTAAGTCAGTCACAGGATCCAACCAGTATCAAAGAGGAGAGCCTAGATGATGAGTCTCGGCTGCTGGGGGTGGAGGCCCTCTGTCCGTCAGACTCTCCAGCCTTGCTCCTCACCCATTCTGAGGGGAAAGTTGGAGTTCAGGCTGGATGGAGCTGGAAGAAGAGCAAAAACAATGGGCCCAGTGAGAGAAAAGGAGGAAGAGAGAGAGGTGAAGGGCCTTCGGACTCCGATTCTGATTCAGACTCGGGCTCATCTTCCTCCTCCCGTCATTCTGGCAGCTCAGATGATAGCGGAGACAGTGATGCCGAAAGAGAACAAGGTGAGGAGGCACTGTTGCATTTAAATTATTTATGGCAAACTACAGCTTAAAATATTATTTCTTATTGTTTTAGCCTCATGATGTTCAGTATGCAACTCAATTAACTTTTAACTCATTTACCTTTTTGCCAGTCAAACCCAAACTGTTTAGGGTAAAATACAGTAAAAAATTTAGATAAATCAAGGCATTTTTGTGCAAATTCTTTCATATAAACACCAGAAAGAATTGTCCTTTTTTTCATTTCTGTTCATTTATACCAAAATAAAATTTATAATAAACAATATTTTTATTTTTTATTCAGCAAGGATACGTTCAATTGATCAAAAGTTACAAAGACTTTTATAATGTTACAAATGTTTTCTCTTTCAAATAAATTTTCAAACCATCCTGCAGAAAAATAGCACAATTTCTGTATAAATAATCTTACCAAAATATTTTTCGATTTTGCATTTTTAACTAAAGTATTTAAATGCATTGAAACGGCCACGTTGGGATATTATAATTTTTATGCCGTTTTTGCATTTTGCTATGACAGGACAGTATGGATATGACAGGAAGTGAGTGGGAGAGATAGATGGG
>NW_015505320.1:1081863-1100575 GCF_001515645.1 Sinocyclocheilus grahami | reverse complement strand
GGGAGAGGGGGGGGGGGGGGGGGAGGGGGGGGGGGGGGGGGGGGGGGGAACGGGAAAGATCCACGAGGCGGGATTCGATCTCGGGACACCCGAAGCACAACTGCCATGCGCTGCCCACAAGGCTATCGGCGCCGACCACGTAGGAACTTTGACATTTGAGTGACTAAATTTGCTGAATCAGATTTTTTAATCCATTTCGTTACACAATTCACTGAGTTTGAACTAATTCACAGAAATGAACTTACTAACTCGCATTGTTTCTGTTACTTGAGTTTTAAGGATTAGTTTACCTAAAAATCTAAATTTTCAAAATGTCAAACCTGTATGACTTTGTCTTCCATAGAACATAAAAATCTATGAGCTATTTTCTTAATCATTCTGATCTTCACTGAGCATTGTTTTTAATAATGGTTAATTTGGGATGATTTGAACGTGATTTGTAACTAGAATGATTCTGATCTCTTAGCAGCAGCTCTTAAGATGTGCGATGGCGATGAAGAAAACAGCATCCTCTCCCTCACACCATCTCAAGAAGGCGCCCCACCCGAGTCCCTCACTGACCCTCTGAGAGTTGATTGGCCCAAAGACCGTGTGTTGATAAACCGAATAGACAACCTCTGCTCGCTGGTTCTAAAGGGGCACTGGCCGTCAGGTCGACGCTACGTCTCTGACATACAGCTCAATGCTACAGCTGAAGAGCATGACCTCGGAGATGGCCTAGGTTACCCCCGAGTGGCACGCAAAAGCAACACTGCCGTGTCTGCAGAAGCTCTTGAAGGCCAAGAATCAGAGTTCACAGTAAAACTCCTAAAGGTGAGGTGGTGTTCAGACATTCATGAACCTCTACTGTCTCTTAAATGTCTGCTTTGTTTCATTTTTGCATTTGTTTCACTTCGTTTAGGAGGAGGGGCTGAAGTTGACATTTTCTAAGCAGGCTCTCATGCCAAACGGTGAAGGGAGTGCACGCAAAAAGAGAAAGGACCACGAGGTACAGAAATGCAGTCTTATAAATTTGCCCAAAAGTAACCTTTCAGTTTACATTGGTGCATTATAAGTATTTCCAGCTTTATAATGTTTTTTTTGTTTTTTTTACATTTAGCTGGTAGATGCTGAAGGGGTTCTCCATGCTCCCCGCAGAAGGGACCTTCCTAACTGGCTCAAAGAAAACCCAGATTATGAAGTGGAGGGAGACATGTTAGAAGTAAGTGCAAAACTCAGGTTGAACTCTCTTTTCTGAGTTCTTCTTGGACTGACACCGCTAAAAATGTTTCTCTTTGTTGCAGGTACTGGTGAACCGGACCAAAAGGAAGAGGAGGAGGAAGAGGGTAGAGAAAGGAGCAGCACTTACTGGCAGTGAGAGAGTGAAGGTCATAGACATAAGGACAGGCAAGAAGGTGAGGGAATACATTTGACCATTCTGCCATAATTATCACCTTTTCCCTTTTAGACTACAAAAAGTAACCAGAACAACTGTTTTTAACATTGGTAATAAGAACTTTTTCTTGAGCACCAAGTCAGCATATTAGAATGATTTCTGAAGGCTCATGTGACACTGAAGACTGGAATAATGGCTGCTGAAAAGTACTTTTTTTTATTTATTTTTTTTATATATCAAATAATGATTTGCTGAGCATTAGAGACTTCCTTGAAATCTTACTGACCAAACTTTTTAATGGTAGTGTATGCCATTTCCATGAAACAACAGTTCACACTGTTGTACATGGGACTTTTACTGTTCTTGATATATTTTGAAGTTGAGTGCAGTTGGTCTTACACTCCGTTTTATACTCTCTTTAGTTTGGTGGAATATACGGGCCTTTACTACAGGACCTGAGAGAGCACCTGGAGGAGAATCCGGACCACGTTGTAGCACCAGAATGGTCTGAGACTGTTCGCAATTCGGTTAGTGTCTCCTATATGTGACCCTGGACCACAAAACAAGTCTTAAGCCGCTGGGGTATATTTGTAGCAATAGCCAAAAATACATTGTATGGGTCAAAATGATCGATTTTTCTTTTATGGCAAAAATCATTAGGATATTAAGTAAAGATCATGTTCCATGAAGATATTTTGCAAATTTCCTACCGTAAATATATCAACTTCATTTTTGATTAGTAATATTCATTGCTAAGGACTTCATTCGGACAACTTTTAAAGGCGATTTTCTCAATATTGCAGATATCACAATATTACCCTCAGATTCCAGATTTTCAAATAGTTGTATCTCGGCCAAATATTGTCCTATCCTAACAAAACATACATCAATGGAAAGCTTATTTATTCAGTTTTCAGATGTCTTAAGACTGGTTTTGTGGTCCAGGGTCACACATTAGCTCAGTGTGTTTATGGTTATCATCTTCATCTACCCTGGTTGTATAGTGTATTTTAGGTCAATCGCAGTCAGTGGTTATTTTTCTGGAATTTAATCTGACCCTTCTCTTCAATCTCAGGGCTTCTTGCCTGAGAGTTTATTCCACAGACTGTTGAGTCCCCACGCTTCAATCCCCAAAAAGAGTCGACATTACCTCTCCACCCCTTCCATGCAGATTAATGACCCTCTCCTGGGAGGCGGCGAAGGCGAGACGTTAGTGTCTGACGGCGCATACATGATGGACGACGAGGACCTGGAGGACGGCAGTCACCTCACGTCATCTCACCACTTCCTTACTCCAACCTACGATGTGAAGATGGAGCCGAGCGCTCTTGATCTGGACGGAGGTGACAGTTTGTCACAAGGTGGCTATGATAGCTCAGACAGAGAGGCCATTTTGGATGATGTCATCATGGCACCGAAGAATTCAGACTCTTCCTCAAGCTCCGAGGATTGACCAAATCTCATGTTAGATGTAGTAAACCGAGATCATGACAGTCTTTTATTTTATTATATTCTGCCTTCATTATTTTTATAATTATTATTGATGTTATTGCTTAAAATATGGAGTAACAGATTTATTTTTTTCTTGGGTTGGATTTGTACTTGACTGTTTTGTGTAGGAAAGATATAGGCGCTTTTTTTTTCCTTTACACCTCGTTCAGCACATTGTGCAAAATATTAATTCCAGATGGATGAAATATATCAATTTCATGTCTCGCATACCCACAGTAAGCCCCTTTCATCCTTTATTGGCTGGGAAAGGAAGGAGCTGTTTGTCTCACTCCCTCTGGCTGAACTGTTTAACAGTGTGCTGAGGATCCATAGTCATGCACTGAGCTGAGCCATCGTGGTGCCCAATGTTAGACAGATGATGGCTGTATTGTACAAAGTAGAGTTGGTCTTATGCCTGCAATGATGCAAAAAATTATGCGTTTATTCCCGTTTCAATAACTGACTCCAACTGTCTCTGTGATATAAATATGAATAGCAGTCTACAGTGCAAACTGATGTCGGTTGAATTCTTTTCATCAAGTGTTGGTATTTATTTGAATAATGACTACTCATGCCCATTTTTATTGACTTCTTGAAATACATGCTGAGTAGAAGAGCAAGTTCATTTTCTTTCATATTTCATACTTGGATGAGGCATCATAAAATATAGTCTTCAATTATTGTTTTGATGAATTTAGTTTACACATGCATAACACATTAAATCACCAATTTAGAATAAGGTTGACCAAGGCATTGCAAGACCCAATAGAGAATAAAAAAATCCCAGACATTCAGTATGTGCTGCAGGGTTAATACTTCTTGACCCCCTACTGTGCTGGAGGTAAATCACGTTTGACTATTTTGTCATGGTTATCCGCCAGAGATAACAGTCAGTATTTAGTATGAGACAAATAGGTTGTTGTTGTGTGGTGCCTTTTGAGCTCTGTATCTGGAAGTGAATGCTTGCAATTTTTTCAAAGTATTTCTATGAAAGATACAAACCACTGAGGGACTGGCTAACGAGTCATTTTAGACATTTTGCTAACTTCCGTACAAACAAATCATTTTCAGTTTTATCTATCAGAATGGCTTGTTTTAAAGTGACACTAAATATTATAAACCATGTTTACTGTTGCTTTATCCATCAAAAATGTCACTTCCAGTGGGATATTGCACAAGACAGAATAACAAGCGAAAATTAGAACATCGAAGAGACTAGAAATTCATTAAAAACGTTATTAAACATTCACAAGAAAAAAATGCTGCTTTTAAAGCATTTTTTAGAGAAGGATAGTGCATAGCACCTAGGGACATGGCAAAAACGGAAAGCTCAAAGGAGTATTAATATCATATAGCCCTATATTTACTTCAAAAAGTAAAAGAAACCGTAATAATGTCAATATTTAAAAGGTTTGAGTGTAATTTTAACCAATAGGAAGTATATGAAGGGGACAAAAATGGATTGTAATGCAGGTTAGTAATAGGCCAAAAAAAAAAAGATTTTCCTCTAGGGGCACATGGGGCCACAGATAACAGAAATCTTTGCTTTCACACTTGGCTCGCTTGCCTGTTCCGAACCCGAGTTCGATTGCTCCCCCTCCTCCTGCCCCCGCTGGACTGCGTTCATATGATTTTATTTGGGTCCGAACCGTGGTTCGTTTGCGTCATCAAGCCAGCAGCTGTTTACCCCGTTGCTTAGTAACGACGGCGCAGGAGAAGGCAGCAAATGCATAACATTCCTCTCTGCACTTTTATATAGTTACGTTTTTGGACCGTTCGTTTTGTTTACAAAGCTTCGGTACATAACGGCAAATGTACTGCAAATGCTCTAAAGAACGCTGAAGGCAAACAGAAATGAGATATACAGCTCTCTGTTTGCAGCGCGTCAGTCATGCTCGGCAGGAAAGTGAGTGAAACACACACACACACATTTTAATCAAATAATACGTCATTAATAGCGGTTCACTTCCGAGATTGCGTTCACATCAACGGCGAACCGTACCCCAGACCACCCTTTTCAAGCGGACCGGAGTTCGGAAGACAGCGTTCACATCATCCAAACGAACCGAACTCTGACGTCAATCGAACCCGGCACTTTTAGAGATGCATTCAAATCACAGGACAATTTTTGTCTTATTGTAAACATGTGCGAGTATTGGCTCTTTATGTAAAAATGGAACAACACTGCTTCAATCTCTAAAAAAAATGATTAAATAAGATTCCTTCTCCAGTAATCATAAGCGACCGTGATTGGTGCACCTTTACCATGGCTGATCAAAGTAACGGCTGCCATGTGACATTGTAGCAGCAGCGTAGAAAATAATTTGTGGTGGCTATTGAATTGTAAATACATAATGAAGAAAAATAATAAATGTATGGTGTTTTACCAGTTATAAACAACGTTTGAGCTACATTAAATATTTTCAGCAAAAAATTGTTTCCTTTTTGGTCTGATCGGAGTGCGATTAATCGGACTTGTGAATGCAAACAGACAAACGTAGCAGAGTAGCGATCGAATCGGTCCATTTTTAGCAATTGCAGCAACTGTCTGCTAGTGCAACTCTAAAGCAAACTTTGTTCATTACATTTGAATATGTATTAAGAATATATAGTTTATAATGCTGTTTAATAAGACGCTGGGTATTACATATAGGAAATACCAGAAGTCTTTCTCCGCGAGGCCTGTGATATGAATGAAACCTCATGTTGGGTTTAACAGCAACACATCTGTGAACTAGCACCATTTAGCCGGTTAACGTTAGCTGCTGTTGGCTGGCTGAATTGGTAAGCGTGTATCTAACTTACCACTCTTATAACGTTTTTATATATACCTATAAAACAAATCTAGTTATACTTGCGCTGCGTGTTGGATCGCCTGATGAGGTTTATTGGCATTGTTCAATCGAGCAACACATACCATATTCTGGACAATACCGAGAACATGGTGCTGCCTTTCTTGGTTCTTTTCTTGTGGTGAATCGCATTTTTTTTTTCTTAGATGACTTGGCCTGTTGATTTTTTGTTATTTGTTGCTCTTGGATTGTTACAAGCTCAGCCGCTCCTCTGATATCAGGAGATCTTCGTATTATCCTCATGGATTTGAATTTTTACTCGGATCTCTCTGACGGGACTGGTCAACATGTTGATTCCGAGTTCATGGATAACTCGTCTTACAGTGGATATGATCCGGTGAACAAGGTAAATCTGGCACCTTTGTGTAGTAAAATATCTTCAGTTTAATGAACTATACATTGTTTATTATTGCAGTAATTTAGTGTAGCTTTGATCTATCCGTGTGCATGCAGTTAATAATACTCATTTTAACCTATGCTTTTATAGTTCGCAGGTGGCAATGATTCATACCTGACCATCAGTGGACCTGGTCATCATTGGTCATCTGAGGTAGTGCTACACAAACATCAAGTAACCGTTCTATATTCTAAATTCTAGAATTCTGAGTTCTATATTCTGAACTCTCTCTCTCTATATATAACTCTGTATATACAATGACATTTAAAAAAATAATATTGATGTAATACATTTTTATATTTATCTATGTTTTGTTTTGAAATTATACACTATTTTATATTAACTTTATTTATTTATTTTTATTGTAGAAAACATTCCATACACCCTGTCTGGGTGATGAAGAGTTTGAAATCCCACCGATCTCCTTGGATCCAGATTCTGCGCTCACCATTGAAGATGTGGAAGCCCATTTTGGAGAGCTGGCTGAACAGGCTGAGACCTCGAGTGCTTCTGGAGTTGGAAATAGTCTTGCCAGTAATCCTGTGGTAGGGGGGAATGATCCCTCTTTTGCTTCTGCTTTCATGAATCCATCATCTCAGGGCATAGAGCACCTGAGTATGGGTGTGATTAACCAGCGGGGGGGAAGTTTTAGAAGTTTTAAAAGAGAGGAATTGTATTTGGAACTGTATGATTCCCATTTTTTTAGTTTTTAATAAACATTTCAGGTTTACAAAAGGAAAACGGATGCAGCCAAGAAAGAGTATCTGAAGGCGTTAGCAGCCTACAGAGCAAATCAACTCTCAAAAGTGAGTGAATTGTTTCTGGTTCGTCCTCTGTGGATTTTTGATTTCCAGTCTTATTTCTTTCTTTCTTTTCTTTGTTTCTCATCAGTCATCTACTGAGGTGGAGGATAGTGCTCCTTCTACTCCTCCCTCTGTCCCCTGTCCCGCACCCGTCACTTCTGCTCCTGCTGCCCCTGCCCGTCCACGGCTGACACCCATCCCTGAGCAGAACACCATCACCAACATCTGCGCCTCCAATATCATCCTCGACGGGCCTCAAGTCACCACCCGTTCCCGCACGGGCTCTCTACCCTTGGCCATCAGCCAGCCCCTGACCCCCACTGTCACAAAAATCATCATCTCCAAACAGATGCTGGGAGGTTCTCAGATCCACCAGATCCCCACGTCCATGGTGACGGTGATTCCAGCCGCATTGCGTGCCGTGCAGCCGGCTGTTGCTGGACGACAGCCTCCACCGCTGCAGCAGATGCAGGGCACCCCACCGCCACCACGTCTGCAGCAGATGGTACAAACACAAGCCCCGCCTCCGCTTCAGGCCAAGCCCCGTGGAGGGGCAGGAGGCTCCGTGGCTGTCACGGCTACACCACCTCCACCTCTTCAGATAAAGATTGTCCCCGCTTCTTTACACTCCGACCTCTCCACACCGATTATTGTTACTACAGCTACAAGTGCTAATCCTGTTATTGCCTCAACCACCATCTCGGCCTCAGCACATCCTGCCCCTGTTGAGGTGCAAGTTGAAGAGCCCAGAGAGGAGTTGGTCACTGGGACGGATGAGGCTGTGACGGAGGAACCCGAAGAGGTTTGTTTTTCCCTTAAAGGGATAGTCCACCTAAAAATGAAAATTGTCATTAGGCCTGGGTGATAAAACGGTATCAATATTTGTCGACGGTACACCTTCTTCGATAACGATATAAAAATTTTCGATATAGTGCACGATATAGGCACGTGCTATGAGTGACGCAGACAGCACACACGAACACATGCTGAATTGAGTGCTGTGCCTGCCTGTGATGAGATTGTGAATAAAAAAATTTATATTAGTCTAATTTAAAATAAACATTTGCATTTGAATGTTAGGAGTGCGTCAGGGAGCATCATCAGTGGCGCATGATATGCAGTGATAATGATGTAAGTGACGTTGCATTTTAATGTTTTGTCAGTCTACACCACGAGACGCGCCGCTGCTGTGTTATGCATTCAAAATATTAGCGACATATAGAAGCTCAATGCAGAGAAGATCTTGATTAGTTGAAAACCGAAACCAAGCCATTCAGACAGATTCAGCGCATTTTTTAGATGGACAAATATGACTGCTGCACTCACGTCTCACACAAGAGATGTAGCCATGCAAAGTTAAAACAGTTTAAACTTTTAGAAAATACGTCACGAATTTGTGGAGGTTTATTCCTTTTCACTGTGTCATGTTTTTAAATGCAATCTGTGTGATTCGGCTCTTTGTATTAAGCAATGCATAAATACATGATGCTGTTTTGTTCATAATTGTTTATCTAATTTACGAAATTATATTTGATCTATATCAGTTAATTTAGATGTAACGCACGTTTTTTTTTATAGACCGTTATTTCTTTGCGTTGACGATTTAAATTTGCTGCGTTATTTTGCTCATTGCGCCCTCCTGTGGCCTCGGGAGACAAGCCAAAAGATTACCTATTTAATCTGCATATAAAACATTAGAGATGTGATGTGATTGTTTAAAAAAATTAACTAAATTAAGTTATTAAAATTATTAAATATAAAGTTATTAAATATTAAAAATATTTGTTGTTCGTCTCAATAAATTGGGCTAATTTAAAAAGTTAAATTTAAACTTTTTTTTTTAATTTTTTTTTTAAGGTTTTAAAAAATATCAATAATTATCGATACTGAACGATATGAAACATATCGTTGATACATTTTTTAGCTATATCGACCAGCCCTAATTGACATGCGTTGTTTCAAAGCTTTTTCCGAAAGTGTCATTACCCAACTATGGTTTCTGTGTTTCCTGAACTAGAGATGCACCGATACTGAGCTCCTGTACTCGTATTCGTTCAAATGCCCCGATACCAAACACCGATACCACACACCATGTGATAAGCCCCATATTCAGACAAAGAAACACAGACAACAGAACAACAGACAGCAGAATGGAGTTAAGGATGTTTACTACGAAGTATTTGTATGCAATGAATATAAGTTAAACATTCAGTATTAACGCCTGTATAGCTGATGTGCGCAAGCTGATAAACAAAGCACGCTGAGTGGATTGAGCGTGTGGCGGCGCAGATGCACAAGCTTGTCGAGGGAATATACCTTTCTCACAGACATCACTGGAAAGTTTGTAGTTCGGTCGGATATGTCAAAAACAAGTAAGTAAAACAATGCACAAGTTACTTAACGGTAGTTGCGCGTGCTTTGCTTGCTTGAGTGTTTCTGGGTTATATGAATAGCTTTGGAATATAAATCGCAGCACATTTCAGATGAAAAAACGCGACTTCTATTTCTGAAAATATCACCGTTAGGAGATTTATTGTGAGTGGTTCCCTGCATTATTACAGCAAAGCGCGTGATTACAGTACTAAGCCGCTGCAATGGAGCAGCTCTAATGCTATTAAATTAAAGAGGATGTACCACAGAGCAAAAAAATGAACAGTGAAAGTAACAAAAACTTGTAAAAATACATTTTAATGGGCATAATTAAGTGTGAAAATAACCGAAGGATATACAGTCAAACCTAAAATGTATTCAGAGAGCTGATATAATTTTTTATATTTTTTTAATAGTGGGTGCAGGACACTATAGTTCATTTATGTAAGTGAGGATAGCAAAATAAAGTAAACTGTGACAAATCATACCCAAAAATTATTCATACAGTGGACTACCAGTAAAATTGGGGACCAAAAATTATTCCGACCGAGTCTGGGGAAAAAACATTGAAGTTCAGGTTTGCATGAACCTGGATGACAGCATGCCCAGGAGACTACAGGCTGTCATTAAGGCTAAGGGTTGTGCGACTAAGTATTGATAGTTGTGTAAATACTGTCATAATAACAGCCGTCTGAATAATTTTTAGTTGATTGTAATCCATTACATACCTTTCTATCAAAGTTATCTAACATTATCAAGCTGAATTTGTTCTGACACAGTTTAACTCTGAGTTCTTGTCATATTTTATTTCCATTTTCTAAACTATAGCGAATAAACTGTGATAATATGAGAAATGTTGAAGGTGTCTGAATAAATTTAGGTTTAACTGTATTTATTTGATAAATGAAGTTAACCAACTAACATTATACATACTCTTTTGGTTTCTGTACCCAATATTTGAAAAATTTACAAATGCAGTGAAAATATTGGTATCGGTACTTGGTATCGGCAAGTACCAAAAATAAAAGTATCGGGCGAGTACTGGAAAAAGTGGTATCGGTGCATCCCTACCTGAAACCATAGTTCAAATGAACATTTGCATATAGCGTCGCAATCTTATGTGGTTCCACCACCTGTGCATGATGTCATTAATGGCAATCCTATATTGTTCAACCAACATGGTTTAAACAACCATTTTACAGCAGTTTCAGGAAACAGACCCGAGTACATAGTTGGTTAGTTTCTTCAACGATGCTTCACACTATAGTACTTACTCAGGAAGTTACCCCTGTATGACCTCTGTACCACACCACTGTATGACTTTGTTCTTTAAAATATCTTCTATTATGTTCTAAAGAAGAAAAGTGGTCACCGAAGAGTTTCAGTTCCCACTTCATACAAACTTCTGTTGTATGAACCAAAAGTACAATGGAAGTCAAAGGCAACTGAGTTTTTATTTTTGGGTGACTATTATTTTACTATTAAGAGCTACTGTAATTGAACTTATTAGTAACAGCCATAAAGGAAAATATTAAAAGTTCAAACACAAGTTATGTTCTTCAGAGATGTTTTATCCCTTCTTTTTCAGATGGAGATGGAGGTAAGTGTTGCTCCTGAGGCCTCCTCTTCAGCTCCTCCTACAAATCTCTGTGTCCGTGCTGGATGTACAAACCCTGCTGTGGAGAGTCGAGACTGGGATAAAGAGTATTGCAGCAATGAATGTGTGGCAACACACTGCAGGTTTGTTTTTTGTGTGCATGTGCTTGTTTAAAACATTTTTTTATTTGTAAGATGGTTTTTGTATGGCCAGATTAACATGCTAATTTCACTATTTACTCTCTTAACAGGGATATTTTCATGGCCTGGTGTTCAATCAAGAGCCAGAACTCAGCCACCGTCAAATAAATGAGAATCCTCCTGTTTCTGGTCCTTAACATGCCTGGATGTCTTTTTATGTGAACAACAGACGTTTACTGGGTTTCTGAGTGAAGGTGTAGTGTTTTTGTTGTAAATAGCTAAGGCATGAAAAAATCACTCCCCAGCTTGTTTTCCACACTGAAATTGTCAGAAAAGGACCTATGTGATTGTAGTACTTTATTTAGACTTTGTTTTGCTCCAGTGATTTATTTTTTTATGTGTGTTTCTAGTGATGTGTTAAAGTGGGACAAAATCCAAACCTTTGTGTTATATTCAAATATAGTAGTTTTGATTATGATGAAAAATTTGAGTGTTAGTGAATCTCAAGTAATACAATCATTCTGGAATTCTATTATTTTTTTTGTTTAATGCAATTTTCTCATGTTGTACTGACAGTATCTTAGATCAGTGTTCAGAAGTGCTCTCATGTCAAATCTTTTTGCCTTAGTTATGGGGTTTTGCTGACTTTTTTTTTTAGTTACAGAAATTATTCAAGTATTAATAAAAGGCAGCCAAAATGGTTTGTTTCTGAAGTCATTGCTAACCGACAACTTTGAAATTAAGTGTTTTTAGTGCACTATAAAAGGTGTCTGTCTACTGATGACTAGTCAAAAATATATTCAGATAAAATATAGTATAGAAGCCAATATGGTAGAATTACGTTTTTTTTAAATATATAAACAAGTGCTTTTTTGTTCACAAAACATATTTTTTGTTCAATATGATTCACAATCTTTTTCTTCCCTTTAAACTAACAAGTGTATATTTTAACATTCACATAGCCATAGTGAGTTAATGGTTACATGACCATTAAACAAAATGCAATAAAATGTCCTTTGTGTGTTTTATTTTGGTTATTTTAAATCAATTTGATTATTTTTTATATATATATATAAAAGGATGATTTAGTTATTAGCATTTAATCAATATTCGTCACGAACCCTCATCTAGATAAATCAGTTCAAGTGCAAGGTTACTTTGAAGGAACAAATACAATTGCTTTTTCATCAAAGATCCCAACATTTTTTTCTCCATTGCACTTATGGAACAATTTTTCAATTGAGATCACTGTCCATACTGGTCTCGTTACTGAGTCAAGTTGCATTACTCAATAGCAAGAAATGAGATATGGTTGCTCCTTTCATCAGCCCAGTAAACAAAGACAAGGTTATTGTTTATTCAAAAAGAAACTACATGTTTGTCAATGGCTACGAGGATGAGAATGGAAAAATAAAGTATAGTGAAACCATTTCTTTTGTTGGTTACAAACTCACAAATCTAAGTTACTACATGTTTGTTTGCTTGTTTTTTTTTATATCAAACTAAAAACAAGTGATTGACAAAGCATAGCTGGTTAAAAATAAAAAAAATTAAAATTCAAGTTTATAAAAAAAAAAAAAAATCTCCGGCAATTTAAGATTTAAAGAAAAATGTTTGCTTGGTCCAAACAAAGATATCACATTAAAATTTAAAAAAGCACATTTAAAAGACATAAAAATGCAAGCAGTAGTGTTACAGCATTTTTTTTTAAAATCAGCTTAAAGTGAACAAAGCGTGCTAAGAAAGTGAAGTTTTAAAAATCTCTGTAAAGTACAAATCACTTCAAAAAGGATTACAAAGACATATAAAGCCCTGTGAATCCTGCAGCATCCAATCGTCTCCAGTGTTCAACCACACATTAACCCACTTGAATGGGTCCAGACAAGCAAGTTAAAAGGTTTAGGTTGTTAAAAGTGTTATGACAGAAGATAAAGTAATTCGTTGAAAAATAAAGAGTATAAAACCATCCTAGAATTATGATTTTAGTATTTACATCAAGCAAGAATCAGTCATACTTGTATTGGACTGCATGACTGTGCCCTCTAAAAGCCCTGTATGTGTTACACTTTACACTTGGGGGGCAAGATCCTAATGAAGAATAAAACGTTTGTATAGTATTAGCACAGACGCAGTCGGGGGCAGAGATTACAATAGAAGAAAACTGTCCAGAAACATTTGCAATATGACATAACGGAACACAAAATGAGTTGCCCTGACGTTCTTACTGCCATTGTGTGCTATATTTACCGCCTGGATACAGTGGTTCTGATGTGAGGTAGAAATGTGGCCTTTGGTTTAGGTCACACACAACGTTTGTCAGTTAAGACTTCGAAAGCTAACTGGCGCCGCGTGAGTGAGCCTGTGTTTCTCAAGGTTCTTGTGGATCCTAAAACCCTTCGAGCACAGGTTGCAAATGAAGGGCTTTTCACCTGTGTGAAAGCGCAGATGAGCCTTCAAATTGTTTTTGAGACGGAAGCCTTTCCTGCAGTGCAGGCAGATGTGAGGTCTCTCTCCAGTGTGGAAGCGCTCGTGTCTTCGCAAGCTTTTCCTCAGGGCAAATGTCTTTTTACACCTCCTGCACGAATACGGCTTTTCGCCTGTATGAAATCGCTCGTGCCGCTTCAGGATCTTCTTGCGTTTGAACTTCTTGCCGCAGATTTTGCAGGCATAAGCATGTCCGTGTGTGAGAACACCCTGTAGGCGCCAAATGCCATTCCCGCAATCTTTAAAGCAGCACAGCCGACGTCCCGTATGGACACGCTGATGGGTTCGCAGGTCTTTGGGTGTAGAGAAGCATTTTCTGTTGGAACCGTTTGGCCTTTGCGCACTTGACGGGATCAGGAGATTCACAAGCTGCACAGAGCAAGGCCGTAACAGTTTGCAATCGAACGGCGTTTGGCTTAGCTGGAAACGCACCTTCTTGGCATTCTCAGCACTGTTACCTGATGCCTGGCTGAGTTCAGTGGCCTCCGCTGGGGTTTTGCTGGACTGCGGAGGTTCTGTGAGAGGTGACTTTTCAACAGATGGCAAAGAACTGACTTCCATAAGGCCAAGGTCCCACTGGCTCATAGTGTCGGTGGAAAGGTCTACACTGGGAATGCCACCTAAAACAGAGCTGAACGGATGAGACTCTGGATCGACTACAGAGTGTGAAGAGGATTCCTCAAGTCCCTGAAGACCTAAAAATAAAAAAGGTTAAATGTATTTCAGTCTCACAAAAAATGTATTAATTCTTTACTATTTTTTTTTTTTAATAAAACATTCAATTACAGGAGCATCAAAGGGTTTATTTCCGGATAGAAAAACTACAATTTATGCATTTAACTCATGTAGTTCAGTATAGTTGATTAGCTTTGTACAGTAAAACACTTTTAAATATAAATGATTATGAATCAAGCATGTCTGGTTTCCTCGTACCATTTTCCTGAATTATCTCTGGTGTCTTTATGTCATCTGTCCATGGCACTTCATGAATTAAGCCGTCTCCCCCACCAATCCCCTAAAACAGTATACAATACATGTGACTTGGTCAGTAAGGCAAAAGAAACAGAAATTACAAAGTTAACATACTACAACAGATTGCAATATTTTTCTTTTGCATTTACATTATATTAATCCATTTTTACTCAATGTCATGGTTCCCAAATGGGGTTTCGTGAGGGAACTGCAGGAGGTTCATGAGGTTATGAAAAGCTTTTAATAAATGATATTCAATATAAAACAAAAATAAATAAATGGGATTGCACAATAATCACAATGTAGTTTTTACATTACTTAAATTTAAATCTTTGACTTAATTATATAACTGTATGGTCTTACGCGCTGCTTGTTTCTGAGTAAAGCACTGGCAAATCGTAATTAAGTGTTTTCAGAGTCTCGGTTCAAATTAAATGCAGTGAACTCTAGCTCTGCATGAAATGCAACATGTGCTAGCTTTACTTTATTTACACACTGCCAACATAATCTCCAACATTTTTGGAGTGAGAAGTTTAAAGCATTTCACCAGCCTTTTGCCAAAATAAAAGAATGAGAAATATTAAATAACCTCATGGTTTGAATGTTTTAAATTGAAGAATTTAAGACAAATATTAGTCCTGAAAATTGTAGTTTAAAACACATTATTTTAATTATTATAAAATAACATTTATTTTACAGCACCCTTGTCATTTACAACAGAAATGTTCCGGTCTTCATTTTTAGAATTAGCTACAATAATAATAATAACAATCAGTAACAATAATAATAATAATAATAATAATAATAGCAATAATAATTACAAGTGTGAATGTTTGAATATCAAATATTTGATCCATTTACTTGCACGTCATATAACCAATAAATGACACCAGAAAACTGTGAACATGCAAATGTTTTGTAAAAGATATTGATAAATGAATTTCAATTTCAGGTTTGAAATCTAAGATGTGTAATGAATATTATTTCATCAAAGTTGAACATTTCATTTAAACCTAATAAGATAAAGTAAAAAATCAGCATGACCTACAGTTTCTTTGAAGATAGTGCATGGAAGGTCAACCATGCATTGCAAATCCACAGCTTCTGGAGACTCTTCGCAGAGAGCTTCAGAGGGAGAAAGCCCCTCCTCTCCTTTGGATTCCTGCAGAAAAATCTTGTCTCTCTCAGTGGACGTGCACTGATCTGAATGGGGTTTGGGGGTGGGAAAGAATACAATATGTTACAATTCAGAAACATGAGAAACCTGGTCTGTGTCAATTACAGTGCTGCTGGCTTTCTTAAAGCACATTATTTAGAGTTTTAAGAGCACATTGTCCTTTCAAAAATCATTTGAACTTTTGAATTTGAAAGGTGCCTGAATCTGAGAATCAGCTCAGCTTTACATGGACAAGTGAATAAAAACAAAAACAAACAGCTTTATAAACTTTGTTTTGCCAAAAAAAAAATTTTATATAAAAAAAGTCATATCATGATGATTAATTATTATTAGTTTTAAGAAAGGTCACATGCACAAATGTATTTTTGCATGAAAACTAAGCAATAGTCTGCACAATATAAACTGCTGCAAAGATGGACTTTAACCTTGAAATATCAGTCAACAGACTGTTGCAACTACTTTTAAAATTATGGCAAACCATTCTAACCTTAAAACTAAACAGTATTTATTTTTATGTTACTTGCTATTTTCAAGCAATCCAATAATGAATAATGCATTTTCAGTTTTAATAAGTAACTATTTGACAGGAGTACTTATTCCAACAGTGACTTTAATCTATTCATTTAGTTTAATTCATTTACTCATGTCATTCAGTTTAGAGTATAACATGAATCAGCAAATCATATATAGTCCTTATATAGATAGATGACTAATAATAGATACTGATAGAAAAACGAAAAGAGATACATTTGGCTTGAATGAACACACTATATAACAAACCAATACGCATTTACTCACTTCAATGCAGGGTTGCACTAACATTTAGCATACCACTATGCAGAAATGTTACTTAAAATATCAGTTCAGTAGGTCTAATATTTGGTCTAACGAGTAACAAGTAATGAAGTGCTACGTATTAGGTTGTCTAGCCCAGTGTTTCCCTGGGGTGTTTCCCTGGGGTGCCGTCTGTCGAGAGCAGGGGTGCAGTGTAAAAAGTCCTTTTTTAATATTTTTAGAAAAACACTGAGTGAGCAAAAATTTGTGAGATAGCTAGTTATAATGGTAATTAAATCATATTTACATATGTATAAAAGCCTACATTAAAATCTGTCATATAAATTGGTCTCTTCATTAGAAGATTATAATCATTAAAGTCATTATCCTACTGATTGCCACCATTGATGGACAAAATGTTTTAATAATATAAAAAATATCTGTATGACATTATATTCTGCAGTTCTTCCCTGTTGTACCGAATATCTATTCTTTTCAAATTACCATATCGACGTTAGAAATTCAAATATTGTGACAAAATTAATTTTGTAGGGTGCCACAAGTTTGTTAAAATTTCCAAAGGATGCCGCGACTAAAAAAAGGTGGGGAAACACTGGTCTAGCCTAATAAATTGTAACGAAATACCACTGGAATAGAGACTAATAGCAAAAGAAGATGAAAGTTCTATTTAATAAACAGTTACTAGGAAAATTAAACTATACCAGCCACTATAATAATAACAATAATAAGAAAGAAAGAAAGAAAGAAATACCAGTGACATAAAATAGACACTAGTAAATTTTAAGGAATATATACTTCAACGGCTTGCCACATACGAAAGACCCTACTTCCGGTCCACTCCTGTTGAATTCAACAAATGTGGAAGTGGCTGTTGTTTACGCCGAGAAACATACCCTGATGGTGGGACAGCAGTGTCTCTCCTACTTGCACACCGACGCTACAAACCATCTTGTCAGAGAGATTAGTCAATGCACTTTCCATATGAGCCCTGATGTCAGGGACACACACTAGATTGTCCTTGATCTGAGCTTCTCTATCGACCGTGCAGCCATGGCAATCCAATGCGCGTCCTTCGAAAACTTTCGTTATCTCCACGACGGCCACCTTCAGTAACACCTCCATAACGGCCGCCACCTCAGCTTGAAACCTGGACACGGACTCGGACATTTTGCTCGCGGTCTGAACATGCACAATATTAGTTACAATGTATAAACAAACGGATCGATTGTGCAGTCGTTTGTGGTCATAGCCACATGGCTAAAATGGAAGTAATGGGCGTGTCTGATGACATTCCACAATGACGTATGCACGTACACAGTGGTGGCGCCAAATCCAGACGTCGCTTCTGGAATGTTGATCACAAAATTTTGGTGTCGGTTATTTGGTCATTTATTTTAGATTATCCATTGTTTAAAGTTTGTATCTTTATAGAAATGTAGTCCAAACCTTAAGTCTTGTTTGTACTGCATACGTGCTGACATAGCCTACTTTTTAGTTAAAAAAAATTACTTAGTTATTAAAACTTATAATTATTTTTAATTGCATATTTTTATTCTATTTTTACACTGATGTTTGTAAAAAAAAATAGCAAAATCAGGGATTTAAAGTCATGGTAAAGCTTTTCGGATATTTCCTTCCATATTGTGACAGCCTACGTTCAAATCGTAAGAGAAAGAAATATAAAATTCATCGGTTGTTAATGGGATTTTTAGATGTGGGCGTTGCACTCAAAAATGGAGGCAGATGAAAGCAAGGCGGAGTTTAAGCGGACTACATGATTGGAGTAGTCCAAGAGAGGTTATCATCACTGGAAGATCCAGTTATAACATTTTGATTAAACATCACAAGATCAAAAAAAAAGTCTATAACATGATACTTTAGAAAATATGGTGTTATCATTTCATGCCAACTTTATGCAGTAAAAACTGCAACCCCATAGAAAATTAATACAAAATAATACAGCTAATATAAAAATTAGTTTGACCTCCTAAAGTTGACTTCCTTTGCTGTCCATTTGTTGAAAAGTAATGAATGAATGAATAAATATCAATACAAAGTTTGTTGTACCCTATTTGTGGAAAGTGCCACATTTGGAACAAAGTAAATAAAGTCAGAATAATGAGGCAAAAATAAGAAATCACACAACCACATCACAGAGACACTTTTGCGATATCTAGGCTATGTGAAATAGTAAACTCTCGTGACCAAAACATATTTTGTACCAAAAGTATCATCTGCTAAGACTATATGAATATCTGT
>NW_015505320.1:969363-1076863 GCF_001515645.1 Sinocyclocheilus grahami | reverse complement strand
AGATAAAAATCAAATTTAGGTTAAGGTTTTGTGTAAACAAAAATGTAAAAAAAAATTTAATTAATTTTTTTTGCAGTGTAAAAGATTATTTTTTGTTAAAAATTTTACAAATATTCCACTTAATCCCTAAATTAATATTTACATTGAGTAGATCACATCACATTACAGTTATGGTAATATTTGAGTGTTTCTTGAATATACGTAGGCTACCTAATTTCTTGGCAACAGCTTTGTCTGTCTTCTCATCGAGTAGGCCGATTCCGATGTCCTCATCGTCAAAATCCTCCAGGACTTGTGCAGCAAGCTGTGTAACAAAAAATATAATATAATAAAAAATTATGTCCTACAGCTCCTTTAAACAGCATGTGTGATTTAGTTTAAATGTTTAAATGCATGTTAGTGGTGTCCTAACATATACCCAGTTCACATGATATAACTCTTAAGAGGGCAGTTCCTGTTCATTTGGAAACACTAAGGTAAAATGACTTCTTGTTTTAAGCTCATGAGGGTTTGTGTCCTATCAGCATAGCTCTTATGTATTCATTATCAACCTGGTTTTGGTAACTGAGTACAAACACAGCGTGTTGGACAAGGACAGCAAATTTGTTTTCTGCCTGCACAGATATTTCAGGCTATGCTGTAAGAACTGTGGCTAGTTTCGTCCACAGTCTTACATCCATAAAAGCAGTCATCAAGAGTGCTGCCCCTGCACTTTCTAAATTGGTGTGAAACTTGACCCGTATGATGGACAGCTGCTTCCACCAATCACAGCGCTACATGTGCCTGCTGAGCTGGAGTAACAGCGTGCTGGCGTGCTGACAGGTGCAACCAATCATTTCTCCAACCACTGTGAAGAACCAATTCCTATACATACTAACACATATCTCACTTTGAGAAAATTGTCAAATTAAAATGGTTAGTAACTTGTTTGACTTTGTTTCTTCCATGCAGCACAAAAGGAGAAGCAATGTGCTGGTTGCTCTTCCCTATGCAATTACTATACACTGGGACTGAAGTCTTTAAGCTTCATAAAATAAAATAATAATAATAATAAGCGGCATAAACATATCATAAAGGATTTTAATATCACATGCACGCAGTATTTAAAGTCTTTTGATGTCATGTGACAGCTTTGTATGAAAAACAGACTAAATTTTAAGTCATTATTCACTGATAATGTTCCTCTCAAGCAAGCTGTTAATGCATAGATATCTATACGCAGATCCTTCATTTGACTAGTTCACATATGTCAACCATAGACTGTGATGTCAACACGTCCGCCATCTTGGCACGGTTAACATTTCAGATGCTACTAAAGACTTCTGCAGATCCATTATTTCGGATAGCTTATGTAATGTACCTTAGGTGACATCTTCTTAGGTATCTATGCATTAACTGCCGTGACCAAATCAAGCCAATAAATGAATCAGAATGTATCCGCCAGATAAATAATGATTGAAGAATTGTAAATTGCTATTTCTCTAATTAACATGCCAAGGTGAACTTTTTAAAATAATGAATTACATTTACAGTCTGAAACTTGGAATATAGTGCATGAATTTTATGGATGTTTCTGATATTTTTATGGTGCAACTTGAAACCTTCCGTTCTCATTCACAGTAATTGCACGGGGGAAAAAAGACAACGAAAAATGTTATCCTTTTTGTGTTGCACAAAAATATTAATTCAGGTTTGGAGCAAAATGTGGGTGAGTAAATGAGATCATTTTAATTTTGTGGATGTACATTCTAACTGCCTGTACAAGTCATTTAAACTTACATTTTATTAAACTGACTTGAAATATCAAGTTGAATGTCCCATAGCTTTGAAATTGGTTAAAATTAATTTTGATTATTTAAATAATGGAGCTAATGGAACTACTGGAAGTTTTTTAAGGTTTATCCAAGTGTTCTATTTATCTGTTAACATTAAATATGCTGTTCTTCCAGTTTGTTTGTAATATTAGCATCAATATTTTAGAGATAAAATTCTTATTAAAGAAGTTAGTCTGTATTAAAGTGCCTTATAATAGGATAATGCTTCACAGATGTTCTCATGGTTTTCCTATGAGTTTAGTCCTATGCATTAGTGCAACACACTAGTTTTAAAAGGAGGGGGATGTATGTCTGTTAATCAAATCTTAGGCTAAACTCAGCTAAAGGCTTCAGGCCAAATAGACCATGGCTATATAAGGTGACCCACAAAAGCCATGAGTCAACAAGAGAGGATTTTTGCAATGAATCTAGATAGAGCTTGCTAACGACAAATCAGAATCAGGATAGAGGAAGAAGGAGGAGATGTTTAATCCAATACACAGCCACGGTGTAATGCACCCTTCTTCTTCCTCTTTACATCTCTCCATCTCACATAGTCATACCTTCATATCTTTTCAATTCAGCATATATTCGCTAATTCAGAGATGTGATGAAAGATAACTAAATCAGTAATAATAACAGAACTGAGAACACAGTATCATATCTATAACTAGGTTTACTCAGAGGCCTAAGGAATGTTTATAAGTCAACACATTAGTAACCAACATTTGTAAAGGAAATTAAACCAGAACACCCTGCGCTGGTTGGTGTAAATGAAAGTGTTTCTATAAGGGCAGAAAGCAGATCTTCTGTTATGGAGCATCACAGCGGCCTGTACCACACAAACAGCAATGACAGCAGAGCCGACTATAATTAGCGCTGCTGCAGAGACCAACCAGGACTATTTTGGCAAAGTGGTGGTGACGTTCAAGTTCCTGGGATCCGCTGACAGGTACAGTACTGTGCCCAACACTCGGTCCTCTCAGCCGACACTGCAGATTTCATGCTAGAACCTCCTGAATCCACACAGCACACAAGCTGTTATAAGTTATTATAACTCCCGTAACATTACATCAGTGCTGGACTGCTGTGTATTAGGGAGCAAAGCCACATACGCAAAAACCCACAGCTATTGGGCCTTTAAACGGGGAATTTTTACAGAACCTATTACCCTCGTATTATAGGCCTATAAAAAAAAAGGTTGTGCATAATGCATGGCTGATAAATTATATTGGACAATGTTAACAAAACTGTTAGACAAACTGGTTAGACCAGTATGAGGGTCAAATATTAATCCTCAACACATTAACCACATATATTAAATGACAAAAAACAATAATAATACAAATAATAATCATTTATTATTATTATTATTTAATTGTCATTGTTTATTTATTTTAACAACAACTATAATAATAATAATAATCCACTAAATTAAAAGGTCAGGCGATTGGAAGTTCTGGCCCTTCTCCGAAAAAACACAATGTCCAACACAAATCCGTCAGTATGCCACTTATTTTATAACTAACATCAAAGATTTAGACATACGGTTACTCAAATGAGGTAATCCCACACGACAAACACAATATATCAATATCTGTTGTTTCTTTAAGATTGCACTGTGGCCCGCACACAACGTCCTTAATAACAACAGGCCACTATTGAATGCAGGAGGGTGACAGCAAGGCTAAACGATGGCATAACCTTTTAACCACATGGGGTGAGTTCTGCCTGCTGAGAGTTTAAAGGAAGATGCTGATGTAATGGGTGATTGGGATTGCTTGTGGCATTGTCCATATTACAATTGGTATGTTTAGCTGAAAGGTTGATTTGAAATGAAAGTGATGTGAATTGTTGTTTTTTTAATACTCTTTGTGTTATTTTAGTTAACAATAACAACACTGTTGTCAACAGCTGGCTAATATCTGTTTTCTTATGCAATCTAATATAGTGTTACTCATGATTTGGCCCCTGGCCCTGTCCTTCAGGCTCTACATACTGTACTGTTAGAGAAAATCAGTATTGATGCTTCAAAATGCTACAAATGCTACTTTGCAGTACGTTACATAATCTTTTTTAACATTAGTTTTGATATTTGCACGTGGGCCTGTCGACAAACCCAAGTGAAAATGTACTGAGTTAAATCCAGAAAAACAAATTCCTTTGAAAAATGACCCATCCAGGCTTATGCTCAGGGTGCAAATATACTGCGTGATGCATCAGCACTTTTCTGAACATAGATGCCATAGTCCAGAGTGTTCTCATGGCTGGTGTAACAGGCCCCACATTCCCCTGGCTCTGGTGGAGTACTTTTCCTTCTGATATAGAGCAAAGCATCTGATGTATATGATTTATTACATTAATTTGTAATTGTCCTCTATCAATGTTAAGAAAATGAAAAATTATAGCTAATACTAAGTCAATTACTGTGTCAGCCACCCACAAATAGATACATCAATGCAAATTACTATATTTTTGTCAAATTTAAGTGCCATGTAGCTCTGTTTATACTATCAATGTAACTTTCCATGAAGCATAAGAGCAGAACTACAAAGTGCCCGAAGTAAAATACTACATGCTATAAATAGCCACACACTAATTCCTGTAGAGATGAACTTTTCTACTGGCTTCATGAGTCTTTGATTGACATTGCTCAAGGGGCAACACATTTGACTATTAGCTAAATATTTAGTTTTGCATTCTGTTTAAATGTAACATTTATATTTATCTAACCTGTGGCTAGAATCGAAATTAAGACACAACCAGTGTTATTTTAGAATTATTTGTATACTATTATAGTATTTATTAAAAACTTAAAAAATGGCTTTTGTATTTATATTTTTTCGTTGAGATTTTTTTCATAATGCATGTCATTTTTTATTAGTTTTAGTAAATATTTATATTTATATATTTTTTTATTTCAGTTTTAGTTTTAGTAATTTTAGTACTTCAAGTTAAACCTATTAACTATTTATTTCCATTTCAGTTTTTAAAGATACGTTTTCATTTTATTTCAGCTTTATTTCAATTAAAAAGAACTATTTTTAAAACCGTTTTAGTTAACATAAAAAATGGTTTTGACATTGATTCACAAGAATTTATGTTCAAATCTGTTCTGCTCTTATTGAAACACTGCACAATGTGTAAAACTCACAAGCAATATGTCTAGAATGAAGACTTTAAATAAACAGGTTAGCCACACTTTATCTAAATATGTGATATCAGTAGCAAGCATATTCCAGGTGTGCATATAAAGTCATATTTTGCTAAAACAACAGCAAATATGATAATCTACTCTAAATGACACTCCACCTTTCACAGATGTATTTTGGTAAAGGATGTTCATTAACATCAAACTTGCCCAGAGTTGCCCACTGGTTCCAGGTGCTACCTACAACTCCCTCCCCTTTGGCCGATTTCTGAGTGAAACCCACCTCAAGGGCCAGCTCCTCAATCTGAAACTGTTTCTGGGAGACTTTGCTGGATCCTACGTGCTCATGGTAGTACACCACCATCACGTCATATTTCTTCATCACAGACTTGTAATTCTTGACATTTAGGTCGTGAACGCGGTCCTTTCCATCGTACTCAGGGATGTCCATACCTTTCTGCCCCCATGACAGCTGCCCGAAGGTCAGAAGGAGCCCAAGGAACACTAGGTTCCACTTCATGATTCAATACTTAAGAAGGGAAATATGTAGTTCCAATGAATTGAAAACAAATTGACTAATTACGTCATAAAATTAAATTAGAAAGGACCTGTGATCCCCGCCACCCAGATCAGACAAGACCAAGTCCTGAGGCCCCCTGTATGAAACCCCTACACACGGGTAAAAGAGACGAGTAACAGGGTCAAGAGCGTTTTAGGGGGTGGGATTAGGTGAGTGCATGAGAGAGAAAGAGAGAGAGAGAGAGAGCTGCTAAAAAAGAAAGAGACATGATTCTTCATGGAGTGAGCCAGACTAGAGATTGGAGCAAGGCAAAGTAGAATTAACCATACAGAACTTTTTATTATGACCTTTAGGGAAACAACAGAAAGTTTGTGTATGGGACAACCAAAAAATTAAGCATGAATGAAAGATTATGAAGAAGGCAATGTTATGAGATGGAAAGGAAAGGAATCTTAAGGCACACAGGAAGACATTCTCTGCCATATTAAGTGTTACACAGCTCAGATCTTGGCTAAAAATACAAGATGTAGCATGGAGACGGACGTATGGAGAGGGTGGGCGGTGGGGGTGTCTTATTTGCTGCACTTGGCTCATCCTTGATGCTAGAATGTGGCACTAGGTCACTCCAGGACGACATGGAGAGGCAAGGCTGGTGCATCTCCTTGGGTTTCACAGATGTCAGTTTGCTTTTTGGGCAATCAATTCTGGCTTGCACTTCTGTCTGACCCAGAATGGAGCATATGATACGTGCCCGACCGCATTCATGCTCAGTGTGTTTATCAGCACTGAGAATTTTTTTTTTACGGCCAACATGCCTAAACTCTGTGAGGGCACTACAGTACATGTATGCGCAAGATTATATGTGTGCGCGTGATATAGCTCAAGATTACTTTACAAATTGAAAGATGAGAGGGAGTTATTAATAAAAATCATGATCTTACATGTTCTCTTCCCTTCAGGCCTCTTTATTTAGTGGCCTGTGGAGTTAATGCCTATTTAGTCGTCAACTGGTGGTTAATGATGAGGCAAAGCAGAGCATTTGAGAGAGAGATGATGTGATGAAAAGGGGGTCGTAAGTAAAAGGAGAGTGCTTGGATGTCACTGCATATCAGGTGTTGACTGTGCAAAGCATCAGCCCATTTAGCATAATGCTTCATTAAATGGTGATGGTGTTTGATGTGACATCAGAACATTTGGAGTCAAAATTAAACCCTGTTCACAACCTAGTTTATGTCTCTGATGTCACCCATTTCTGATGATATGCAATGAGGAAAACATGTAGGACGAGAATTTTACCTATCATAAACTGATTGGATATTTACACATACACTGTGGCTATTTACTATTGGAGCAAATGGGAACACAAAAATATATTTGTTAGCTTCCATTCACCACTAGATAAGTTTACCCAGCTATGACATCTTTCACTTCTAGATGCAAAAAGGGTCAATTATATACAATGCTAAACATTCTCAACGTTTTACATGTCTGTTACATGAAAATGGCTTTGGATAATAAATATATGCTAAACAATAAGCCAACCATGCGAAAATTTAAATGGAGAGATCACCGTGATAACATTTAAGATCTCATTTTTGACCACCTGGGCAATGGATACTAAACTAATCCCTAATTCATATTTTTCATTATGGCACCATCTAGTGGTAAGAAAAATGTGATAGGCCTACAAATTAAAGACTGGAATAGAGCTCTTTTCAGCATGTCATTATACTCTCGAGTATTTCACATTGTAGCGTTCTTGTCATTTATGACTTGGTTTTGGCAAAGCCTGATTAATTAATTTATTAATTAACCTCCAGAATGCAGACCAGTATTTTGACAATTCCCATATGGACATTGAGGCTAATTCTGTTTTTGACCATTCTTTTGAAATTGAAGTTAGCTAACAGTCTTTCATTTAGAAGTGTTAGAAGAGTGTTACAAGCTCTTGGTGCATAAAGAAGATCTGTAAAGTTGCAAAGACTAAAGTCTCAAATCCAAAGAGATATTATTTATAAAAGTTAAGTCAACCACGCCTACCTAAAATGCGTGTTTTTTGAACATTAAATCATGTCAACATATTTTGTTACACCAAATACACAAAATAATGATCTTTAAAAAAGGAGCCCTTTAAAGGAGACATATTATGTCCCTTTTTACAATATGTAATATACATATCAGGTGTCCACAGAATGTGTCTGTGAAGTTTCAGCTCAAAATACCCCACAGATAATTTATTATATCATTTTGAAAATGCCTATTTTGAGTGGAAGCAGAAACACAGTTTTTGCACCTGTCTCTTTAAATGCAAATGAGCTGCTGCTCCCCGCCCCCTTTTCCAGAATAGAGCTGCTCCATTACAGCTCATACCTGCTAAAAAAACATCTGTTTTGGTTCTGATTATCATGTTTATCATGTTCATTACCATATTAATTTAAACTTCTGATATACAGTTTTCTGAGAGCACACATCCGAAGCACAAGGACAGAAAGCGGCTGTCACAGCATGTGAGTACTAAACTAAGTTTTCATTCACACACAAGTTTGTTAAAAACACATGAGTTACAAAATAGTCGGTTATGTCTGTGAAGGTAAACAGCTGGGAAATAAATTGCATGTTTATTTTAGATCTGTGTGGCAGCAGCATAATATACAGTAAATAAATCAATAAATCCACTGGTCTCTTGTCTCCTCTGAGGCTGGGACTCTAAATAGTGATCTGTGCTCATCTGTGCAGCCAAAGACAGAACAGTTAGCATGTTTTGCTCAAGCTTTCGCCATGGCATTAGAGCTGCTACACCGTTGTCGCTTGTGAAATCAAATGATGGCGCCGTGGGTGTAAATTTACAGATTAAGGAGCGGTAATATTATAATGAGATCCCTTTGCCACGTCACCAAGGGAGTGAAATCTGTCACACTCGTTTTCTCAGACACATGCAGAAAAAGGCTTACCAAAACAAAGTTACTGGGTTAATTTTTTTTCACGTTTCCTTGGTTGGTAGATGCACCTGGGACCTGATTATAGCACTTAAAACTGGGAAAAGTCAGATTTTCATGATATGTCACCTTTAAATAAATACTACCGTCTCTAGGTTACGTATGTAACCATGGTTCCCCGAGGGAACATCACAGTGGAGTCAGCTGTCTTAACCGTGGCTTGTGTACTGCAAACACATACCAGCTTCATCACTGTGTCTGTCACGCGACTCTGTTCCCCTTTCGGGCTCTGTCTTTACATTTATTTTGAAAGATGAAGCTCGCGATTATGGTAAGGGGCGTTACATTTCCGACGAGTGCTTGCGGTGTTCGGCCAATCACAATGCACTGGGTCAGCTGGCCAATCAGAGCAGACTGCGCTTGTCGGAAGGAGGGACTTTGTAGAAAACGAAGCGTTTGAGAGAGGCGGGGCATAGAGGACCTACAATAATGTACAGTATTTGAAAAATAATGTGTTTTTTGAACATTAAATCATGTCAACATATTTTGTTACACCAAATACACAAAATAATGATCTTTAAAAAAGGAGCCCTTTAAAGGAGACATATTATGTCCCTTTTTACAATATGTAATATACATATCAGGTGTCCACAGAATGTGTCTGTGAAGTTTCAGCTCAAAATACCCCACAGATAATTTATTATATCATTTTGAAAATGCCTATTTTGAGTGGAAGCAGAAACACAGTTTTTGCACCTGTCTCTTTAAATGCAAATGAGCTGCTGCTCCCCGCCCCCTTTTCCAGAATAGAGCTGCTCCATTACAGCTCATACCTGCTAAAAAAACATCTGTTTTGGTTCTGATTATCATGTTTATCATGTTCATTACCATATTAATTTAAACTTCTGATATACAGTTTTCTGAGAGCACACATCCGAAGCACAAGGACAGAAAGCGGCTGTCACAGCATGTGAGTACTAAACTAAGTTTTCATTCACACACAAGTTTGTTAAAAACACATGAGTTACAAAATAGTCGGTTATGTCTGTGAAGGTAAACAGCTGGGAAATAAATTGCATGTTTATTTTAGATCTGTGTGGCAGCAGCATAATATACAGTAAATAAATCAATAAATCCACTGGTCTCTTGTCTCCTCTGAGGCTGGGACTCTAAATAGTGTTCTGTGCTCGTCTGTGCAGCCAAAGGCAGAACGTTCCTTGGTTGGTAGATGCACTGGGGACCTGATTATAGCACTTAAAACCTGGAAAAGTCAGATTTTCATGATATGTCACCTTTAATGTAATGCATTTATGCTGAAAAATTTTCAGTGCACTCAATTCTACATCCGACTTGTTCTAATGGATTACTATAATAAACAAATCCCTTACAACATCAGTCTAAAGTACAAAGTTTACTAACTTGTGCAACCATAAGGTTTCAAAGCATTTTAACAGTGTTTGAAATTCGAAGCTAAACTGTGGAATAATCACAGGAGTAATTTGTGTACCTGAAAAATAACTGATGATGGCGGTTACAAATGCTACTGCTGATCTGTGCTGGGAGTTCAGTTCACTTGCAGAAGATTTATTTTCACCAAATGTGAACATTATTGCTGAGCTCGAGAAACTAAAGAACACAGATGAAAGGATACAAAAATTAGAAGAAGCACTAGATTAGCTTGCTACCCATTTGACTTATATTCGTTCCATTTTTTTTTTCTTTTCCATTATAAAATCAAGAAAGGAGAACAATAACTGTACCCATGAAGCAGTTTTGACTGTTACGTTTATTAATTTTTCATGATAAATAAAAAATTTAATAAAAAATTATTAGTAACATTATCATATCAATGTATATTCCGAACAGCTTTGAAAACCATAGTCCATGATTAACATGACAAAATAAGCTTGGGTCTTTCCAAAACGAGAATGAAGGTAAGTAAAAGGCATACTTTGTTCCCATATACATTTAAATGTTTTAAATTAAATATTTTATTTTATTATACATTTCACACCAGTCTGTTCGCTTATTCACAGCCAAAAAGGTTGCCTTTTTAGCTGGACTTCTGGAATCTGGAACAGGACACACTGGGCCCACTAACACTCCAAAAACTCTGGTCTACAAAAAAGTCTTTAGTAATATTGGAGGTGCCTATGACTTAAATACTGGTAAGTTCTGTAATGAGAATATCATGACAAATGCAGATTCCTGTTCACATATGATCTTCTCTGTGGCAACTTTGTACATGTACATTGCTGGTGTTTTCACAGCACCAATCTTCTATTGGAGCCTATTACTTCAGATTGTACGGTCATTCTCATGGTGGAACAACAACGGCAGTCAGTCTCTTGAAGAACGGTGCAACCCAGTGCTCTCTGCATTCTTGGAAGCCTGTCTTCAATGGTAATGCCAGCAATGCTGTTGTTCTCACACTGGAGATCGGTGATCAAATTTCTACACGACACGACGCGAACACCTGGAACATATGATCTTCTCTGTGGCAACTTTGTACATGTACATTGCTGGTGTTTTCACAGCACCAATCAAAGGAGCCTATTACTTCAGATTGTACGGTCATTCTCATGGTGGAACAACAACGGCAGTCAGTCTCTTGAAGAACGGTGCAACCCAGTGCTCTCTGCATTCTTGGAAGCCTGTCTCCAATGGTAATGCCAGCAATGCTGTTGTTCTCACACTGGAGATCGGTGATCAAATTTCTACACGACACGACGCGAACACCTGGGTTTATGATGACCCAGAAAGTTACACCAGTTTCTGTGGTTTTCTGATTTTCCCCTTGTGAACGTCTGAATCTTGTATCTCATATCCAGTGCAGGATGCAATGTGAAAATTATTGTAATGGAACTTAATTGTTCCTGTTTAAGTAAACTGCATCTTAGTAAATAAGAGGCATAAAGAAAAGGAGATCATTGGTTTTTAGTTACAGTATTTAAAGTGATAGTTCACCCAAAAATGAAAATGTAATGTTTATCTGCTTACCCCCAGGGCATCCAAGATGTAGGTGACTTTGTTTCTTCAGTAGAACACAAACAAAGATTTATAAGACTGTCAGTCTTATAATGGAGGTGAATGGGAATTATGGCATTATGACAGTTCAGACATTGCAGTGCATCATAGGTAAAAAAACAATATAAATACCGTTCAGTTTCTTACACAGACCGATTGTTTCGTGTCTTTACACATCAATGTATCGTCACGAGCCGCAGGGTTTAATTTGGTTTTGTATGTTTTTTTGACTCTCAAAGCCGTGATTCCATTCACTTACATTATATGACTCAGACTGCAACGGTTTGAGTTAAAAATCTTCGTTTGTGTTCTACTGAAGAAACAAAGTCACCTACATCTTGGATGCCCTGGGGGTAAGCAGAAAAACCATCACATTTAAATTTTTGGGTGAACTATCCCTTTAACACTAAAAACAGTGAACAAGAATAAAGGAGCTAAATGTGTATGATTTTTCTAAGAACGAGAGTAGCACTTTCCATATTTCTAGCATATCAAATGCTGAACATTTTATTAAATAAACCAAATGTGTCACTGAATTATGCTTCATTTTCATTCTTACCCCCATGTGGTCAGACACCAGCAAAGCATTCATAACAAAATGAAAATCAAACATTTAAAGCTCATGGTGTGCAGTGATGGTAAAATAGTAACAATACGTCACATCAAATTTAAAAACACTGACAATGTCACGATTTGCCAGTGTTTTAAAGCCTGCATGAGTGTTATGTACGCAAAACTAAAAAACAAAACAAATTTAATTTAATATTTTATTGAAATCTTCCTGTAGAATTATTCAGAAACAAGGTAATATAAAAAAGACAGGTAAATACAAACATAGCTGTTTCCTGGAAGCTTCTCAGCTCTCTGTAATAGAGGAGCCACTCAAGTTTCCCCCTTTTAAAATTCAAATTTTATCTTTGTTCACAGAAAAAAAAAAAAAAATCCCATTAAGACACACAGGGCAAACAGGGATCAGGCCAGTTTCACGCTGAGAATACATAATGGACATATTCTGCTAGTGAAAAATAAAAACCTCTCAGGTTCAAGTCAGAATAATTAAAAATAACTAGTGGAAGTAATGGTTTCTGTTGTTTGAAACCAGATGTTTGTCTCCATCAAGGTTGAGGGACACTTCAAAAGCCTGAAAAGATGTCATGCTAACATTAAAAATAAACTGACATCAGTGAAACTGATGTAACTGTAGTGTCAGTTATTATAGGAGTGCAGGCATCTACATCATAAGACAAATCTTTCAAAGACTGGCTTCAACCTTTCTAAAGAACTGAAAGGGCTGAATTTTGAGTGCGTGTCTCATATCCGTGGTGTTTAAAGCAAGCTATGAGTCGTCGCCATTAATGCTGTCACCATCATCTTCCCCTTCTTCATGCTCACCCTCTTCCTCCTCTCCCTCTTCTTCTTCATTCTCTCCTCCCTGGCTTTTAACCTGAGAAAGACAAAACAAAGCTTGTTAGTTTATCTGTGCAGTATCCAGCACCAATTACAACACAACCTCCATTTTGCACATGGCTGTTTTTTTGTTGTTGTTTTTTTACACACATACCTCTTCCTCCTCCTCCTCTTCCAACAAATCTCTCTCCTCCTCAGAATCATTTATCTCTTGCTCTTCCCTCTCTCTGTCTTTCTTGCTGGAATGCTGAAGGGAGGAAGCCTCACCCACTTCTGCCTTCACACTTTTCCCCTCTGAGGGGAAAAAAACACAAACTATAAATATATAACAATTGGTAATAATAATTATATATTTGTCTTGAACTATAACTTTAAGCACCACATCAGCATATTAGAATGGTTTCTGAAGGATCATGTGAAAGATCACTGAAAGTAAGCCCTATTGAAAAGTCAGGTTTTTTTTAAAATATAAGTTTTGGCAAAATGGTGTTTTAAATAATTTATAGGGCTTTCAGTCGCTAAATTTTTTTAATCTATTTATTTAATTACATGTCGATTAATCTAATTGTGAAAATACCCCTAAAAGATTATTTAAAGCTATTTTTTGTGTTAAATGAGAAAGTATTAAGTACACATTACAAATAGTAGCTTTAGAAAGAAACATTTGATTTGATTCAACAAATTTATTACACGTTCAGGCTATGAAGGCCTAAAATAAACTATGGAACATAGAACATAATTTGAGAAACATTTTTTATTTTTTGTTCATGCAATGGAAGTCATTGGTAACCAAAACAGATTTGTTACCAACAGACTTCAAAATACCTTATGAGTCATTCATTCATTCAAGCGGCTGATTCATTCAGGAATTCAGCAAATGGCTCACTTTAGGAATGGGCTTTTGAATCAGTAGGTACGTTTACATGGACACTTTTTGCTTCCATCGGAATGAATTCATTCTGATTAATGAATCCGAACTTAATGTTTACACGAACGTTAAATAAAGTGATCGGGTTGATATGCGCGTTTATATGTCACAAGCTTCTGATCGGATTTAATCTTTTGACATGCGCACACTGCATGAATATACAGAGTTTTATAGTGACTGGACACTCATTTATGACACTTTATTCACCAGGAAGAACAGCTCGTTCCGCGTGTCATACGTCATTACGCTATTTCTTCGTCACTGCACATGCGCAGTACTTTCCAGTTTCGGTTTTCAATCCGATCAAGTGTTTACATGTCCTCTTCACTTGGATTACAAAACGAATAAACCACCCCTTACAATCCGATCGAAATTTTAGTCGGATCTGGCCAATTCAATCCGACTGACGTGGTTACATGTGACTTCTACTATTCTGATTGTGCTTCTAGTCCTATTACAATCAGATTAGTAGGGTCTATGTAAACGCAGCTATTGGTTCACCCGAGTCGTTTAAAACACGGATTCATTCAGAATCACTGCGGTGTTGCTCACAGACACACACAATAGTTCAAATCATGAAGAATGTTACCAGATTTCTTGTTGTGGTTTTTCTCCATCCTGTCCAGATTCTGCAGAAGATAGTCAACCTTGTGTTTGATTTGAGCAAGCTCTCTCTTAATAGTTTGAAGGTCATCTGCTTTCACTGAAAAAACAAAAACAAAGCCTGAATGCAAGTACAAACTGACAAGCCAACTAAGGTCAAAAATGTAAAATGAGAAAAGGCAGACAAATGACAAGCAGACAAAAATCAATCAATGTTTATTTTTAATGCATTTGTCACTGACAAATTAACATGAACCCCTATAGTGAGGGAGAATAATTTTAAAAAGTCACTGACAGGTTCGAGAAGACATCCGTTGGCTGCTCTTGGATGAAGTGGAAAAGCTGGACTTGGCGCGGCGGCTGGTTCCCCCACTCACACTGACCCGCGGACGTTTGGAAGGGATCACAGCCCGTGAGAGAGGTGGTGGTGGTGGTGGAGCGGGCACACGGGAAGGGTATGAATACATTCTGCACAACACAAAGCAGATTGAAAAGTCAGCACACATTTATAAATCCACACTGGCACAGTGTTTGTGCAGATCTTACCGGTCATAGTAATCTCTCTGGAAATCATAATCAAGCTCGAAAGTAGAACTACTGCTGGAAAGATTTAAGAAAATGATTAGAGATTTTGGCAACAAAACAATTGCTAATTTAAATAAAACAATAAAATGGGTGAAAATACATAAGAACAAATGTTTTCCTTACCTGTACATATCTCCGGCCGATCGCTTTGTTGTATTTGACCTGTGAGGTTTGGGCTCTCCTGCCAAATTAATATCTGATGGAAAGACAAGGTGATTGCCCAATTAAGAGGGAAAATATTAAGATAGCCTATGATTCTTTTTAATGTACTCACCAAGCACTTGTCCAACAAACATCCGGCCATCCTCTCCTGCTACAGCCGCTCGTGCGTTCCTCTCGTTGGCGAACTGGACGAAGGCGTAGCCCTTGTGCACAGAGCAGCCAACAATCTTGCCGTATTTGCTAAAAATTGCTTCAACATCTGCCTTGGTAACCAGCATAGTGTTCAAGTTCCCGATGAAGACTCTTGAATTCAGGGACCGTGGGTCTGTCTTATTTGTGACATTGCTGGCCATCAGCTGACTAGTGCTGGGAGAACGACTAGGGCAGGAATAAGGAGGAAGAAACATTAGTATATTTCCAAAGGGAAAGCAATACTATTCCTAAATCATTTATATTCAGAAATCACACACAATATTTAACATGGAAAGAAAGTGTTGATGACTGTGACTCACTCCATGGCGTCGGTACAGCGCAGTTGTCTGTTTGTCAATGTGAGCAGGCCGAAGTGTAGATTGATCTCAGCCAAAACGACAATACCAGCACTCAACCAGTGAGCTGCACCTCCAACAGCCTAAAATTGGCTTAAAATTGAGATAACAATTAGACACATTAAAATTGGACATGGTTAGTTTGGTTTTAATCAATGCACTTCTGTTTTCAAATAGATGTGCACCAACAACTCATTGGATGCTACAAACGCTGAATTGCTGGCAATATGCAGCTGCTTTCCAGTCTTAGGATACAGTAAATTCTATCAATGGAATTCAAAGGAAGAATTTTTAAATTTTAATCTCAGATATCTTAAAGTGAAATGTTTACAAAAGCCCAAAATACAAACATGTACTTAAAGGCTACTATTAGTATACAGAGTGGTCTTGTACTGTGCGTTAATTAAAAAAAATAAAAGAGGAAATTCTTGGAAAACATTTGGCTTCATTGTTCAAAAAACTAATACAACAGACTACAGATATGATAAAATATCGGTAAATCTTTAACTTTGACCTAAAAACCCCCAGCGCTACCAGAGCTGCAGTGCTGTTTGTTTGGGTTTCTGTGCTTGTGGTCGCGAGATCACAACGAACAATACAATAGAATGTGAATGTTCGTATTTATCCCGCCGCAACAACGTGCTTTGGTTTCTTTTCATAGAAATCATTGACGCAAGGCATCGCGACTCAACAAAACCAAACACACGTGCAGAGATCCGTGAAATGTGAAAATCCTCGTAGTAGACAAAGAGGACAGACCGCACTGCATAGAGCGCTGCTCGGCCTAGACACTCAAGAGGGCGGCGGTATAACGGATCTTTCCGTAAATGCACGAAAAATAAGCAGGTCATTGCTGAGAGAAAAAAAAGAATACAAAACCTACTCACCGAATATTTAAAATGCGTTATTTGGGAAGCATCAATATTCTTACACTGCCTGCAAAGTAATAGAAGTAGTCAGTCTGCGACGACATAAAAGCTATCCACACATTTTTCAAGTTAAAAGTCATCAGTTTTATTTTTGTAATAAACCCTCCTCGTGTAAACCACGTAACGTGATCTCGTGATCTTGAAATACTATAAAAAGACTATATTAAGTTTAATGTTTTAACGAGTGATTTTAAGCCGCCGTTGTGCCAACTGACAAGCGAGTATGGGCTCGTATTTTGAAAGAATCAAGACTTTTCGAGACGCCTCGCGCGCCCTTCACACATACAGGCGTTCATAAACTGGATCAATGACATTTAAATTGGTGGTCATGGGCAGTGTTTGTGTTTCGGTTTTTTATTTTACATTTTTATTTTTGGGTATGTAGCCTACTATGACTGTCAATGGTATTATAACGATATATATTACTATCATATGGACAATAATTTGTTGCCAGAGGAGGATGGGCTCCCCAGTTGTCTTGTTTTTCTCAAGATTTTTCTCTGTAATTCCTAAACATCGTATACAGGTTTTTATACAGGTTTTGGCCTGGTCACTGGGGAATTAGAGATTTTGAAGTCTCTAAAATGATTTCTTGTAAAGCTGAATGATTATATCACTGGGACGTACATTTCTGTGAAGTTGCATTAAAACGATGTATTATGAAAAGCATTAAGATCTGAACATGATACGACTTAAACATGAGTGAACAGTACATTAGTCCCGTGAACCTTTTTCGTATAACATTTTCCTCTCTTTGTACTCCTCGAAACTATGGACATAAAAAGCGACACACTATGAATTTTCCTGAAAATCAAATGTGCCAGGAGAATTTAAACAACTTGTTTATGCAAATTACTAGAATTCATTATAATTGTCTTTTATAAGATTGAACTGCATGCAAAAAATCTCAGATATTGCAAGTAAGATTTGCAGTCGTTCTTGTATTTTCTTTTTTCCTTTATATTTTTCAAAATAAATACTGCTCCACAAACTTTACAGTTAAATTCTTGAACTGTTCAAAAGCAAGAAAATTTCTTTCTGTAGTTTCATTTCATTGTTATGCTCTTAGAAGTGCTTCATTCCAAATAATAGCATTGACTAGTATAAGCTTAATAAAAACCAGAAAAAACAGCACCAGTGTAATAGTATTCACAATTTACAAGCAAGTCAGCTACATTAGTTAACATAAGCAATTAACACTTCTACAGCATTTATTAGTAAATAAATGATTTAAATACCTTTTAAATCAAAAGTTCTCTTAACATTAGAAACTGTAATCTAACATCAATGAACATTTTGTATTTTATTAACGAACATAAATTCTATAAAATACATTGTTCATTGTGATTGTGTAGCTAATGCACTGACTGATGTTAAATTGTCCTTATTATAAAGTCTTTTTTTTTAGATTTTGATCACATGGTTTTATGCTAAATAATTAAATGTCATGACTGTACATGACATGTCCCCTATTAGGTAATTTTGGATTGTTTGTGGAAAACATATATAATAGAAATAAATTATGTGTAATTTATTTTCTGTCTAACCACAGGTTGCACAAATAGTGAAAGAGAATACAAGTATATGTTACCATTCATACAACTAATTAAATAGCACTAATTAATACATAAATGATTGATGGCCTTAAGTAGGTTACACAGAAAATAAATTCCTTCTGTATTTATAGTAAATAAAGGCACTTGGTCAGAAACAAATGAACAGATTTTTCTCTCTTTTTTACTGCACAATCGTACATGTTGTCTGAACTGAACTGAAAGAACACAATATTGCAGCGTGGGATAACTCGGATCAAAAAAAATACATGTCAGTGATAGGACATTTTGAGCAGACAAGTGAGAATGAGAAAATGAACATTAACAGAGACTAATGCTTTTAATTTCAGTGACAATTAGGGTTGTAATCCAAAAAAAAGAAAGAAAAAATATATATCCAATGTTTCCATTCATTTAAAAGTATTTTGTCTTATACAATATAAACCTCTGCATCAAATACCAATTCAATTTAGACACCCTTTGAAAGAGTAAGGGTTGAAGATTTTTACAGGTTTTTAATATTTATATATATATATCTTTATATATTTGTATATACATATAGTCATTTAAGTTATTCTTCTCATACAAAAAGAGAAAAGTTGATACTTTATTCCCCTCACAAAAGAAGAAGGAAAAAAGGGGCCAAGTAATTCAAGCTCCTTACCCCTCCCTGCGTACCCCACAAGTGCTATCCCTCCCCTGCCATTGACCCATCCTTCTGAAATGAATCATTCCTTTCCACATGCAAGTCTCAACAGGCCACAGTCCGTCCATGTTTGCTCTTAACCAGCTGAATCCAAATACTGACAAAGAACAGGCACCATTTTTATGAAAAATGGGTTGTGAGGGCTTAGCCTTTCTCTGGCAAGCACGGGACATCCTGCTACAATTGTTCCTTGCCATATAGTTAGGCAAAGATCTTGAGGATGCGTATTCAAACAAAAGACAAAGGAAGAAACATGTATTCAACAAATCACTGGCTCTGAGCACATCATCGTCTTTGCGCTCAATTTTTACGAGATAGGGCTGAGAAGACGACGGTAGTCCGTGGAGAGTTACATTTTTAGCCATTAGGAATTTCTACAAGAACTCCATCCAGTATCTCCACCCAAGTGCAAATCCCAAAATCAAAGAGCTGGTGTCAAATCTCTATTCAATTTAAAAGTCCACAGTATATTTGGGGAATTGCAGGGCAAAAAAATAAAAATAAAAAATTAGCAAAATTAACACATTTACTCCAAGTATTGCATGCCCCCTAAGCGCACACTCGTCTTAGAGATTCAAAACTCAAAACAGATCTCTGATTAAAGTGCACCCCGTAGCATGGGAGAGAGAATAGAGCAAAACAGCCAGCTCTGGAACCAGATTAAGCAGCTCTGGCTCATCTTCTGTGTCTTCAGTCGGATCTAAGAGAGCATGATTGACCTCAAGAAAATTTGCTGTGCCTGGCTTCAGCAAACACACACACACACACAGGAGAAGAGATCAAAGACAAGACAGGATTGGACGGCCAGACGGCTCATGACAGTCTATCACTGCGATGAACAAAGATTGCAGTCCAAAAATAACAAACGTCAGCTCAGTCTTACATAGAGATGTAAGCAGTTCAGATCACTGGAGAAAACTGATGACGCCAGTAAAAGATGGTGCTGGTTTTTAGAACAAGTAACACTCATCCTCTCAGTAATCTGCATAAGGACCGGCTTTGAGTGTCCGTACTGTCCCGTCATGCTGCGGACACATCGCTGTGAAAGAAAAGCTTCAAATGGGACTGTTTACTACAGCACAGATGAGAAATTTCCTCTTCTGCGCCTCACGACTGCTGCAGCAAAATGCTGCTTCTAAAATTTGTGGTTGTTGATAAAACAGTAGAGGTGATATTTCTCGATCACCGGCTGTATTCTTCCTTGTGATACGCTGTAAAACTGGGAATGAAATGCGCCAGTGTCCAAGTTCATGTAAAATCAGAGTGGTTAACTGCATGTGTGGTTGCAAATATATCAAAAATACGAATCTCAGTATCAGTTCTTCCCCTAGTGATGTCATTTGTGTGTGTGGAGCATAAAGCCAGATTTCAGTCGTTTCCCTCTCCCTTACACTGTGTATGTATATATAAAGCTGTGTGTGTGTTTGTTGCTGACCTTTCAGTGTCTATTTGTGTACCAGTGGGTTACTAGTATGTATGCCCTGCTTCTGCTCAGAGTTTGCCAACACTCTGTCCTGACCATCCTCACTTCCCTCTGGGACTGAACTCAAATTTGCTGTCAAGAGAAATCTTGAACAATTAGTGGAGCACTGCTTATTTACATATCCTGCTGTCAATGTGACTCCAACATTATCTAAGATTCCATAACAAATGCACAACAGTTCATGATTTTAAGGTGTGTTGGATGCATTAAAATGTTCAAAAGTGACAGTAAAGACACTTAAAATATTACAAAAGTATTCCATTTCAAATAAATGCTGTTGGTTTCCACAAAGCTATTAAGCAGCACAACTGTTTTCAACATTGATAATAAAAATAAATGTTTTTTAAGCACCAAATTAGCATATTAGATGTTTTCTAAACGATAGTGTGACACTGAAGATTGGAAATTTAGGTTTGCCATCACATTAATAAATTACACTTAAAAAATAAAAATGGAAAATAATTATTTTAAATTATAACAATATTTTACCATATTACTGATCAAATAAATTACAGCCTTAGTGAGCACAAGAGATGTCTTTCAAAAGCATGAAACAAATCTTACTGACCACAAACTTATGAACAGCACTGTATATGAACTAATCTAAGCATTTGCTTTTGTGGCATTACCCTGGTCAAAAATAGAAAAGCTGCAGGCTAATTTTGCAAGCGCACACGGATGTTGGCAGGCAAGTACTGTAGTTCCACAGTTTGAACAAAGAGAGAGATATTCTTAAGATTACAAAAACGTCCCGACGAGGAAATACGGTGTAATGTGTCGTGCACGAAAAACACAAGTTCAACACGTCAGTTACGAGAGCTGACAACATGTAAACATTGGTCGTTGCGAGAAAATGGAGAGCTAACTAGCGAGCGGTGGTGTTACCTCTACTGTAACGTTAGGCCCAAAGTCTCCGCACTTGTTAATCCTCTGCGCAGATTTCCCTTCCTTCAGCTTCGAGTCAAGCGCGAACAAAAGCTCGACACATTAGTGAGATGTGCCCTCAACACGCTCACGCACTGGCGATCCAAAAAACCCCGCAGTTTTAGGTCACGTTTTTGGTCGTGCCCGCAAGTGTTTATGTTTTGACTGATCTGCTTCGTTAGCACTTCTGTTTTTTTCCTTTCTCTTTCCTTTTTTCTCGCTTTCTTTTTCCGGCAAGACGCTCGTTCTCCGGAAGTAGGTCTAGATCCACAAACAAAGCGGCGCTTAATATTACCATAGACTGTGTGAATATTACACTACATATAAATTAAAGAGAAAATGGCTTGCTTCAATCAAATCACACACTGGATATTCACTAGATAACATTATTTTCAATACAAAAAAATTTGATTTGAGGGTACTGTTAAAGAATGCTTGACAGATCACTTAACGATGGTATTTCATATAGCAAGTGATTACTAGAGGTCTGATTTAAAAGCATGTCTTCAAACTGATGAACATAAAAAGAGACATTACTGCCATTTTGACAGGTGCTGACCCCACATAGTGACCGACAGGATCCCTGACATTGGCTAAAGGTGGCAAAATAAGCCTGCTTCTATAGTAAATAGCTAGTACACCTGCCTCTAATCGCAATACCCATGACATTAACGTTACCCTTGTACAGTAACAATTGAGTCCAACTGCAAATGACCCTTAGATTGCAGTTTGTACATTAATGTTAATGCCACATAACAACTTGATAGTGCGCAGTAAACTGGCTGCGACTAGCTAGTGTGCTTACTAATCTAAGCATTTGCTTTTGTGGCATTACCCTGGTCAAAAATAGCAAAGCCGCAGGCTCATTTTGCCCGCGCACCCGGCTGTTGGCAGGTGTTGGCAAGCAAGTAACGTTAGTTGTACAGGTTCTCCAGTTTGAACAAAGACATATATTTTCAAGATTACAAAAACGTCCCGACGAGGAAATATGGTGTAATGTGTCGTGCACGAAAAACACAAGTTCAACACGTCAGTTACGAGAGCTGACAACATGTAAACATTGGTCGTTGCGAGAAAATGGAGAGCTAACTAGCGAGCGGTGGTGTTACCTCTACTGTAACGTTAGGCCCAAAGTCTCCGCACTTGTTAATCCTCTGCGCAGATTTCCCTTCCTTCAGCTTCGAGTCAAGCGCGAACAAAAGCTCGACACATTAGTGAGATGTGCCCTCAACACGCTCACGCACTGGCGATCCAAAAAACCCCGCAGTTTTAGGTCACGTTTTTGGTCGTGCCCGCAAGTGTTTATGTTTTGACTGATCTGCTTCGTTAGCACTTCTGTTTTTTTCCTTTCTCTTTCCTTTTTTCTCGCTTTCTTTTTCCGGCAAGACGCTCGTTCTCCGGAAGTAGGTCTAGATCCACAAACAAAGCGGCGCTTAATATTACCATAGACTGTGTGAATATTACACTACACGCTGATAAATGTGATACATTATGTTCACTTTAAAAATACACATAATATCCCAATTTTGATTATGAATACGCCATTTATATTTATAATGATCATAATGAGATCAAAATACAACATAACACATTTATAATAATAATAATAATAATTCGAAAACAATTACAGAATTTGTATTATTATTGTTAGGCTATGATTATTATACCAATTGCATATTCTCCACCAGTATTAAAAACAGCCTATTTATACCAGTGAAAGTATGGCACAATGTCTGACCATGTCTGAAAATAGTATTTTAATTAAATAATGATAATAATCAAGAATGCAAATAAATAAATCAATAATGATGATCATTATAATAATAATACAGTTTTTATAATATTTTAATAATCTTATGATTATAATTAAAGAAAATTGTTATACCAATTCATCAACAGTAATAAAAACAACAAAACATAATTTTATTTTCAAAATAATATTTAACATTTTTTATTAATTAGGGCTAAATGATCAAGAATGCAAATAATAATAATAAAAACATTTCGACATTTCATTAATAAAAACATTCAAATGTATTATTATTCTAGTACACTGACCAGAGCGAGAGAGAGAGAGAGAGAGAGAGAGAGAGAGAGAGAGCGAGCAGGGGCGTGTTTTTCGGGATGAGAGATGGAGATTCAGTTCTCTGAGTAATATTCTCGGTTCAGTTGTTCTGACATAATTTTAAAGCACTCGGACAAAACCCCCCGCAAATTTCGATTTAATTTATTTAGTGTTTCAAAGTCACGCTACAAATTATCCCGCGAACCCAAAACGACATTCTACTTCTCTCAGAACTATGAGTGAGGTAAGTGCTCATTTGTTATTTTAAATCTGATAAAGCAGATTAATTTAAAAGTTAAATTCGAAATTTATAACAAAAGTATAAACATCTATAACATTACGTTCAAGGTAAATATATTCTTTGTTGAGGCAAAAAAAGGATTCAATAAATTCAATAAAAGATCAGATTGCTTAGCTGTCAAGCCACCTCCAATTTCTCTTCAGTAAAGATGCGAAATATAAAAGGGTTGTGTTTTTCATCTTTACTAAAAATAAATTAGAGGTGGGTTTACAACTATGCCATCTACTCTTTATAAATTTGACAAATTTGACATTTTACAGTGCTTTTTACTCAATGTGAAAATATGAGAGAGAGAGAGAGAGAGAGAGAGAGAGAGAGAGAGAGAGCGAGCAGGGGCGTGTTTTTCGGGATGAGAGATGGAGATTCAGTTCTCTGAGTAATATTCTCGGTTCAGTTGTTCTGACATAATTTTAAAGCACTCGGACAAAACCCCCCCGCAAATTTCGATTTAATTTATTTAGTGTTTCAAAGTCACGCTTCAAATTATCCCGCGAACCCAAAACGACATTCTACTTCTCTCAGAACTATGAGTGAGGTAAGTGCTCATTTGTTATTTTAAATCTGATAAAGCAGATTAATTTAAAAGTTAAATTCGAAATTTATAACAAAAGTATAAACATCTATAACATTACGTTCAAGGTAAATATATTCTTTGTTGAGGCAAAAAAAAGGATTCAATAAATTCAATAAAAGATCAGATTGCTTAGCTGTCAAGCCACCTCCAATTTCTCTTCAGTAAAGATGCGAAATATAAAAGGGTTGTGTTTTTCATCTTTACTAAAAATAAATTAGAGGTGGGTTTACAACTATGCCATCTACTCTTTATAAATTTGACAAATTTGACATTTTACAGTGCTTTTTACTCAATGTGAAAATATAAATCCTTAGATTTCCCTGGTTTGAAATGAAAGTGTGGTGCTTTACATTCTTTTGTGCGTCCCATTAATTGGCAATTAATAAGTGGCTCAGGAGAGCTTGGCCTTGCTGATATGAGCTTGGCTAATTAGCAGATGGAGATTGTGCCGTGAGGCTTGTGTGTATCACTGATGTGTGAGAGTGAAAATAAAGAGCTGGCTGAGGTAATGTAGCAGAGAAAAAGTAATAGCCCACACACTGGGCGCCAGCTGGCTGAATGGGATCTTTTCCCCCCTCATCATCAAGTCTTTTAAGTGTGAAAGCCGGAAGTGTGAAAAGTCTTACCTCCATAATACTCATATAACCTACTTTTGGCAAATTATAAGACAGAAAATAAACAACAGAATGGCATATAGCCTACCAAGAAAACAAAATCTCTTGAGACAAAAGTTGTCATGTTTTAATGCTCAAAGGGATTTTATCTGACAGCTCAGAGAGTGGGGGATGTATGCTTTAAAACCTACAAGAGAGAGAGGAAGACAAGGCAAGTTCAGAGTTAGGGTAAGGTGAAGAGGTTCTTTCATTCCAAAAAAAAAAGGGGGATTATAGAGGGAGGGCTGCAGAGATTTGCATTTAAAAGAGCCCTTGCAGCAAGAGAGTGGATAATATGTGGATAACAGAATGGCTATATGCCATTCTGTTGTTTATTTTCTGTCTTATAATTTGTCAAAAGTAGTGTGTGTTTTTAAGCAATGTTCTATTTTGTTCTCTCTTGATGACATTTTGTGCTTTACAGAAGCTATGTAAGAAGTATTCGCAGTATATTACTTGCTAAAAGCAAATATTATACAGATTTTCTCACTAACAATTCATTGCTGAAAGTGCACATTAAAGTGACGCAAGAAATACATGAATTAAACTGACACATTTTGGATGTCAGTGTCTATATGAATAACTCAAATCTAGGGCATCATCTCAAGGCTAATTTGTTTTCGTAATTGAAGAAGCAAGGTCACAGATATACTGAATGCATTTTGGCCTCAAGTAGTTTACTCATGCTGTGCGCATTGAAAAGGCAACATAAGGATGGTGACGGATTATATCTTCAGCAAAAATACAAATGCACACTTTTATTTAACCTATATCAAACAGATAAACATGATATTTGGGAACCTCATGAACCTTCAACTAAAAATGTCAACCAGGATAAATTAATTTTAAAAATAATATCAAATATACACACACATACACACACACTAAGCTTGCATGTTATGGCGATCCTCTCCAGGGCTGAGTGCCACTGTTCCAGATTGCACACAGAATTGAAAAAAAGGAGGATTAAACCGATGGGGATTAAGGGGTCTTTATCGCTCACTGTCCTAACACACGACTCAGAAAGCCCATATCAGCTTTTAATTTAATGGCAGAACACATCAAAATTCACAAATGTTGTTTTGTTTATACTGCATGTATGAATGCTTTCACACAACGTTAAACCTGCTGAAAGTTGCCGTCTCTTTCCTGCAGAACAGTTCATCTGATCCTCCCAACAGCACTCAGGGGCCCACCACAGATAAAAAAGGTGCGTTTATGCGTTTCATTACACCATGTTTGAATTTTTCAAAATGGACTACTTGAAAACTCCTCCATATTTTGTTCTCCACCAGAACTGTACGGTTACATAAGGCCAGGTTTATATTTGTACAAATATAAGTGTAGCCAACCACAAAACAGATGTCTACTAGTCCAGTCTGATTGTTATCTTTTTTTACTATTTTTATCATAAAATATCAGTTCAGTTCTCTCTCTCTTTACAAAAAAGCACACACGCATACCCATGAGAACTGAAACACACATTTACTCTAGAGAGACCGTTCTTTATTGCATATCTAGTGGAGGTTGGTTATTCCCATAAGGTCAGGGTATATTCAGCTGACTTACCCTTTCATCTCACCAAAGCCCTGACGTTGCAAACCGCATCAGCTAATTAAATGAGCTCGTAATAACTTAAAGGGATATTTCATCTAATAAGAAGATATTTTGAAGAATGATTCAGCTGGTTTTGACCTAGTGTGACCTGTCGGCATGAGGCATTATATCTGTGTCCTTCTTTTCAAGACAATTAAAGCTTTAAACAAAAGAATTACGGGGTATTACTGATATATTTTAAGTTGTAGAAAAAATATCTTAAGCTTGTTTTAACCACAGGCCTTTTTTAAAGCCATTTAACCAATAACCCATTCAAAAAACTCATTGACTTTGGGTAGATGGTACCGGAAGTGATAAAATGCTAACTCATTTCCAGGTTTTGGCCCTCAAAAATACATAATTTCTGCAGCACATCCCTGCATGTTAATTTAAGATACAAGAAAATATTTTAACATCGAAACAAATAGAAACTTAACTATGAAAATATGTTCTGATTAGAGATATTAGAATGGTTGCATATTTTAGAGTTCTGTGGTATGAAAATGTATAAACAATTTATGTAACAGGATTTAACCTGCCTGAATTAGGACACACTGGCTTAAAAAAAAAGTAAGAAATCCTTTTACTATGTCATCGACATTGTCAGTGTTTCTATGTCATGTGCCCCTCAGCCCCCCAGGAGAAACCGGCGGACAAAGCAGGGAAGAACCCTATGCAAGAACCTGAAGAAGAGATTGACATTGATCTGGATGCGCCAGAGACAGAAAAGGCAGCTTTGGCAATACAGAGTCAGTTCAGACGCTTCCAGAAGAAAAAGAAGTAGAAAAGGGAAGTATGAACTAAAGGATCCGTGCAGAGGACAAAAAAACCTTCCGCAATATTGGAAATGGAAAGAAATTTAATAAGGAACAAACAGAGAAAAGGGAAAAGTCAAGTGAGGGTGGGAAATTAGGGGTTTGGAAAACAAATGATAGCCCTGTGGCATCAACATGCTGGGTTGAATAGAGTTTAGGACATAAGAATAGAGAAGGATTTTCACTTTAAAAGACATTGCAGATTTTATTCTCGTTGTATTTGTCTAGATTTGTCTCAATCCTTTCTCTCCTCTCCTGTAGACATGAATATAGGTAGGAACATGTTATTGACATGCGCAACACACATCTATCATTTAATACAGTATATTTAGTATATCATCGATGCAAAATGTAATTTATATAAATGCAAGAATTCAAAGGGCAGTAATGACCAAATGGTGCACTGCACCTACAGTAAAACATGCTGGTGTGAATTAGCATAGATATGAAGTAGATTAGTTGTAAATGTATTCTTAGAGGTAGCTCTTAATTGTTTTGTTTTTTCTTTCAAAATGACGCGTTTGAAAAATAAAGCAATCTCTGTAACACCATTATCTGTTTAGCATTAGTTGACTACATTAACATGGACTAACAATTAATTACTTCTAATGCATTTATTAATCTTAGTTAATGTTAATACATTATTAAAAGCATTAACAAAGATGAATAAATATATTAACAAAGGAACTGCTTGTTGTTATTGTTAGTTTAATGCATTATTGTAAAGGTGCTAACGGAATTTCTTTATATCAACCGCAGACTAAATAATGATTATTTGATAACAGAAAAAATATAATAACCTGACATTAACAGAAGAATTAGCAATAGCAATATCTTGCATATTTCTGCATTTTGGACAGGTATTTAATCAAGACATTGTATAAAATGAAGTAGCTTGTTATTTTCAAATTGATCCCTATTCATGCAATTGGCCTTGAAATATATGTGAAACAGGTATAACATTTTTGCTCAGTTTACTGTATTTTACCGGCTGTTGAATTTAGCACAAGGTCGAGAACCTTTTTAAGTCATGTCATACTCAATGAAATGAGCATAATGCCTTTAATTTTTGCTTTATTGCCAGTTACAAGCATGCAGCGAGATCCTTGAATTTTTGGTGAGTCAAATGAAGATGATTATCAAGGAAAGTGTACCATTTGATCTATTTTAAGTGTCTTTCTCTTTCTCCTTCCCCTATAATTAAAGCGGTCTCTACAGATATCTCAGAATAGCTCATAATAATGAGAGCAGATAGACTCATGATTATCTCACAGTTAGTGGGACAAATGATGTCTGTAATTGCATTTAGACAGGTGTGATGAAAATATCATCTGTGTTTGATCGTTTTCAAATAGTCGCTGGCAATGCAATATGTTATTATTCTGTGTTTTATATAAAGGATGACACATTTTACTGTTGAACAGTTATCTTGTCCTGTATTGCCCTGTACTTCTTTTCCTGTGCATGTGCTTATGTTTGCTTAAGTGCTCTAACCTACACTTGTTTCTTTTTTCTCCGTGTGACTCAGTCTAAAATATATGCTTCAATAGCAAGAACTGTATGTTCTGAGCTGAATTGTATGTCCTAGGGGCAGTGAGTCCATGGTTATATAAAGTAAAGAGCATTATATAACATTAGTTTGTTTCTTACCATCAAACCTATTTAATTGATACTGTAAATGCATATTGCTTGTAGGCTGTAGTAGTATTTATTTAAACTTGCGATCTAAAATAATGTGTTTAAGCAGAACATTAATGCAGGTAAAGCATTAAGCACAAAGTGAAGGGTAAAAAAAGTTCCCGATTATTTCTACTTGTTATTTATAACCCAAAATATTAAGCTATTTATAGCTTTATAGCTAGTTTGCTGCTGTCCCCTGCAATGAAGCACATTCAATAGTTCATTTCAGCTTCATTTGATCATTTAATGAATGCACATTTAGGCTACTTATGTTTGGGTGCTGATGTGTAGGACATGCAAATGTTTATCTTGTGAGAGGAGATGATGCCGTCATACTTTAATAGATACTAAAAAAAAAACCTATAAACACTTAATAGCTATAAACTGTATAAATACCCCAAATACCAAACATATACAAACATTTTCTTCAACAGCAGAGGGCATTCTCTCCCATTCTTTCAGTCTTAGGCCTATGTACACACAAGCAGAGAAACATGAGGCCCTGTCACAAATGCAACAATTGATGTGAACAGCAAAGCTCGCATGCATTAAAAGTTCATGAGACTGTGTCCCATTTGTCATTTGAGGTTGCAGAAGAGTCCTCAATCCCACCTCTAGCTGTGATTTATGGCTCTGCTGCAGGTGGATTTTATCAGAGGCGCTTCAAGGACCCTTCAATGTTAGCAAAAAAAAAAAAACCTCAACACCTTTGGATGCCGTGAATGGAAGTAGGAGATTTTGTTGTCGATAGATAGATGCTTATCTCGATTTCGGCGTACGCTGAATAAACTTGTGAGGAAACATCTCACAACAATGACTCGACAGCCTGTCGGCTAATCTTCAACATGTTTGCCAATAAACATTCATTTTGGATTGAATAAATTGCTCTTTTATAAGAGAAGGGTTAGGTTATTTATTACAAAATAAATACAAAAACGCATTTTGCATTCATTAAAAAAAAAAACTTTTATGCATTGCATAAATCCAGAGAAAAATAACACCTTTTAGGAAGCATTTTTAAAAATAAATGTTAAATCATAAACAAACTACCTATTAATAGACTAACAGAAAATGCTTTTTTTTTTTTTATAAAAAATTTATATATTTACAAAAAATGAATAATACATAAAAAATAACAAAAATACATTACATCTTTGCTGCATAAAGCCCAGCATAAAAACTTTTCTTTTTTTTGTGGGCAGAGAGGAGGAAATAGGATTATAATCCAAACTTGTTTCACCTGCACATACCCCAAAGAATCATGTGTTGGAACACATGAACTACCCACTAGGTCAGCTCCAACAAATGCTCATTTAAAGTTCTCACACTCATAAAGAAAATAAAATCTAGATTTACCGAATGCCTTTTTACTTACAAATGATAGTTAGTTGTGCACTCTGTCATTACTGGTTTAAGGTGGACTCCCTTTTTTTTTTTTTTTTCCACACAAGAACAATTTGATTAATGTAAAGCCACAAAAGAATACTTCTTGGATATATTGCTGACGGAATTGAAACAAACAGATTTGTGTGTGTGTGTGTGTTGTAAACCACACTAGCCAATTGTGAGAATCTTAATTATAGACTACAGGCCGTGGGAAACAGGTTGAGGGTAAAGTTTCTGACTCAACCCTTATGCTGTGTAAGCCCTTCACATTTTTACAATGGTCTGTATTTTCACACACATTCTAATTAATTAATTTATTTACATTGTTTACAAGAGTGAACATTATTGATACACCTTAAATATTAAAGTTTAGTGGTTTGTTTTAAACCTGCAACCGTAAAAATTAATTTTGAATTTTTCGTCTGCATACTTAATGGTGATTACCATATTTAAAAAAAAATTCAGTTAAATAACAACAAGAATGTTGATTCTCGTGTGTAGCACACAGGAATAAAAGATGCATGCTGAGTGGCATCAGTTTGCATCCACTGGTATTTATTTAAAGAAATGCAAATCTCCTTGTTTTTCTCTTACTATGTCATCTTTGATTTTCCTGAATAACACAACAACAAGTGTTTATAGGCTTCTTTTCTTTCTGTCTCATTAGATTCCTCTTATAATCTGTTTTCAGCCCCTTAACATCTGTGTAAAGACTTCTATTTTCTATATTCTAAGTCTTTCCAGGTCCTTTCAATTCAACTGCTTTATTCCTTCCCACTTACCATTTTTCCTGTCAAATCTTTCAATTTAGTGCTTCTGTTGTTTCCATATGTTAGCTCACTGATAAGACCCTTTATCATTCACTCATCTCTTTGACTCCTCATTTTATTTCTTTTTTTGACATCTCTTTCTCAGCATCTCCTCTCTTGCTTCGGTTCATTTGCTGCTGCATAGTTTTCTGGTCAAGTTTCTCCTCCAACTGATCTATTTCTTGTTCAAGTAGAGCCAGTTTAACAAGATCTGACTCACAATGGTCTTCATCCTCCTCCTCGTCCTCATATTCTTCCACTTCAATTCCATCCATGGTCTTTTGAAGCTGAGTCTTCACTTTGTTTAGTTCTAGTAGGCCATGTTGAAGCTCTTTGCAGACTTCTCGGAGCTTGGAGGCAAATTTGGTCTTGGCACCTTTGCGAAGTTCATTGGAGTCTTTGGCGAGAAAGAAGACATCCAGGGCGAGGAAGAGAGTGGACATGACCCCTGTGGTGATACTGATGGCCTTGGCGGCTTTGGCAGCACCTCCAGCAACACCTAGAACTTTCACAGTGTTGATAAGCCTATCTGTGTTTATCATAAGGGCTCTACCTGCTCGTCCACCTTCCTTCATCACATGCTTTATGTTACGACTAAGACTCGTGTTGACCACACTCTCAGAGTACCCCTTAAAATCCCATTCCTGTAGGGTGTTCATTCCTTCCTACATACACAAAAGAAAAAAATCACATCAATCAGACAGAAAAACAAATAGACAAACAGATGGACTGATAGATCAACATACAGAGAGAATGATAGCCTGGCATACAAACATTTGACACACAGATGGAATGCTAAACATACCTGCATGAACTCCAGACAATCTTTGATGTTACTGATCTCATTCTGGTAGCCTTGGATCATCTTCTCCACCTTCTTGCGATCCATCTTGGATTGAACCGCATCGGTGATGTTAGCTGTGGCTGAGGTGATGCTTCCAGCTGTTGCCACACTGATACCCACCGCAGTGACGATAGTGGAAGTGCCAAAGGTGAAGGGTGCCAAGATGAGTCCAGTAATGGTGGCTATGCCCCCTGCAACACTAGCTACGCCTCCTCCAACAGCTGCACTCACAGTCTTCTTATGAAAGCTGTCAGCATTGTCTGCCAGAGCAAGCAACTCTAAAATATGATGTTGCAGAGATGCCCCACGCTGGTTGAACAGACTGACAAAGAGACGGGCGGCCCTGAACACACGGTCTGCAGCAGCCTCGACAGCCCTGACAAAACATAAAAAAAGATCAGTGGAGGCGATTAGACAATGATTTAAACTAAAATCCACATTTACTCACAGCTCCTCGTCGTCCTCCTGAAAATGTGCTGTTTCATTCCATTCACTCCAACCTGTCAAAAGTCAGTAAGTCAAATGAAGTTGCTAACAGTGATCTAAACTAGATATAGTAACAGGGATGAGGGACAAAGATTAACCAATCGTCCAACTGATTAATTTTAGTCAACTTAGATTAGGAGACTAGTCATTTTTGAAAACATATAGTTTTGCATATCCATAATAGGTAATCAGGTCATTTGACCCAACTCACCCTCAACAGTTTTCCACCAGTCCATCAGGTCATCATCCTGTGAAAAGAGAGCAAGAGAGAAATAAAAGGTTAAAATAGATATCCTAATTAACATTATTGCATAATAATGAAACAATAATGATAATATACCTCATCTGTCTCTAAAGAATTTAAATCTGTTGGGTAGGCAGCCATCTCCAGTGGCAGGATTTCAAACGTACAGTCCTGTAACATTCAGAGAATAAGATATTAATTACTATGTGATGGCATAATAATGTGTCAAATAAGTCAAGGACTGCAATAAACTCCAATGTCCATAATGTACACTCATTCACATACTCATTGCAACAATAACTCACCTCATTTGTCCCCAGTTGCTCCATTTCCATTGGCTCCTCAATCATATCTTCTTGATCTGGATCCTATATAGATTTTAGAGTATGGCAGTTGTTTTGATGTAAAATATCAAGTGATATTTTACAAAAGTGTTAACACTACCTGCGTACTGGATGAAAATGTGGACATTCTAGGTAGAGTTCTCTTCACTCTAAATGACACAACCTGAAAAAATGTGAACAGCACATGAGTTACTTCAGAATGTGAACTGACACTAAATAATTTCAGGTGCAAACAAAAAGTCAAATTCTACTACTGTTTGTGACAAGTAGAATTATGGACTTCAATTTCCTACAATATTCCTGCCTATGTATGCCACTTTTGTGACCTTCAGAAGAGAAAACAAGTACTCCTCTATTTAGAAAGTGAGAGAGAGGCTTACTTTGTTATTACTGTTAGATAGTTTCTTGTCATGGTATTTTCTGGGTACAGATTTCTATCAAATAGAGGAAACAGTTCAGCATTTGTTTCACAACATCATCTACTTTGCAGGCAACTTATAATCTTTAGCAATTTGGTAAAGTACCTTTTCAATGCCAGTGTCCAAGAATTTATAATCCCAGTCTGTAAATTCACTGTGCTCACTTAGCGGGTCCTACATATCGGATAAACTGTCATTTTAATTTGATTAAAAATGGTATAAAATCTAAATACAGTAATAAGTAATGGAAGATGCTTTACCGTTTCAGCAGGAAAACGTAAGGCTGGTTTTGGGGAACTGCGAAAAGTGCCACTTAGCTTTGCTGAGTTATCCTGCACAAAAAGGACAGTTATTGTCAATAGCAGGTGACTAAGCAATTACAATAATATACATATATCTTACTATATAATATAAATAAAAGGTTGTGATAAGCACCTTTAAGTTGTTGTTGGAGAGATATAATAGATTGTCATTACAGGCCAGCAGTTTAATGTGTAACGGTGGGCTGTCCTACAACAAGAAAGCTTGTAACTATTGTGCATTATCAACAGGAAGGCAGGAGTAGCAATACAAAAAATATACAAATCCTACAGATAAATAAAATAGACAGTCATACGTTAATTATTTTTTGTTGTAGCAATATACCTCTTCAGAAGTATCCTCAGCTCCTCTAGGAATTGTTTTGTGAAAATTAAACAGGGAATTTCCCTCCTAATGAAATGAATCTGAGAGTTAGAATGACATATTGTGTGACTTTGAATTCATTATACATGGCCAATGTGATTGTTGTTACTGAACCTACTGCCATTGTGACTTACAAGATTGCCACTGCCTGAAAAATCGTCATTTTTCAATGCTGGTTCTTCCTGTAAAGAGACAGAAGACCAGCACATTATGCAAAGCTACAAGAATTATATCAAAAATTAGACAGTTTTGCAAAATGTAAATTTTAAGACATTAATTTAAGAATAAATGATTGCATCCAAGGCTGCAGTTTTGTCACACCGTGGTGTTGTTGTTTTGTGTTTTGTTGTGATTGCCAGCTGAGAGTTCTCCATGTTGTAATGATGGCTCTTCCTGTTAAGAAAGAGAGGAAGGTAACATCAGACATACAGTATTTGTGAGCTAAACCAAAGACAAGCTTCAAAATTGCAGGTTGCATTATTCTGTGTAATGTGCAACATCAAAGCATGATTTTACTGACTGAACTGTAAAAAAAACTTGACCACAATTATAGCAATACATTTTATACAGTTTACTGTATGTTTTTGTGGACACAGGGTGGATCATCTGAGCTGTTGTGGTGTCCCTAGAGCACTAAATACTTATTTTTAAATCCAAACATATTGTGTCATTACAAACCATGTGATTCACACTGGATATTCAGTCTAAGGTGTGATGTCATGTGATGTTAGGTGTACTGTAATCACAACAAACCTTATAGCTGTGTTGGCTAGACAGACTGTCAGTGGTGGCAGTGAAGCCATCCTGAGCCAAATCTCTTATAAGTTTGCATTATCTTTCATATAAGATCATAATCGTTAGCTTAAAATGTATGTGCCACTCAACAGGCATCTCATTTGACCATGAGATTCCTCTCCTGAGGGTTTGGCTGATTTGTGGTCAATTTCACTGAGGAAGTCTCTTGCCTCCCCCTAGTGGTAAAAAATGGTACAGTTTCATGGCCTGACACTAACTGTGTGATGTAATGTCATTTTTATCTGCAAAGCATGTAGGCCTATGTAAGACACAATGGATGAAAATAGCAGCATTCTGGTACCTCAGTGCTGTTGACTCATGTTCAGGTCATTTGAACACTAATAACTGATTATATATGACTATATGAAATAGCTTCAGTTGTCTGTTATGAATAAAAATATTGGCTTAAATTGACTATTTTAATGTCTAAAAGCTCCACCAGATGTTTTACCTCTTGTGCAGGGAGTCTCGTCCATGTTTTAGTTCTTTTAAACAACCGGCTGAAACTGGCAACGTTCCCCTGATAAATGAAGACAATTTGCATTCTATAAACATTTTCATCATTAAAAGTGAAAACTATGAATCGGATATAGATTTACACCATTTATGATCAAAGTCAAGTTTATAATAAGACGACAGACCTTTGGGTTATCGTTGCCCGATGGATGATCATTAAGAGCCGACAGTTCACTTTCAGTTAGCTTGTTCTGGGAAAAGATTAAATTATTCTTCTCAGAAACATGCCACTACTATATTTACTGTATAGATTCTACATATTACTAAATCAGATTCTTCCTTGCAATCTGCCTATATTTCAAAATGTTATTTATTGTAAAGCACAATCGATGCAGATTCAGAACAGTATTCTGAGAAATCAAAACATTACATTAACTCTCAAGTGCATTAAGACAAAACATACATTAGCTTTACATACATTAACCTTAATTTTGCTGTTCTCCAACAGACCATCATTATTGCTCGTGAGTTCACCATTCTCATCCTACAGAGAAAAAAAAATAGTCAACTAACCGTTGCAAATGAAAGCCTAGATATTATGAGAGTCTAGTTACATAAAACTAATTACCTTAGTGTGAAAGCTTCCTGTTCCTACACCCTTAAACATGTACTGTCTCGCCTCAGATGAGCGCTCAACTACGTCTGAAAGCCTGGACATTGAATCAGCTTTTTTCTATAGCACAAGCAGAGGAAAAAACACACCACAAAACACAAATTGGAATGTCATTCATATATGTGGTTGCTAAAAAGTATTTGCGCATTTAAGTGTGTTATACAATGACATATGATATTGCTCACCTTAATGATCTGCTGTTTTCACACCTATGGAGGAATATTCACCATTAGTGAAGTAAATTATACTTAGAAATCCATTAATGCAGTTTATTTTTTAAATATCATGCTTTGAAATTACCTTGAAAGCACATAGCTTTTTTTGTATTTTCTGAAAAGCCAATCTAATTAGCTAATCTTTACAATATTCTCATATTATTTAGAATCATTCTAAAATATTGTGCCTTTTTTTGCTAACATACACAGTCAATGTCTTACATTTACACATAAACCTATAAAAAGAGTTTTCTCTCGCTTTGATTTTCTTGCTCTGTGTCATTCACTGGACATTTTCTGGGGTGGACTCTTCTATTTGGGATTCATGTCCATGGATGTTATTCTGTCAGACCAGGCCCACAGAGAGTAAAATTAATTATCACAACCAACTTCTTTCACAGATTATGAAGAAATGGACAATCATCTCCGGACATGTTTTAGTGGTTCATTAAATAGTTCATGACTTCCTTTTAAATATCTATAGTTCAAATAATTTCCATAATCACTTCCATAATAAATGCTTAATATACATATTAAATGCTTAATAAAATTAAATGCTTAGCCTTTTTTTGCTTATTTTTCTTTCCTTTTTAAATTTTTTACATAATCTTCATGTTCTTAATTTATAGTAAAAATGTGTTTTTCTTTTTTCTCTCTTTATTAGACACCGTATTAAATGTATTATACAAATAAACATACCTTGCCTTTTCATGTCATAATTAAACAGTTACTGGAAACATTTATTTCCTGAAATGCAACAGACATTCATAATCAAATCTCTTGTCAGCATTATTAGACCTATCTCGCAGTCAGAATTTCCATAATCACTTCCATAATAAATGCTTAATATACATATTAAATGCTTAATAAAATTAAATGCTTAGCCTTTTTTTGCTTATTTTTCTTTCCTTTTTCAATTTTTTACATAATCTTCATGTTCTTAATTTATAGTAAAAATGTGTTTTTCTTTTTTCTCTCTTTATTAGACACCGTATTAAATGTATTATACAAATAAACATACCTTGCCTTTTCATGTCATAATTAAACAGTTACTGGAAACATTTATTTCCTGAAATGCAACAGACATTCATAATCAAATCTCTTGTCAGCATTATTAGACCTATCTCGCAGTCAGAAAAAAAAAAAAAAAGGTCAAAGAAGTCTATATATTCTTCCGCTATTTTGTGGACTATTTGTGATTAGCTGACATAAAGCATTAATGGAGTTAGGTTGACTAAATTGTATTTTGTGTTTTGAGACTTCTGAGAATCTGCTTACTCCCCACTTTTTTGTTTTTAATGTTAAAAATCCATCAATTATTTTAGCAGTGTCATGTATGGCAAAGAGTGATATTTTATTATCATATGACTGTATCCTTGCCTCGTATAACCACGTTACCTCATTTAGGGGAGGTCTGAGCTTCCTGTTTCAGTTTTCCCTCTGGAATCACAATTGCACTTCTCCATTTCTAACATAAGAAAAAAAACCATGTTTACACAATGTATCATGGTAAAATAATGTAAACTATAATTATGAAGCGTTACTCAGGTAACACTGCACAGGAGTGCACTGTAAAACAATCCTCAGAGTCAGGAGCGCCAGACACTGACATGATTCATGATGACAAACGACTGCAAACAGTAGGCTACATACGCGTCAACGCCTCGCGTTCCAGGCGCTTCATTAAACGTTCGTTAAGATGCGCTTTGGTTTGCTCACTTTTTATTATTTTATTTTCAAACAACAATGTCGAATTATTTGTCTTTTTCGTTATTGTGGATTTTTCTAGTCTCAGAGAAAGCGTCTGTTCTGAAATGACACGTTGCGCGGGCGAGACAAACACAAAAATCTCTTACCGAAACATAATAGTTGATTTAATAAACATTACAGAACTGACAATCGTGACGATATTTCACCGTACTGTTTTGCCTACCTTAGGTTCCCATGCGTACTTCTAGTCTTCTACAGGGAAACGGCCTGTCAAAACTTTGTCAAGCTCCGCCCGCCGCCCGGTTAATCTGTGTTGAGTAAAGACAGCACAGCGGGGCGGTTGAGCAGGGTACTGTGACGACGGTGAATCATATCTCTTCACTTCCACTAAACAAGTAACAAGTCATATTTGTTACTTTTTGCTCAGGTACTGAGTTTTATTATAACAAATTAACCTGTTTTTTTTTGTTACATAAAGGTCACGTTAAAACCGCCTTGAAAACTTTTTAGAAAACCCATAAAAGTTATTGGAGAATAAATACAAAATGAAATAAGCACAACCTACTGCAATATTCACTGTGTGAAAATATATTTTATTGGTTTTTAAAATCACTTTAAGACTGTCACACAGTTGTGGTGACATTTCAACCATCAAAAATGTTGACACAGACAGACAGACAGACAGACAGACAGATATTTGGGCAATGGTAAATTTGCAAGTAATTAAATGTAATAAATAATTAACTAACTAATGTTCTTTATCAGGTTGTTTTACAAAATACAAAATAGCCTTATAAAAGCAGCAAATATACCCTAACAAGCAGTGGATATAAAGTCATAAAAACAAAATAAGATCCCGAATTTCCTTTGCTGTCTAATAAGGAAAGTCAGTAGCTATAGTTCTAGAACCATATAATTTTTTATATATATATCATCTAGTCTGAAAGTAAAAAATAAACTCAGGGGAGTGTTTACAGAGCTTTTCAAGATGGTTTGTCTTCTTTCATAGTGGTGGTCAACCGCAACTCATCTCGGATTATGTTAAATTCCATCAAGCCCTCATGCAGCTGATCTGCCACCTCTCTAATCTTGGCAGCAAATTCTGACTTTGCACCATTTTTCAGCTCATGGGAGTCCTTGGCCACAAAATAGATGTCCATCCCGACAAAAAGCCCTGTCAGAACACCTGTGGATATACTAGCGATCTGCACAGCACGTGCCGCAGTGGTTCCGGCCGCGTTGGCTATCTGCATCACACGCATAATCTCATTGGCATTGGTGAGAATAGCTTTGCCCGCCATGGCGCCATCCTCGTAGATATTGTTTAAACAAGGGTAGTCTTGATTATATGCATGCTTCTTCATCTTATTCCGGTTGAACTTGCTTAGGTTTGTAATGCCTTGCTTGATAAACTTCATGCATTTGTTAAGGTCAGCCATCTTCGCCTGGTAGTCTTCCACAATGCGCTCCACCTTCTTGCGATCCAAAGAGTTGTTGACGGTACTGGATATCCCAGCAGATGCAGAGGTAAGACCACCTGCCATGGCAACACCCAGACCAACCGCAGTGACGATCAGAGAGGTTCCCATTGTGAAAGGTGCTAAGATGAGGCCAGTTATGGTAGCAACACCTCCCACAGCACTGGTGGAGCCACCAGTGATCTGGGCAATCTTGGTTTTCTTGTTGAAGCGGTCCAGGCCATCAGCAATGGCATGCAGGTCGATCACGTGCTGCCACAGTCCTTCTGCCCGTTCTGAGAAAAGTTTGTTAAACACACGTATGCCCTTTTGCACCTTTTCAGCTGTTACAGCAAAAGCCCTGAGAAAAAGACAATTGGTCAGTCAAATTTACTTTGTCATGTCACATGCACACAGAATGAATTGGGAATTACTTGGCTTCCTCTTTCTCTGTCATGTTGTCACATTTGGGCATGTCCTCCCATTCTAAATTGGTAAAAACAAAAAGAGAGGAAAATAACTAAGAATATCATGTCCAGATCATGATGGACCATCTATCAGAACTTTATTAAGAATTAATTACTGTTAATTAGATTACATAATAAGTATGTGGGGTGGGTGTTTCTGAAAGTAGACAAACAGGGTAGGAAAACTCACGTTCCACAGTGTTCCACCAATCCATGAGGCCATCAAGTTCCTGTGACAGACATATTTAGGATGACTAAAAAATTTTCTTTTTAGAAAACAAAGGCATGGATCTTTATTTATAGAACCAACCTCCTCATCTTCTCTCTGAGTTTCACTTAAACAGAACTCATCCAGCCATTCCATGAGGGACTTCTTGGGGTCTTTAGTCTTAGGGGGAAAAAACAACAACAACAGAAAGTAGATTGGACAATTACGTGTAAAAGGGAACTTGAAGGGAAAATTCCAATGCAGAAACCAACAGAAATTGCAGAAGTTGTGAGTCAAGTAGGAAGGTAGTGTGTTTGTGTGGTTTTGTTTTTTGTAACAGATTGCAAAAATCACTATTTGGTGTTGTAAGCTGATTTTTTTTTTTTTTTGCTTGATGAGTAAAAAAAATAGTAATTGTTAATTTTTTAATCAAGATGCAAAATAATAGAAGCACAGAATGCTTGCTTTAGAGACACAACTTTTCTTATTAATGTTTGCAGACATATAGAATTCCACTATTTGTGCAACTGTTAGGCAAGCCAATGCATGGCTCATTTATTGTCACCTGACCTGTAGCGTAAAACAGTTTATGAAGGCTTCAGTGGGTTTTTATATTTAGGATACCACATCTCTCAGTTCTCATTCTTTGCCTGGTTGAGTCTTGTTTTCAGTGTCACGAGAGTTATTGATTAAAAGAACTGCTAGGACATTACAGCACCTCTGCAAGGTCACTGCCACTGTCTCCATTTTGGTTTCCATTCTTCTGAGTTGTTTTGTTCTGAAATTTCTGAAACAGCACGGTTTCATTAACTAACAACTGTGAGCATATTAAAAAAGTAAACATGTAAAAATGTTTACCTTTGCTGCAATCTGGGGCATAAATGGATTTCTGGGTTTCTTCTTTTGTCCCTTTTGCTGTAAAAATGTCATATGGTTTAAAGCTGTTTGACTGGGATGAAGTCCAGATCACCTGTTTTGGTTCTCTGAAAACATGCAATGTTAAGGCCATCAAAATTGACTCAAAATGGTAAAATGGGTGCTTACTTTTGGATTCTCCTCTTCTCCAGGTGTCTCAGCCACTTTGTCAGACTTCTTTTCCATGATTTCATTGCTAGTGTCCTGTAACGATGAGTAGAATGCATATAACCCTATGATTCAGAAATTACTTTAAAAGTGTTTATCTGGCCTATAATCTGTATTTATGAAAAAAGTGCAGATTTACAAAACAGAAATGCCATTAAAAAAACTTTAGTTAACCTTTCATGTTTGCCTGACAAAACAGCACAATTTGCTGCATGTTTCAGACAAGTATTTAAATTGTAGCCTCACAATTTGCTTTGTTATTGAACTACTTTATTCGACCTCAGCTGGATGATCTTATACAACAATTTGAGTCATATTCCACCCAGCATTCTGATGTGCATGTGTCTACTTGCCTTTTATCTTTGGTTACTGCTATTTAGGCTATGCCAATAAAAAAATCAAAAAGTATTGCTGAAAAAGCCCAAAGGTATGCTCAAAGAACAGCTTCCATACCAAGCTAGACTTGCACAAGATTCCTAAACGAACAGCAGCAACTTCACCAGTCTGTTACAACATGTTTTCAATTAACCTCAAAGTTTAGGGGTAATGTCTGTACATATAAACCTAATCGAGTGTTAAAGTCTTAAAGCCTTTTTAATAAACAAACAACACAGGAATGTCACAAGAAATACATCTACAATAAAATCATGATAATAATTTTCAAATAAATATAATAATACTGTAATTTTTTATTATAAAATATTATAAAAAGAATAAAATAAAAAGCAAAAGCAGTTACATTTTCTTTACATTAGAAACCAGTGCAGAGATGAAACTGTTTATTTACCTGCTTATATGTTGGTTGGCTCTCAACATTAACCAGCTCGTCTGTATCTAATCCAGAACCTGTAACCTTGGTATAAAAGAGAAAAGTGCATTTTTGACAATAAGCATTTGATTAAAATGCCCATGCCTTTTGACATTGACTGGATTAACGGCAGTCCTAAGAGCCACCCAAAGATGTAATAAATCTGAGCTGTAATATATAATATATTCATTGCTTTTTAACATCTTTAAAAAGCAATGAATGCCCAGCCCACCTGCATAGATTTTGACTGTTTATCCTCAGGTTTCTCACAGGGCTCCAAGGACTGTTTTGTTTTTTCCATGCCCTGCTGGGGAAGCAGATGTCTTCCTATTACAACATGTTTTATCACCTATAAGAACTAGTGAAATTACAAAAAAAGATCAAGTATGTGGAACATTAAGTAAGGGTTAACTAACACACAACACATGGAGCATGCAATACATGTCAGTGTGTCAGTAAGTGAAAGTGAGAGGGACAGAGTACAGACATATAAAAGGCAGACAAGGTAAGACAAGGTATCAGTTTTAGAAAGTTCTGTGTCCATTATTAGAATGTCCTAGTAAATGATCAAGAAAGGACTGAGAGTCAGATGAGCAAAAACAGGAATATTAAACACTCATTGATGTTGCGGTCAGACCACATGCTGAAAGTTGTCTTTGAACTGAGAGGTCATCCTAAGACAGAAAGAAAAAGCTTTTTTTGTTGAAAAAGGACCTTCATGAATCAACATTATATGCTGCAGGGCAGAACAGACCCCAGATCAGCAACTTCAGGAATGATAGAAGTCAGTAGGCTATATGCTCACCAAAAATACAGTAAAAAAATAATAATAATATTGTGAAATATTATTATAATTTGAAACAACAATTTAAAATGTGATTTACATGATTTGGCAAAGCTGAATTTTCATCGGCCATCACTCCAGTCCTCAGTGTTAGGCTACGTGATTCTTCAGAAATGATTATAAACTCAGTTTATTGTCAGATTATAAACCATAAAACACCAAGAGACATGTATGCACTAAAACCGCTTCTGAAATTCTGGCATACCTAGGTAAAACATGGATATATTGGGGACAAAATAGAGGTGACAGCAAGGGTATTTGAGAAATGAAATCAAAGTAACGGCTGTTAGTCAGTCCTGCTGCCTCATGCTAATTTGTCAACATCAACAGAGTCAAGGCAAATCACGGGATTTAACTTTCAGGATTCAGGTCTTTTCCTGAATATGACAGTGCTTTCCCACCATACATATTCAATTTTGTATAATTTGTTAAAATAAACGGCACAAAAAAGTTCGAATAACAAGACATGCCCTAACGTTACTTACCACACACTTCCCAGAGAAAAAAATGCCTTAAAGGAGCAGGGCGAAAGAGAAACAAATCTGTGGTCTGTCTATGAAATGAAAAAAATATACAACTGTAGGCTAATACAGTACTTATGTCTTGCAGTGTAAAGTAGCGAATGTTATTAACTCCGCCCTTTCTTGCCGTGTTTGTTGTGTCTGTAAATCCATGGACGGCAGTCAGGTGCTGCTAGTCAGGCTTTCTTCACTCAGAGACTGCTGGTCAGATAGTGTGTGTGTGTGTGTGTGAGTGAGAGAGAGAGAGAGAGAGAGAGAGAGAGAGAGAGCGAGAGAGAGAGAGAGAGCGAGAGAGAGAGAGAGAGACCTACTTAACCATTATTTTGTTAACAAATTTGTACCAAAAATTGAGTTATTCTCCGGGAAAACCCGCATTGTCTTACTGGTGATGTTGGTCTACCAGTATGGTCTTGTTTGATTTTTTTTTGCAGCCAGTACTTAGCCTACATAGCCTTAGGTTATTTCTAAATTTAAATTACTGAAATAGAAGCAATGAAATAGAATGTCAAGGAGTTCTTTAAGGGAAGTGCATTAGTACATTAACCCACAAGAAAAAAAATCATAATGGAATAACACAAAATAGATATAATTTTAAAGCTTAGAGTCTGAGCTTTACACTGCATGCAGGGGCGTATAGGCAGCGGACGGGCATGACGGGCATGACAGAATAAGGCCCGACCACTCTGATGAAAGGCCAGTTTATTATACAAATATAATATTTGTTAAATAATTGTTTAATCTATTTTAACACAATTAGATAACTATTATAACATCTCAAATAACTAAAGTAAATAAAATGTGTTTCTAGAAAATGTTGATAGAAAATGTTAGAAAAACAGCAGCAATGCATACGAGGGAACCGGTTCATCCTGTGAAGCCGTGAACATTTTTATTAATTTGTATATATATACATTTGGTGACTGACGCTGGCGATTAACTGCACCTGTTTCCTAATTTGTAGGCCTATTCATTTAAATAATTGAAGAAAAAAAACATCACAAAAATGAAATTTCTGATCACCGAATCGTTGAACTGTGTTGGTAACGACGGAACTTGCGACCATAGTTGGCTAACGATGCTTTTGGGAAACGCGCCCCAGTGCTGCCTAGTTCCTCTAAACCGGAGTGTACAGCCGGCGTGCGCCCCGAGCGATGAAAAAAAATAAGCATATTTTTCAAAATCACTGCATAGATCAAGAAAAAAATAGGTGACATTTGAAAGCTTGGAGTCTGACCGTTGCAATGCATGTAGCCACTTTGATTAACTCCTAACTAAGTAGTGCTGAGTTATTTGCTGTTAATTAGAATTTTTCCCCCCATAATTTATGAAAAATATTTTTTGTGCCATGTACTCTAATATGTCAGAAGCATACAGCTCAGATAGTCATGTGTCATTTGAAAGGTCTCATCGAGTAGAATAAAAGTAGTATAATTGTTTGGGGCTTTGACTAAACTTGAGTGAGGCATTACTTCAAATTCAAAACAATTTCAAAACTGTGAAGGGCTAAGAGAAGGGCTACCTTGGTTCCAAATGCTGTAACTTTTGATTACTTCACCACAAACTTTAATTCACATACAGCACATATGTTGTAATTTTTTTCATATATCATATTTAATCCTAAAAAAGTACAAATTTATACACTACTGTATGTGGGGTATTGATTGAAAGAGACTGGATGGATTCACAGTATAATGTCATTGTGATATAGAAAAGAAAACAAAATATGGGCACAAAGGTGAAAATACAAAATTAGAAAGGCAAACACAGGCAACCCACCTCAGCCATTAATTGACGACATGGTCCACAATAGTGGCCCTTATTTAATCTGATATGTGCCTATGTCCTTGGCCTCTTCTGCCTTTTCCTCTGTACCCTTCCACCATGCATCCTTACTCCTCTTCCTCTCAGCTGTTGATCCGGATCATTTCCTGGATGTTCATCCATTGTCAGAATTTGTAACTCTTGTGTTGTCCTCTGTCTATATGCTTTCCAATTGAAGGTTCATGAGATGCACCTTTCAGCCATTTCAGAGAACTGGTTTATAATTTGTTGATCTACATTCTCTTCATTAGTGAAAGTCAAGATTCACCTCCACAATTCATGGCAAATTTACAAAAAGTTTAATAGAAATGTGTAGAAAATATACTTCATCAGCTAGATCAACCAATTTGCATTTAATGACTTATACAATGAACTAATGACTAAACGTTTTGAGTGGTAAGACTATTACACAGAGAACTATATAATACATTTTAAGCAACATGACAATAGCAACTGATAATGTAGGAAACAGACAAATGTGCATAATCAGTTGCATGAATGTACCAAAGCAATCACAACTTGTTCAAAAGAATGAGAAACTGCTTTTATTTGTGCACATCAAGTGACTAGATCGGGGTTGTCCAAACTCGGTCCTGGAGGGCCGGTGTCCTGCAGAGTTTAGCTCCAACTTGCCTCAACACACCTGACTGGACGTTTCTATGCCTAGTAAGAGCTTGATTAGCTAGTTCAGGTGTGTTTAATTAGGGTTGGAGCTAAACTCTGCAGGACACCGGCCCTCCAGGACCGAGTTTGGACAGCTCTGGACTAGATAATGTGGAGGTTGAGCAAGTAGTTTTGAGAAGTTCATTTGATTCGAGAAATGCACCAAAGCGACTGAGAAAAACTAATGCTGAATGTGTGGGGTATACCAGCAGATGATTTATTTTCACCAAACATAAACATCCTTGAAGAACTGGGGAAAATAAAGATCACGGAAACAAGGATGAATCTATGGAGAAGGAAATGGGGCAACTAAGAACAGGAAATACAGCTAACATGACACTGTTTACAAATGTGTTTTTAAGAACATTAATGGAGTACCAAAAAGTAATTGGTTTCCTAGACACAGATTAATAAGTCCTAGTTTTTTTGTTTTAGTGTTAACATAACTAGCACTCATCCAAAACATTGTGGATTTTTCAAAAGTAAATCACTACCGTCCATGTATGCACTTAAGTTAATGATTATTTTAACACGAACAAAGAAGCTGGAGGACACAGTCAAAATGGATTAACTAAAAGAAAATGAAGGTAACAATTTATTACGGTTTTGTCAGACAAATCTCACATATTTAGGCTACATTTATAAACTGATGATACATGTGGCAACTTTTTTTGAGCAACATTGCTTGGGCACTTTCCCATGGAGAACGGGTAACAAATTTCTATTTGGATATTTTAGCTCAGTTGTAGGCTCTGTGTCTCACCTGGTTGCCCGTTGATGGCAACATTGCTCAAAGTTGCCCGGTGTATCATCAGCCTCACAAATGCTTATGCTTAATCTAAAACAGCATTACCATATAAAACTCTGCTGTAACTTAAATAACCACAAACATTTAGATATTTAAAATGTTGATTTTTGTCATTTATATTCATTTAATTTTTGAAACCCTAACGTAGTGCTGTTTATAAAGAATTTCAGTTATTTACTTTTTTATTGAAGGTAATCCTTTAAAAGAAACCTAGTTAAATCTATATGACGGGGGCAGTAAGTGATAATGCACGACACCTGCGCCACTCACCGGGCTCGTCCCACAGAGGAGCTCCGGAAGGATACATTTTCCCACTACTTAGCCCCTTAGCGGGTACTGGCTGCCGCTATAATTGTATTATTTAATTAATAACTTATTAATAATAAAATAAACACAAAACTTAAAATAGCGCGACAGCCCCTCACGGACGACTGCCGCGCACAAACAAAACAACATAAATCCGGGCCTGGTCCTCTCTCGTCTTGCACTGTCGTCACTCCTCCTTTTATCCTTCCATTGCTCCTCCGTGGGACTGGAGACCGGTGAGTGGCGCAGGTGTCCTGCATTAGGCCTACCACTTATTCCACCGGCCTTGCTCCGTTCCCACGGCTCTTGGCCCCGCCCCACACGTCACAAACATATATGATGTTGTAATCTAATTTAGCCTACATATTTTGTCTTATGCCGAGTTCACACTGCACGATTTTCAAACTCGTCAGATCGCCGTTGTTTTCACACTGCTTGACTATCTGGGCCAGCATTCAGTTGCTGCTGTGTTCACACTGCACGATGGATCGGCGACAGGGGGTTTCACACTGCATGACTTCACAATAGGAAGAATCGCCGACAGCTCTGTCTGGTCCGCAAACTACGTTTCACAACAAAACACATGCGAGAAGTGATAAGGAAATAACTCGAGCTGGTCAAGCAAATGTTTGTGCTTGTTTCTGTATGATATAATTGTTCATATATCTATTAAAATACTGATATTCTGGTCTATAACTCCTCCCCGAACTTCCCTCTGTGCTGTATCTTGGTCTCTCATTGGCTGTAGGTCATGGCCAATTTAGTTTTCAGTCAGAAATCATTGCACACAGTGATTGTGATTGAGCTCCAGATATTTAGCATGCCAAATATTTTGCGGGCGTCGGCGACGTGTCCGCGATTCCCTCAGATCGTGTCTTTGATAATTCACACTGCGTGATTGTCACTCGCGTGAACGAGCACCGATTTGCCTCAGATTTCGGGCATTTGTTGGCGATTTCGCAAAACCTGTCGGCGAGTGAAAAATCGGGCTAAAATCGTGCAGTGTGAACTCGGCATTACTTTCAAAAGTTTTCTCAGTTTCACTGTCGTCTATACATAGGGTATATGTCCTGACCAAACCTGGAAAACAGGTCTCATTGATTCCGCTTGTCGGAGAACGTGTTAACAGCCGTATTAAATAATAGCGATATCTATGGACTTTTAAGATAATCAGTTAAACTAGCTAGCTGTTTTTATTGTTGACGTTTTATTACATTTTTATATCTAAATGTGAAAAGAATAAAGATTAAAAAAAACTTTTAGATATCAGTCCGCATATGTGATGGGCATTGGTTATGATCTTCACTGGTATCTACTTTGAAGGCATCTTGAGTAAAACTGCTTCATATTTAACTAAGCATATGCAAAACGCTTGAACCGGAAGCGACGAGACCCGATTAACAGAATACGGATGTCTGTTGCGCATAACCCCTGTTGACCACACAGTAGTTTACACACCCTGATTTACAAACACATCTTTCTCAATACTGGAGATTCCCATGATGCAAACAAAAAAAAAAGTCTTGAATGATTTATGTAATTTTATTTTTGTAATTTTTTCATCTGATGCAGGAATTTTACAGCACCCATGAAGGGAGTGCATGTAGTCAGAGTTTTTTATCGGCTCTTCAAATGGAGTTTCTCTTATGCTATAGGAAAAGGAGATCAAATCAGTGTAAATCTCTATCCTGGATATTGGATTTTTGACAATGAACATCATCACAGCACCTTTAGTGGACATCTGCTTTTCCCCATGTGAACAGAAAATACACTAGGTTTACTCACCAGCATTTTTTTAATATCAAGATCAGGGCTCAACGCTAAGGATTGTTTGTACTGGCCCGGTCGGGTCAGTAGTTCAAATTATTACTTGCCCTGCCAATATTTTCATTGGCCCTGCCACAAAAAAATAAAATCGTTGCTGTTATCATTGTTTTTAATCAATGTTATCTTGTATTCTAATAAATTAGCTTATATGACACCAATATTTAAGATACCAATTAAATTTTACAATTCTCAATTTCAATTTTGAAACCACAGCAAAAACACTAGCCTGAGAAATATAAAGTTCATACTGAATGAACGAGCAAATGAGTAAAAGAATGATAGATAGAGAGATAGATATATAGAGTGTAATCATACATTATTGTTTTGTAAATGTGTAAATTAATTTGATAATACATTTTAAGTCAATTTGATATGTAACATACTAACTGATACTTCAGTTGTATCACCTTTGTTTACGACACCTACAGTATGAGGCATGTATACATGTAGCTAAGTCTTTCTCTAAAGCCTTTGGAAATCAAAATAGGCCTATAAGATTTTATTTTCCACAGTAAAGAAGTTCACAAAAAATCCTGGTATATTCAATTTCAGCATTATGGTAGATTTTTAGCAATGATTGACCCTTATGTGTGTCAATGTGTGCCAAACGTAACCCATAAAAGCATTGTAGTAGTGTCACACTATTCCATTATAATGCTCTTTTACTGTTTTCTGTTTGAGTGTGTCACTGATCATTAATCTCTTCATGCAATATCAATAAAGAAAATTTTATCCAATAGAATTTATAACAGAACAATATCGAAAAGAGGAATTGGGCAAAATAACTGGGCAAAACCAATTCTCTTGTATTACCATTGGTAACTGGTATTACAAATGGTAACTATTTCTTTAAGGAAGGGAAGTTTAAATATTTGTAGTCCAAAGTCTGTCAGACAGTTCAATAAATGTTGTTAGGTTTTTGTGAGGCTATGAAAGTGATCACAATCTAATAATCACAGAGAGCAGCAAAGATGAAGATGGAAATTGGCATTTTATTGCTGTGTGTGTGGACCACACTGGCTCAGGATTTAATGTCACCAACAATAGACATCCTTGCCGAACTCAAAAAGATTAAGACCATGGAGGAAAAGTTAAATGCTCTAAATGATGAAGTCAGGGAACTAAGAACCAAGAATGAAGGTACTGTATTTTTTATTTTATTTTCTAAACTGTCTGACCACTGGAGAGGCCAGTTGTTTCTTAAAGCTGATATAAAAAGGGTTTTTTCTTTTTCTTTTTTCGTCCCCAGTGTAGCTCTGACTACAAACATGACATTTAGGAAACATGCAAGGAGACTACATGAATAGCAATGATTGCATGAAAAGAAACATTAAAGTTTCTTCTCTTCACTTGCACATTTTCATCTCATCTCTTTTTTTGCAGAAAGGGCAAAAGTAGCCTTTTCAGCCTCACTGTCATCTTCAGCGGGCATCAAGTATTTTGGGCCATATGCAGAAGCAATCACTCTTGTGTACGAAAATGTATTAACTAACATTGGAAATGCTTATGACACCAATACAGGTACCACCACATTGGTCAAAGAAGTTTCAAACATGATGCTTCAGCAATTTTCAACAACAAGTTTCTACTGTTATTAACAGGAGCCTTCACTGCACCAGTAAAAGGAGTTTATTTCTTCAACTTTGTGGTCTTCAATCCTTATGACATTTCAACCGGTGTGAAACTGTTAAAGAACGGCAATTTGGTGGTCGCAGCATCAGATAACCCTCCTGGGCAAGACACTGAAGACACTACATGCAACTCAGTTAGTCTTATTCTTGAACAAGGGGACCAGATACGTCTTCAGCTCATAGAGAACCGTCGTATCTACACAGATGCACTGAGACGCAACACCTTCAGTGGACACCTACTTTTTACTATGTGAAGTTTCTGCCCATGTAAATTTCTAAAGGATGTTAGTCCAAATACAATGTTTTATTCAGATGTAAAAAATCAATGCTTGGCAAGAAAAAATAAAATCCATCAAAAGTGACAAAAATACAATAAAGTTTTAATATAGCCTACAAAAATCCTTTAAATTTGGTACCATTTTCATTAATATTAAAACCTGTCAATGAAATAATAGAGCAGTTTGATGTGTAGACATTAACAATTCTTACGTCATAATAAAATTCCATGCATGTTACATGATATTGCTAGTAAAGGCAAGTAAAAGAAACATTAGGACACTACTGAAAAGCTAAAAATGAATCTCTCTTTAACATGATTGAACAAAACCGTGTTACTCAGTACCACCTACATGCTTTTAAAGGTCACATATTGAACACTTTTCTGGAGGTTTATTTGAGGTTTTGATGTCCTTAAGAATATATATTTGCGATATAAGTACCAAAAACCATCTCAATATATTTTTACAGCTCCTCTCTCAGGAGCTCAGCTGAGAACAGATGGATTTTGGCCTGTTTAATTAATATTCATTAGCCTCTCTTCTGATTGGCCAGGCCAACCACAGGTAACTAGGGTCAGCGACATCACAGCGCTAGCTGGAGGCAGTAAAACAAAGGGGAAACTCAACTGGAGGTGGCCTATTCAAAGCAGCACAGATTCGGCTACATAAGGAGCTTAAAATATCATCTTGTTGTGATGTTGGGTGCCAGAATCGACGTAATACAGCCTCAAATTAGAAATTTGATCGCATATCTGCTGCCACTGCCAGACAAAAAACCGACGACAGCTGTGGTTAAATGCTATAAAACGAGCGGACTGGACAGAAACGATCGTCAAAAATGCTCGCGTTTGCAGCGCACACTTCTTATCAGAAAAGGTTCAATAAAATATTGTCTTTTGTTGTTATGGGCGCGTCTACAGATTTCTTGCTATATATGTTTCTTGCATCTCACGACTATGTCGTGTATGAAATAATGTCTGTGTGGATGTGCGTAAAACAACAAACTGACGATTTATATATAAGCATTTGTAATTGTATATACATTGTTGTGATTAATTGTGGCTGGAACAATAATGTAGCTGTAAAAATAGTTGCCTGCTGAAATTGAAATGTATATACATCATCATGACTAGATAGACACGGTGAGTTTGTCTTTACTATACATGTTAGATGTGATCCACCTCATAGTAACAATCCTGTCAGATCGTCCATCCTTTGAGTGACAGTGTAACAGGTTGACCGTTACACAGGTCGGCCGATCTGGTTTCGTGGTTAAAGTTAACCTTTTCGACATGTTTCCGTGTTGTTGTTGCTCAGCAATGGCATGGACACGATGTTGTCTGGGGGTTTGGCAAAAGGAGAGTGGGACGGTCGGCGGTGCTCGGGGTGGTGACTGAAGGCGGTGACTGTGTAGTTCTGACGTCAACTTTTTACAGAAGTCACAACGGTTCGTGAAAAATCACAGCTACTTTATGCAGGCTGTGTGCATTTTACTGTGGACTGACTGTTTTGAAACTTAAATGGTAGTTAAATAGCCCCTAGACCTCAGTTATCGTGAAAAAAGCCAGGAAATTTCAGTTTTGACAATATGGGACCTTTAAGTCACCTTTTTCTATTTATTTGGGATAATCCAGCATTATCACAGTGTTTTGTCTGCTGTCACGTCCCTGTGCATGGCTTACACCAATTATTGCTTCAAAATGTCTAAGGGGAAGTCGTGGCCTAATGGTTAGAGAGTCGGACTCATAACCCAAAGGTTGAGGGTTTGAGTCTCGTACCGGCAGGGATTGTAGGTGGGGGGAGTGAATGTACAGCGCTCTCTCCCACCTTCAATACCACGACTGAGGTGCCCTTGAGCAAGGCACCGAACCCCCAACTGCTCCCCGGGCGCCGCAGCATAAATGGCTGCCCACTGCTCCGGGTGTGTGTTCACGGTGTGTGTTCACTGCTCTGTGTGTGCACTTTGGATGGGTAAATGCAGAGCACTAATCCCGAGTATGGGTCACCATACTTGGCCACATGTCACGTCACTTTATAAATGTAGTTTTTGCAGTCCAGAGTCTGTTGATCTGTTTAAACAATTACGCAACTTGTGGTCTTTAAGACAAAGAGTGTTACTCAGCTGATACAACATTAGTAACAGACAGAACAGTAAATAATGTTGATTTTTATAACAGTTTTAATGCTCAATGTGTGGGCTATACCAGCAGATGATTTATTTTTACCAAACATAAACATCCTTGATGAACTGGGGAAAATAAAGATCATGGAAACAAGGATGGAATCCATGGAGAAGGAAATGGAGCGACTAAGAACAGAAAATACAGGTAATGTGGAATTTTTTACAATTTTTTTTTTTAAGAACAGAGAACTTTAATGGAGTATTAAAAAGTAACTGGTTTCCTATACACAGATTAATAAGTCCTACCATACATTTTTTTCCCAGTGCAATAGAATGTGGATTATTCAAAAGTAAATCATTGTCCATGTATGCACTGAAATGTTAATGATTGTTCATTATTTTAGCACAAACAAAAAAGCTGGAGGACACAAAGATCAAAATGGATGAGCTATTAAAAGAAAATGAAGGTATTTTGTCATTGACAAATCTCACATATTTGGGGTATATACATTTAAAAACAACCTATCAAAAATGTCAAGGCTTACAACTGATAAGAAATGTTTTTTTAAAATAAATGAATTAATTCTTATCTATTAAGGGTTATTATTATTTTAGCACAAGCAAAGGAACTGGAGACCATGCGTGGTACAACAAATGATGTAAAGAACAAAGTGGATGATCTAATAAAACAAAATGAAGGTAAAAATGTACAACCATAAATTACAATTTTGCTATTTTCTATATATGTTTCTATACGTTTAGCCTTAACAGGGGGGGGGTGCAACTGGTGCGGTCGCACCTGAGCCTTGATCTAAAACAGCATTACCATAAAAAAGTCTGCTATAATTTTAATAGCCACAAACATGAAATGCTTAAATGAAAAAAAAAATAAATGTTGAATTTTGTGATTTATATTTATCTTTATATGTTCATTTAATCTTTGAAAACCCTAAGGTAGTGCTGTTTATAAAGAATTTCAGTTATTTATTTTCTTTATTGAAGGTAATCTTTAAAAAGGAAATCATTTCTAATGATGTAATCTAATTTGCATATTTTATGTCTTAGTTTCAAAAGTGGCTTTCTCAGTTTCTCTGTCGTCCTCTAATGGACCACACAGTAGTTTACACACCCTGATTTACAAACACATCTTCCTCAGTACTGGAGATGCCTATGATGCAAACACAGGTACATTAAATCACTTCATATAGCCTGTGAATATTTTAAATCTTGAATGATTTAAGTTTTCTTTTTCGTCTGATACAGGAATTTTTACAGCACCCATGAAGGGAGTGTATGCATTCAGGGTTTTCTCAAAGGCCTACGGAAGTCAAGATAAAGCAGTTGTCGCAGGCCTATTTAGAAATGGCCAGCATGAAATTTCAACATATGCACGGCAAGACGGTGGTTTTATCGGCTCTTCAAATGGAGTTTCTTTGTTGCTGGAAAAGGGAGATAAAATCTATGTAAATCTCTATCCTGGATATTGGATTTTTGACAATGAACACCATCACAGCACCTTTAGTGGACATCTGCTTTTCCCCATGTGAACAGAAAATACACAAGGTTTACTCATTAGCATCTTTGTATATCAAGAGTGTAATTATATAAAATGTCCACATTATTGTTTTTTTTCTGTCTGTAAGACTGTGTAAATGAATTTGATAAGTAATGCATTTTACGTGAATTTGATATATAACATACTAACTAACTTCAGTTCACCTACATTTACGGCACCTACAGTATGAGGCAAGTATATGGCTAAGTTATACAAGGTCTTTCTCGAAAACCTTTGAAACTCAAAATAGGTCTATATGATATTGGTGTATTTTATTTTTCACATTAAAAACCTTATAGTGTACACTAAAAACTTTTTTTTTAGCATTGTGGTAGATTTTTTTGCAATGTTACATATTTAACAATGTGCCAGATGTAACCCATAAAAGCATTTTACCAAAATAGTTAGCATACTGTGTCATATTATTCCATTAAAATGCTCTTTTACTGTTTTCTGGAGTCACTGATCATTACGCTCTTCATGCAATATCAATAAAATATAAATAAAGAGACTTTAATCCAATCAAATTTATAGCAGAACAATATGGAAAGAAGAACTGAGCAAATAATGTTTACACAATTAAAAAAAAAAGTACAGTATTGTTTAATGGTTCATTACAAACAGTTGCCATGCTCCATTTTATAGTGACTGTCTAAAATAAATATTTCTTCAAAATGTAGTTTTTGCAGTTCAAAGTCTATTGGACAGTTCAAACAATTGCACAAGTTGTGGCCTTTAGGACTAAGACAATGGTAATTCTCTTGTATTAACTGGTATTACAAATGGTAACTATTTGTTTAAGGAAAGGAAGTTTAAATATTTGTCGTCCAAAGTCTGTCAGACTGTTCAATAAATGTTGTTAGGTTTTTGTGTGGCTACAGGAAGGTTATCACTATCTATAATAATCAGAGAAGCAATGATGAAGATGGAAGTTAGCATAGTTTAATTCCCCAAACTCCTGTTTCGTCTGTGGAAGATTCTGCAAGTTTTCTGGAGAAGGGGAAGAATCCCAGAGCAGTGGCGAGTAGCTGAAGGGGTATGGATCCCAAAGGAGGAAAACTCAACTCATATAGATCAGTTCCGCATAATCTCCCTGCTGAGCGTAGAAGTGAAGATCTTCTTCAGTGCTGTCTCCAACCGGTTATGCACCTATTCGGCAGAGAACACCTATATCGATACGTCAGTACAGAAAGGTGGAGTTGTAGGTATTCCAGGCTGCTTGGAGCACACTGGTGTAGTGACGCAGCTCATTAGGGAGGCCAGAGAGAATAAGGGCAACTTATCGGTCTTATGGCTAGACCTGGGCAAATGCATATGGTTCCATTCCTCATAAGCTGGTGCAGCATACACTAACCAGGTACCATATCCCCAGCAGAATTACAGACCTCATCAATGATTACTACAGCAATTTCAGGATGAGGGTCTATTCAGGAGCAACGACATCAAGCTGGCACAAGGTTGAGATTGGGATCATTACAGAATGTACTATTTCTGTCATACTGTTCTCACTATCCATGAATATGCTCACCAAGTCTGCTGAACCACAGTGCAGAGGCCCCACAACAAATTCGGCCCAGCGACTACCACCCATCAGGGCTTTTATGGATGATCTTACAGTCACCACAGAATCAGTCCCAGGATGTCGGTGGATTTTACAGGGCCTAAAGAAGCTAATGGAGTGGGCCCCTTTGCATTTCAAACCTGCCAATGTTTGCCTACAAAACCACCACTGGCTCTGCACCCCTTTATATAAATTCATTACTTCAGAGTTATGTGCCCTCTAGAAGCTTGTGTTCTGCAAGTGAATGACACATTATTGTGCCATCTCAAAGAGGCATAAAATCACTTTCACAGACTTTTTCATTAACTGTTCCCTTGTGGTGTAATGACCTGCCCAACTCAATCCGTAAGGTTTGGTTTCTGCCCATGGAAATTTTTGATGGTATGTTAACCCAAAAACGTAAAGTAGTAAAATAAACCTTTTTTTGAAGCTGTGGGGAAAAAAACAAAAACAAAACAATGCTTGGCAAGACAAAAATAAAAAAATCAAGCGACAAAAATAAAAATACAAAAATACAAAAAAATTTTTTAAATGTAGTAGCATTTTCACACACTGCTTTGTATTATTGTTTGTTGATTTTGTGTTGATCATTCATTAATATTAAAGGGGTCATATGACGTTGCTAAAAATAAACATTATGTTGTGTATTTGGTGTAATGCAATGTGTTTATGCGGTTTAAGGTAAAAAAACCCGCATTATTTTCCACATAATGTACATTATTGTTGCTCCTCTATGCCCCGCCTTTCTTAAAGTCGATGTTTACAAAGCTCATCGTTCTGAAAAGCGAGGTGTGCTGTGATTGGTCAGCTATCCAGTGCGTTGTGATTGGCTAAATACCTCAAGCGTGTGACGGAAATGTTACGCCCCTTAACATACTGTGATGCCATCTCCCGGCACGACGAGACAAAACCAATAAAACCCATTACAAACTAGGTATTTATTGCATCCAGTGGGGACATAATTACTGATTATAATGACTTATACTGTGTTTTTACACGTTGCGTGTCGCGCGACGTAAACATAAAACCATGTCTGGATTTGTGATCGGAGAAACGACAAACAACAAGTGCTACTCTACACTGCTTAAAACTCGCATTTGAATCATCAGTGGCAAATTCTTTAAATATAAAAAATTTACTTACAGGCTGTGAGTCAGAAGCGCCAGACTGTCCTTGCAAAGTTGGAACTGCCCCACTTTATAGAACAGCCTTTGATCACAGACCCATTGTAGGCTATGCAGAACTGCAGGTTCAGGAAACAGTCCTCCATAAAATGCGTCACACAGCATCACACACTGCGGGCTAGATTAAGCAGCGGCCGGCGGATTCAACGAAGGAACATCCGGCGGGCATTGCTGTTCTGTTGTAAGTAATCTTAAAGATTCCTAAATGCATCTACTTTCGAATGTTCATGCAAAGAAAGAAGGCGTAACTTTTATTCTCACTGTAGTATTGTTGCTGCCACCATGTCGTGAAGGCGCTGTGTGATTCGTTGTGAAAGCGAAACTACTTTGTTTGGCCTTCCAAAAGAGGACGATATCCGCTTCGTCATGCCTGGAGCTGATCCATGCTGGTCGCTGAGGAAATACAACAACTTTTGCGCTGTGGATCGCCGGATCGGCTTTCACCGTGGACGAAGCGGAGTCCAGCCCGGGGTCGCCACATGTGGTTGCCACAAGCCCGCCGGATGCTCCTTCGTTGAATCCGCCGGTCGCTGCTTAATCTAGCCCGCCGTGTGTGATGCTGTGTGACGCATTTTATGGAGGACTGATTCCTGAACCTGCAGTTCTGCATAGCCTACAATGGGTCTGTGCACAAAGGCTGTTTCTATAAAGTGGGGCAGTTCCAACTTTGCAAGGACAGTCTGGTGCTTCTGACTCACAGCCTGTAAGTACATTTTTTATATTTAAAGAATTTGCCACTGATGATTCAAACGCGAGTAGCGCTTGTTGTTTGTCATTTCTCCGATCACAAATGCAGACATGGTTTTATGTTTACGCGGCGCGATACGCAACGCTTAAAAACACTGTACAAGTCATTATAATCAGTAATTATGTCCCCACTGGTTGCAGCAAATGCTTTGTTTGTAATGGGTTTTTATTGTTTTTTTTGTCTCGCCGTGTCATTGCTTTTCAGACCGATGAGCTTTGTAAAAATCGATGCGTTTCAGAAAGACGGGGCATAGAGGAGCAACAATAATGTACATTATGTGGAAAATAATGTTTTTCCCCCCGTTAAACCGCATAAACACATTTCATTACACCAAATACACAACATAATCTTCTTTTTAGCAACTTCATATGACCCCTTTAAAGAACCATCTCTTTCTTACCTTTTTATAATCTGAAGAAATTCTGTGAAACAAAGGTTCTTCAGATGTTAAAGATTCTTTATGGAACCATTTAGACAAAAAGGTTCTTCTATGGCATCATGAAGCACCTTTATTTTTAAGAGTGTATATTAAATTTAAATATCCAGTCAAAATCTTAACAATGTTACAAGGCCCCTAGATTGTGCTCTGGAGTCACTGATCTGAATAAAGCATGAATAAAAAGACTGATTAGAAATAGAGTGAAAGCTTTATTCAACAAAAACTAAGCATAACAATGAAGAAAATAAGAATTTGGAAAAATAATGGGGAAATAAAGGCACAGTACTGTGCAATGCTTCCTTCTGCATATTCAGGACTGCCTAGTTTAGTTATTGCTTCCGTAGTCCAAAGTCTATAAGGCAGTTTATTAAGCAAGACACTCTGTTTTTAAGACTATAAAATAACATGAATTCAGTTGATTCGGTTTAGCAACTGACAGCAAAATAATGTTGATTTTTATAGCATGTGTAATGCTCAATGTGTGGACTATACCAGCAGATTATTTTTCACCAAGCATAAACATTGTTGAAGAACTAGGGAAAATAACCATAATGGAAAAAAGGATGAAAACTATAGAGAAGGAAATGGAACGACTAAAAACAGAGAATGAAGGTAACATGACAGGATCCCACATACTGTACATGACACAAGTGCCAGTTTAAAATAAACTGCAATAGTATATTTATAAAACCATATTGCTCTACTGAAACATTATAAAATAAAGTTAAATTGCATTCTGTGGTATCACTACTAGACAAAGGTTAAGAAGGTGAATCTATATATTTGTTTGGCTTTAATTTACTGTCCATATCTTAAACTGTTTTTTTAATTATTATTTTAGAACAAGCAAAAGAACTGAAGATTTTGTATGATACAGCGATTGACACAAAGATCAAAATGGATGAACTAATAAAACAGAATTAAGGTAACAAACTATAACTTGCAAATCAAGTCGCTTTGAAAAGGATATAAAAAATGTAACTTTTTCCCCTCCACAAGAATATTAAACAGCACAACTGTTTTCAAATGTGATAATAATAATAATACAGAATATTTCTTGAGCACCAAATCAGTGTTAGAATGATTTCTGAAAAATCATGTGACAGAAGAAGACGGATTAACAGCTGTTGAAAATGTAGCTTTACCATGACAGAAATAAATTACATTTTAACCCTTAAATGCATACCTTGGGTCTTTAGCGACCCGGGACATCATTCTCTACCCTCTCTCTACCCACATTTCTTAGTATTTCTCAATCTATTAATTATAAACAATATAACAAGAAAAAAAAATTGAAATATAAAAGAATGCAAGTTTTCTGATACATTTTTTGTAAAAAGTGTATAGAGACCTGAGGTATGTAAATGTGTAAGTATTTTTTCCTGCGCAACTATATTTACATACCTGATGACTCAATATGTGCAATGCATTTTTTTTCCTCAAGGTGGCACTGTTTTGATGCACAATGATGACGTGACGATTCACTCATAATTACGGCGGGCATAAAACATATGAATATCATCAGCAAAAATTGAACTGATTTGAATGGCTTTACTGCAGAGCAATTACTATATGCAATGAAATATAAATGTCACTGTCATTTGATGCTAGATGTGGTGAATAAGCTGCCAGTGATCAAAATATTGAATATGAAGTCACTGAAAAGGATAGTTTTGAGAATAGGTTGAGATCGTGAATATGAGGCAGATGTTGAATATACGCTGGAAGCGCGCTCTGACGATGCCAGCGATGATAAAATCATCTGCTCAAATTGAACCCTTTTAAGTTTCGAAAGTTAACGAAATATGCTTTATTTTATTCTTCTGTAATTGTTCTTAAAATATCAAGAGAGTTTTTTGCTATTGCAGCAGTTAGAGATCCATCCGTGCTGGATACATAGGTCCGGGTCTCTAAAGACCCGAATATGTAATAATGATTGGCGAAACATTCATGCATTTAAGGGTTAAAACGGATTAAAATAGAAACTGTTAACATTTTAATAATATTTTACAATATTACTGATTAATTTTAATTTTAATTTAATTTTTATTTTAGAGCAAAAGAGACTTCTTTTGAGAGAGAGAGAGAGAGAGAAACCCCAAAATTCTAAACAATAGTGTATCTAATTTATAAGTTTATGTTTTAGCTTCTAAAGTGGCTTTCTTAGCCTCTCTGTTGACCTCTTTTGGATCACATAACATTGGACCCTTTCATAATGGTTTACACACCCTGATTTACAAGCATGTCTTCCTCAACACTGGAAACGCCTATGATCCAAACACAGGTGAATCAATTCATATAGTGTGAATGTATCTCTGAGATTTTCTATAACACTCTCATTTTAATGCATCTAATTAACCACTGTACGATACAGGAATCTATACAGCACCTGTGAAGGGAGGGTATGCTTTCAGGGTCTTCTCCAAGGCCTCTGGAGACAAAAACAGAGCCGGAACTGCAGGCCTGTTTAAAAATGACCAGCATATAATTTCTACATACGCACATCAAACAAGTGGTTTTATCAGCTCTTCAAATGGAGTCTCTCTGCTGCTGGAAAAAGGGGATAAAGTGAAGGTAAATCTCTATCCCGGAAAATGGATTTTCGACAATGGAGAACACCATCACACCACATTCAGTGGACATCTGCTGTTCCCCATGTGAACCTGCAGACCGTTTACTCACCCAGAATAGCTTTTTACATGTACAACCCTTAACAAAAATCAACTGACAATGTAATCAAGTGGCAGTAAAATGTATATAATAAAATCAACACAAATATTCTTCATATGGCTTAGTTTAAGGCAATATTATCATTAGTGCAAAATGCTTCATGCATGTAAAATAAAATGAAAATGTACAGAATGCAACATTACAACTGATGGAAAAAAGATTAAAGATTACGAATGTACAAATAATGACATGCAACAAGTGACTGTGTCCTTTGACTGATGTTCAGGAAATCAACCTTTCCAAGACAGGAAGTACAGCTGACCCTGCGTATCACTGCAAACAAATTTCTTGGGGTCACATGGGTTCACCTCCAGAACCTTGACAGGGCCTCCACACACAAACATGCCCACCTGTGAAATACAGAAAATGAGTAAGAAACAGAAAGGAAATTAAATAAACACTGGTATACACACCGTGCATAAAAGCAAGAATAAAAATACCTGTTTCTTAGTTCGTCTGTCCCACAGTTTGACGGTTCTGTCATGAGACGCTGAGATGATGAGGCTCTCTGTAAGCCGCAGTACACTCACTTTGTCTGTGTGTGCCTACAGACCAGTCACACAAACAATTTATCAGAAACACAAGACTGCATGATTGACATATGATCATTACATCTATGAGAGAGTATAAAGATACTTGCCGGTCTTCTTTGAGTCCAGGTGGACAGATTAGGAGGCTGGTTAAACCACATGTTCCCTTTACAATCACCACACACAAAAAAGTCTGTAGGAAAACAACAACAACAACCTGACTTAAAAACATCCAAATTGCAATGTGTTATTAGTCATAAACAGTTCACATAATGACCACTATAGGTTAATGGGTTATTGTTTGTTTGGTAGTGTTAAAGCCACCATGTAATCAAAATAGACAATTCTCTTTTTCATTATACAGCCCTGTATTCTGCTGATTTGCAAAAAAAGGCATAACATTACCTAATTTGATGCTGCGTTCAAAATATATATATATTAAAGAATTTAAAATGTATAATTTAACTTACAAACTGCAAAATAAGTGTAGAAATATGTACTACACTTTATAAATAAGCTTTTATCCTCTATAATTTTGTGTGTGTTGTTTGTATGTTATAAAGCACCCACAGATGTAGCAGAAAATATCTGCGTCATGTTTGCATTTACTTCTGTCATTTGTCATGATTCTAGATGCAGGGCGGTGTTATTTATCTGTGCACATCACTTATTTCTTAAAAATGTACATGCAGTCGTAATTTTTAATTTAAAAAAAGATTAAAAATTACTTATCAGGCCTTATTGTCTTGCTTTATAGCCTAGCCAAAATACCATAACCATGCTTTTCCTCCAGGGCTGTTTGACCTGGGCTTTACACAGTGGGAAAAAGATGGCATTCAAAACATAAAAGATCTATATACAGTATAGATGGGAAATTTGTCTCATTTAAACGATTAAAAAGTGCATTTAATATCAGTACGTACGTAATATCATACATGCCTGATCAGTTAATTCAAGGCATAATCTGATAAAATTCAAAACCTTGAACAGAATGTATTTCTGTTATATCTATATATCTATAGTGAAAATACACAGCTTATTTCCAGAGGTCTCTGCACTTTGTAAGAGAAGTAAGGTAGCAGCAGTTCTGTTTTGTTTTTGTTGTAGTAGGTTCATGTTTTGTGTTTGACTGTTTTGTGGACAGTAAAATAAACATTAAAAAATGTTCATGGGGGGGAGGGGGGGGGGAGTGACAAGTGCACTTTATGATTTTTATACATCCTGACAAATAAATTCTTTAATTCAGTACATGAAAACAGGTGTACCGTTCTGCGCTGCTGCGGCTGTGATCCAGGAGCTGACCTGTGCCGCCCTCTGGATTGCAGTTTGCCTCTCTCTCCGCTGTTCCTCACTCAGCTTCTCCTGCTGCTGCTCCTCCTCCTGCTGCTCATCTATTTCCTCCTCTATCTCTAAGTCCTTTGGCTTTTTACTTATCGCATCATCACAAAAGGCTAAGAAGAAGTCTGACACACTCGGATTCAGAGACAACTAAAATGACAGATCATTTCAGATTATTATAAGAGTTTTCACAATGCCAATATCAAATGATAATGACAGATGATGAACTTACAACGAGGCCAACGTACAGAACGCCCTGTTTCTGGCCCAACAGCCAAAAGCTCTTGCTGTCATTCGCCATCACGCCGAGAGGACATACCCTTCTTAACCAGCTACAATGAAACAGACATACTGTACATTTACTTTTTATTACCCAGTAAAGGAATGTTATTTTTCACTATGTGCCACCTTGCATGGAAAAACAGGATTGCAGGACAGCTTTTATATAAAAATTGTGGTGATTACTTACTTATAAGCTGCTTTACTAGAGAACTGACCTGTGCCGCCCTCTGGATTGCAGTTTGCCTCTCTCTCCGCTGTTCCTCACTCAGCTTCTCCTGCTGCTGCTCCTCCTCCTGCTGCTCATCTATTTCCTCCTCTATCTCTAAGTCCTTTGGCTTTTTACTTATCGCATCATCACAAAAGGCTAAGAAGAAGTCTGACACACTCGGATTCAGAGACAACTAAAATGACAGATCATTTCAGATTATTATAAGAGTTTTCACAATGCCAATATCAAATGATAATGACAGATGATGAACTTACAACGAGGCCAACGTACAGAACGCCCTGTTTCTGGCCCAACAGCCAAAAGCTCTTGCTATCATTCGCCATCACGCCGAGAGGACATACCCTTCTTAACCAGCTACAATGAAACACACATACTGTACATTTACTTTTTATTACCCAGTAAAGGAATGTTATTTTTCACTATGTGCCACCTTGCATGGAAAAACAGGATTGCAGGACAGCTTTTATATAAAAATTGTGGTGATTACTTACTTATAAGCTGCTTTACTAGAGAGCACATCAGTGACTGTTCCACCCATATACACTCCAAACAGACTGCCACAGTAAAACAAAAAGCTCAAAGGAGACTCCACTTTGTATGAAGACACCTTATCGAGCCTGGAACAAAACAAAATAATAATAACCGATAAATGGCAGATATTAAAATCTATACTGTTTTGTTTAAATAAATGTAAAATAAAACAATACAAATTAAAATCAATAATTTTAATTGTGAGCAAAATGTAAAGTGAATTTAAGTAACAAATTTGCAGAACTGAAGTATGGAAGTGAAAAAGAGTTAAAAGTCATTACCCCATAATGCACTTCTTGGAGTCCCGCTCCAGCTTCCAGATACAGACAGAGCAGTCGCTGCAACTGACCGCCAGCTCATCGTCCGGCATCCCAGTGACTGCACATAAGCTGCCATCACTGACCTTCAAACAACACACACAGAGCCGTTCACTCTGACATTTCCAACTGAAAGAGGGTGCAGAGCACTCACACTGTATTTTTAATAACTGATCAACAAATAATAATGTCAGCTCCCAACCCACTTCCAGATACAGACAGAGCAGTCGCTGCAACTGACCGCCAGCTCATCGTCCGGCATCCCAGTGACTGCACATAAGCTGCCATCACTGACCTTCAAACAACACACACAGAGCCGTTCACTCTGACATTTCCAACTGAAAGAGGGTGCAGAGCACTCACACTGCATTTTTAATAACTGATCAACAAATAATAATGTCAGCTCCCAACCCATGATTACCTTCTTACAGTAAACTATTGAATTCTGATGCCATATCTCCAATCTGCCTGTGTCATAACCACACACCATGAGATCATCAGTACCCAGGAAGTACACAACTCTGACAATGCCTTTCTGGCAGCGAGGGGTTTCTGTGGATGAATGTACATAAAAAAAGTTAAGTTAATAATATCAAACAAATGCTATATTTGGATGCACTGCTATAGTTTCACAAGAAAACAAGTGTTGCGATTTTTGCATCAATTAAGATTCTGCTTTTTTGACCATTCTGTCATACCCATTGCTGTGGTGACGCTCCATGACCTGAGGGAACGATCAGCTGAGACAGTGAGAAACTCCAGCGGTCCGGTCTTTTTGCACACTAAAGACTGGATTTCTGCACTGTGTCCATGCAGAGTGTTGTGATGCTGTACCTATGAAAAAATTTTTGGGAATAAATTAGGGATGCACTGATATTAAAATTCTGGCTGATACAGATGAGAATTATTTTCATTTTATGCCAATAGCAACAAATGTTGATGTTGGCCAAAATTCTATACAATATTGAAATTCTATGCTATACTGTATAAATAAAAATAAAACACTTAAATTAAATATATTGATACCATACTAGTCATCAGTCGATATTATGCATGACAAGAATTAATGTCAGGATCCTGCCCTGTTTGTTTTGCCACTGTTTAATGTTTCCTTGTTTGTGTTGTGTGTGAGCACATGGCTCTGTCTTTGTTGTTGTCTGCCATGTGCCGCATCATCACAAAAGGCTAAGAAGAAGTCTGACACACTCGGATTCAGAGACAACTAAAATGACAGATCATTTCAGATTATTATAAGAGTTTTCACAATGCCAATATCAAATGATAATGACAGATGATGAACTTACAACGAGGCCAACGTACAGAACGCCCTGTTTCTGGCCCAACAGCCAAAAGCTCTTGCTGTCATTCGCCATCACGCCGAGAGGACATACCCTTCTTAACCAGCTACAATGAAACAGACATACTGTACATTTACTTTTTATTACCCAGTAAAGGAATGTTATTTTTCACTATGTGCCACCTTGCATGGAAAAACAGGATTGCAGGACAGCTTTTATATAAAAATTGTGGTGATTACTTACTTATAAGCTGCTTTACTAGAGAGCACATCAGTGACTGTTCCACCCATATACACTCCAAACAGACTGCCACAGTAAAACAAAAAGCTCAAAGGAGACTCCACTTTGTATGAAGACACCTTATCGAGCCTGGAACAAAACAAAATAATAATAACCGATAAATGGCAGATATTAAAATCTATACTGTTTTGTTTAAATAAATGTAAAATAAAACAATACAAATTAAAATCAATAATTTTAATTGTGAGCAAAATGTAAAGTGAATTTAAGTAACAAATTTGCAGAACTGAAGTATGGAAGTGAAAAAGAGTTAAAAGTCATTACCCCATAATGCACTTCTTGGAGTCCCGCTCCAGCTTCCAGATACAGACAGAGCAGTCGCTGCAACTGACCGCCAGCTCATCGTCCGGCATCCCAGTGACTGCACATAAGCTGCCATCACTGACCTTCAAACAACACACACAGAACCGTTCACTCTGACATTTTCAATTGAAAGAGGGTAAAGAGCACACTCACACTGTATTTTTAATAACTGATCAACAAATAATAATGTCAGTTCCCAACCCATGATTACCTTCTTACAGTAAACTATTGAATTCTGATGCCATATCTCCAATCTGCCTGTGTCATAACCACACACCATGAGATCATCAGTACCCAGGAAGTACACAACTCTGACAATGCCTTTCTGGCAGCGAGGGGTTTCTGTGGATGAATGTACATAAAAAAAGTTAAGTTAATAATATCAAACAAATGCTATATTTGGATGCACTGCTATAGTTTCACAAAAAAACAAGTGTTGCGATTTTTGCATCAATTAAGATTCTGCTTTTTTGACCATTCTGTCATACCCATTGCTGTGGTGACGCTCCATGACCTGAGGGAACGATCAGCTGAGACAGTGAGAAACTCCGGCGGTCCGGTCTTTTTGCACACTAAAGACTGGATTTCTGCACTGTGTCCATGCAGAGTGTTGTGATGCTGTACCTATGAAAACAATTTTTGGGAATAAATTAGGGATGCACTGATATTAAAATTCTGGCTGATACAGATGAGAATTATTTTCATTTTATGCCAATAGCAACAAATGTTGATGTTGGCCAAAATTCTATACAATATTGAAATTCTATGCTATACTGTATAAATAAAAATAAAACACTTAAATTAAATATATTGATACCATACTAGTCATCAGTCGATATTATGCATGACAAGAATTAATGTCAGGATCCTGCCCTGTTTGTTTTGCCACTGTTTAATGTTTCCTTGTTTGTGTTGTGTGTGAGCACATGGCTCTGTCTTTGTTGTTGTCTGCCATGTGCTCCTTTCGTCCTACCTCCTTGTTTCCCGTTGCCATGCCCCCTTGTTTAGTCCTCGTTTGTCTGAGTGTCGTCACCTATCCGTCTCGTTCTCTCCTTGTTTGTCTGAGTGTTCCCACCTGTTCCTCGTGTTCTCCTCTCCTTTATATGGTTCTCTCTTTCTCTCTTGTGTTGTCAGTTTGTTGTCCTAGCTTGCGTTTGTGCTTACGTCCGTATGTTTGCTAGCTCGTCTCACCTTTTATTATACGGAGTGTTCCCTGCCAAATTGTTTGTTGAGTATTAAGTTTCTTGTCAGTTCCTAGTCTAGTCTAGTCCTGTCCTGCAGGCTGAGCTACTGGTTTTCTCCCTGGGTCTGCCACACTGCTAGGCCTGTGCAGTGCCTGAGACATCACGAGTGTGGAGTGGGTGAGGTGTGTCAGGCCACTGCTGATTACCTCCAGCCTCCAGCTTCGCTGCCTTCACTGCTCTCTGGCGGTCTGCCATCCTGGACTGGACTCTGTGGCCGTTCACCCAGGCCTGCCTGTCTACAAGTCTTTCTCTGCCTACTGTTTGGACTGTATTCACTCCCCTCCTCACCATCTCTCGTCTTGTCTGTCTAATAAATCTGTAACACACTCTGCATTTGAGTCCTCCCTCCAGATCCCTGACAATTAACCTCTGGAAATTATTTAAAAGATCTGATTTGCTTGCTAGCTCGTCTCACCTTTTATTATACGGAGTGTTCCCTGCCAAATTGTTTGTTGAGTATTAAGTTTCTTGTCAGTTCCTAGTCTAGTCTAGTCCTGTCCTGCAGGCTGAGCTACTGGTTTTCTCCCTGGGTCTGCCACACTGCTAGGCCTGTGCAGTGCCTGAGACATCACGAGTGTGGAGTGGGTGAGGTGTGTCAGGCCACTGCTGATTACCTCCAGCCTCCAGCTTCGCTGCCTTCACTGCTCTCTGGCGGTCTGCCATCCTGGACTGGACTCTGTGGCCGTTCACCCAGGCCTGCCTGTCTACAAGTCTTTCTCTGCCTACTGTTTGGACTGTATTCACTCCCCTCCTCACCATCTCTCGTCTTGTCTGTCTAATAAATCTGTAACACACACTCTGCATTTGAGTCCTCCCTCCAGATCCCTGACAATTAACCTCTGGAAATTATTTAAAAGATCTGATTTGCTTTTAATTTTTTTTTTTTTTTTTTAAAGAATCTAACTAAACAAACTATTAATGAAAAAAATTGTTACCTGCAGTGGATGCCAGAGTTTAACAGTTCCATCTTCTGATGCTGAAGCTACCAGTAAGTCTTCTGGTTTCAAATTCTTTTCCAGATCTGTGTGCAAAAAATTGTTTTGCTTAAAATATTTCTGTGTGAGGAAGATACATACCCATATTTAGATATCAGGCAGCTATTTGTGTGTGTTAGTCACTGACTGTACCTGAGACAACAGTGCAGTGATGGAGACGTGACTTGTGGGCCTGGATCCTGGTGATTTCTACCCCTGATTCCCACTTCCAAACCATCAGCAGTCCATCTGTGGAGCCTGCCATTACATAATCCTCCTAAAGACATTAGAAACTACATAAATATTAACAGGTTACACTTCTGTATGTCTTTGCAACATGGCACAGCTGTCTTACCCAACAGCACAATGTGCTCAGCGATGAACTAGAGAGGATCTCTCTCAACAAACGTCCTGTTTGGATATCCCACATCCGCAGCTTACTGGAGCAGCTGAGCTGAGGTGACAGAGAGGTTTTGTATTCAGTTACAGACACACAGAGTCAGATGCTGATAACATGAACTAAACAGCACTTTGTAAATGGCTTTCTCACCACAGCAGATGATGTCCAAGCACATCCTGTAATCCAGTCTCCATGGCAATTGGAAATGGACTGGGAAAGAACTGGAGGAGAAGCGTTTACCTTCCATATCATCAAAGCCTATTAGAAAAGATTGTGATTAAATTGAGTATGACAGAAATTGTGTATTTTCTTCAATTTCTTCCAGTAATGAATAGGCAGTGGAGCAAGTACCTGATCTTTTCCTCCTGACAGCAACTCTTTCCCATCAGGACTGAAAGCAAGGCATGTGACCCCTCCATTGTGACCTCTCAGAATACACATCACCTTTGGGTCAATCCAGGGCTTAGAAGTCAACATATCCTTCAACCACAGAGCAATAGTGAAGTCATCTAAAACAAAACAATATTTTAAATAAAATAATTTTAATAAAAAAAAAATGAAATGTATGCATTAAGCAGATATAAATTATAAAAATTGGCAGATATATAATAAAAATAACATCCTGTAATCCAGACTCCATGGCAATTGGAAATGGACTGGGAAAGAACTGGAGGAGAAGCGTTTACCTTCCATATCATCAAAGCCTATTAGAAAAGATTGTGATTAAATTGAGTATGACAGAAATTGTGTATTTTCTTCAATTTCTTCCAGTAATGAATAGGCAGTGGAGCAAGTACCTGATCTTTTCCTCCTGACAGCAACTCTTTCCCATCAGGACTGAAAGCAAGGCATGTGACCCCTCCATTGTGACCTCTCAGAATACACATCACCTTTGGGTCAATCCAGGGCTTAGAAGTCAACATATCCTTCAACCACAGAGCAATAGTGAAGTCATCTAAAACAAAACAATATTTTAAATAAAATAATTTTAATTAAAAAAAAAATTAAATGTATGCATTAAGCAGATATAAATTATAAAAATTGGCAGATATATAATAAAAATATTTAAAGAGGTCATATGATGTTGCTAAAAAGAACAGTATTTGGTGTAATGAAATGTGTTTATGCGGTTTAAGGTTAAAAAAACACATTATTTTCCACACTGTACATTATTGTTTCTCCTCTATGCCCCGCCTTTCTGAAACGCGTCGATTTTTACAAAGCTCATCAGTCTGAAAAGCGAGGTGTCCTGTGATTGGCCAGCTATCCAATGCGTTGTGATTGGCCGAATACCTCAAGCGTGAGACGGAAATGTTACACCCCTACCATACTGTGATGATGCCCTGTCAGGCCGGAGCGATGATTCAAAAACATTAAAACCCATAATAAATGAGGCATTCGTTGCATCCAGTGGGGACATACTTATGGATTATAATGACTTATACCGTCTTTTTAAAGTTTTAAAATTGTAAACATTTTTACAATTTAAAGAAATTAAACATAAAACCATGTCTACTTTTGTGATCAGAGAAATGACAAACAACAAGCACTACTCTACACTGCCCAAAAAACTCGCTTTAAATATATCAAATATAAAAACTCTTTAAAAATAAAAGACGTACTTACAGTCTTCGAGTCAGAACAGCCGGCATTGTAGTCTACTCTACCAGGATCAGGAAACAGTCCTCCATAAAATGTGCTGCACACATCCGAATATTTGGGTTGAAGTGTTCTGGAACAGTGTTGTAAATACAACTTAACCACTGATTTCTAGTCGTGTGCATTTTTGGAAGGCCAAACAAAGTAGTTTCGCATTCACAACGATACAGCGTCACACACCACGGCCTACAGTGAGCAGAGGCCGGGGGATAAAATGAGGAACGGCGGGAGGGTTAGAGTGAGCAGAGGCGCGGGCTTGAGAACGGTGCGGCCGGCGATTTCGACAAAGGAGCGTCCGGAAGGGCTGGACTCCGCTTCGTCCACTGTGAAAGCCGATCCAGCGATCCACAGCGCAAAGTTGTAGTACCTCAGCAACCAGCACGGATCAGCTCCAGGCATGACGAAGCACATATCGTCCTCTTTTGGAAGGCCAAACAAAGTAGTTTCGCTTTCACAACGAAGCACACAGCGTCTTTACGACATGGCGGCGGAAACAACAAAACTACAGCGAGAATAAAAGTTATGCCTTCTTTCTTTGCGTGAACATTTGGGCGGCGTTATGCAAATCTTCCCACAGAGCGACGTAGGTATGTTGGGGCGTGTTAGAACGAGCCGTTTTAGGTAGGTGTGGCTGACTCTTAACTTTTATAAAGAATATCTCTTTGGATTTGAGACTTTAGTCTTTGCAACTTTACAGATTTTCTTTATGCACCAAGAGCTTGTAACACTCCAAAGAGAAAGGAAAAATTTTAATCGCATCATATGACCCCTTTAAATAAAAATATATTTAAAATATTTAGAATAAACCTCTAAAAACTAAAATCCATTGTTTTAAAAATGGTAAAAATGTACAGTATGAAAAAAGATATTCACTCTGAGATTTGCTAAAGATTGCATTTTACACTGTTAAGTTACTGCTTTTAAAGATTGACTTTAAGTGAGTGCTAGATGATGGCAAAGGTAATCTAAATGTAAAAATAGATTGAAATGAGCATGCAAAAACTAAATATCCAATATGGACTGAAATCAATCAACAAAGCATTGTGCACACGGACCAGACGCAGAAGCTACACAGGTGGAGTTTTGAGCCAGGGCGAGAATAGGTCCCTTCTGCACGCCAAAAGATCCTACCAACACAAGATTTTCTGGATTTTCTCCTTGACTTTCCCAGACCCTGAGACGGTGGTCCATGCCCCCCGACAGCAGAAGCTCTGTTTCTTTGGCCTCCATCCACATGAGGCAGAGCATGGACACCGGAAGGTCCTCACTGGACCAAACCTTCTCTCCTACAGCACAAAATATTTTGGCATGAGTTCTGCTTCTGCTCTATAATTACTGGAGTTGTAAGTTTTTTAAAAACTTTCTTCTTTTTATGTTGTGGTTTTTGAGAACAAGTAAGATTGAGAAGTGTGAGAATGTGATCTCTGCACATATCTTGAAACAGGATGACATGAGCACATTTGTAAATGCTGGATGTAAATGTTTATTTACCTGATTTCAAACTGAATATTCTGATACCATCATTCTGGTAACCCACAGCAGCGTATCCACCGGCTACAGCCACACACAGAGCATTAGCTTCATCCTCATTTCCACGTCTGGTGCGCTTTTGCTACAATTGATTATTAATTATTATAATATAATAATTAATTATTAATAATCATCTTTAAAGGTGCTCAACTAAAATTATTCTGATGTCTTGAAAGAAATATAAGTGCTTGCCAAAGAATAGTGTTTAAGCTTTGACTCTGCAAAATGAAACAAACCAGTGCCGTATTTGCAGTTTAATGCTATAGTTGGTTTATTTTAGAAGACATTTTTACGTGCACATTTATCAATATTTACAAAACTATATTTTGTGTGATTTCATATTTTGAATTATCTTAATTTAAGCTCCTAAATTTCACACTAAATAACAAAGTTAAATGAACAGGAATAAAATATCACACAAACATGTACAGGTATACAAGTTTAGAAGACCAATAGAGGTAAATTATTTACAAAAAGTCTGCTTGGAGTCTGCAAGTTAAGCAGTTCAGGCTGAATTCATTACAGAATTGAATGTTCATAAATGGTATAAGCAGTAAAAACATTAAAATAAGTAGCCATTAAATTTATTTTATTTAAATTTATTTATTTAGCAATGAAATTAATTTTAATTTAAGAACATGAAAGTACCTTTTCTTCTCCCAATACAGCAACAGTTTTCCCAAGACCACCAGACCATACATGAACCTAAACAACAAAAAAGTACTTTGTGCACTTTTTGTACACAGACAAAATGCTGTACATTTCTTTGGGAAATTGAAATATTGAAATAAATCCCAAATCAAATAAATAAATGAATAATACAAATAAAATAAATCTCTTCATATAAACAAACTAAGGCTTTCTGGCAACCACGATCTAAACAAAGATGATGCATACAAAAAATTAAAAATTTTAATTAGATTATAGTTCAAAATTGGAACAAAAACAGAATAGTCTGACTTCAGCTTTGTGAAGTTACGCTACATAAAGCTACATGCAGATGGGCTGAATGAGAATGCCAATTGGCTCTCTGACAGCAGGTGGCACTTATGAAACAGCAGTGATATAGTTTTTCCTTGGTCACCACTGTAAACAAAGCAGCGCTGCGCTTATAAACACTACTTAAATATGCATTATGCAGAAGGCAAGATGAAAAGATGATACCATCTAAACTTTTCTGAAGACAGTCAGTTCCCCTCAGAGATAAATTGATATAAACTCCTACCCCCAACTTTAATCATCACATATTATCAATTTCCAACAGGTTACATACCTACAAATAACTGAAAATGAAGACTGTAAGATCATATTCCTCACCACACTGTCATGTCCAGCGCTCAGCAAGAGGTTTCCTCCCTGCAGGAAGTTTAGTGACTGCGTGGAGCCATGGTGAGCATAATAACTGCCCACACAAGCAGCTGCTGCCACTGACCAGAGCCGCACTTCTCCTGACAGACAGCCTGAGCACAACATGGAGGAGCAGGGAGAGAAAGACAGACTCCGCACCGAACTCTGATGACCTAACAGAGTCTAAATAGAAGAGAAATTATACGTTTTAGTATATAAGGCATAATAACATGTCTTTGGATTCATTCCTCACCGTAACATTTTTCTGTTCAAGCCAGTTCCACAAACGAACGGCTCCATCCCAGCATCCCACTGCCACGAGCTGACCCTCAAGGTCAAAGTTCACACAGTTCAGAGGGGAGGGATTCATGAGAGAAGCCACCTCTGTGCTCTTCTGCGCTGACCACACCTGAGTACAGCCACATAAATGATGAATACTTCAAAACAGCACAACACTACATGTAGTTCAGAATTAAACTGATTTATTTCTTGGTTTCACCTTCAAGTTTAAGTCTAGTGAGACAGTAGCAAAGAGTTTTCTGTCTGGACTGACATCACATCCTGTGATCTTGCTGGAGTGAGCATTCACATGGGCAGTTCTAAAAGTGATTAAATATTTTTCACAGGTTATTCATCTTTGATTCATTTTTTTTTTTTTTTTGATAAATACATTGTACTTTTGAGTAGGACAAAAAAGTTACCTGCAACCACTTGCAACATCCCACACTTCCACCTGCCCATCAAATGAGGTTGTTACCAAAAGCTCCTCCCCAAGGAAGGCACAACTAGAAATGCCATCAACACTGCTCATCAATGACTTCACTTCCTGTTTGCAAAAATGTATGTAAAAAAAGTCAATTGTTATGTCGATTGAATTATCTTAAAAATGCAGAAAATCATAGCAGATTCCTCTTTTTTTATGCTTAACTGTTACCTGTCCAGTCTCTGTATGCAGGAAGTGAATTGTTCCGTTTCCGGTTCCAACTGCCACAAGTTTTCCATCAGGACTCACCCCCACACAACTCGGCTCAGAGTGGAAGGTGGAAACCAGCTCACTGAGCAGAAAAAACAACATTAAAACATATAAAAAACTGTAGATAAACAACCTTTGCACATAGTGGTGTCTAAGAAGTCTGAATCTACATCATTAAATTTAATCAAATTCAAAATCTAATGGAAACCTGATAAAAAAAAAAAAAATAAATAAAATCTGTTTTTTAAAAATTAAAAAAAGGCTTATAAGAAATTTTGGAAAATTCGCATAAGCAAATTTGTGACACTTACATGTTAAATTCTGAATAGCATAAATACCCATTATTAGATAGCTAAAAAACAGTATTTCTACAGGTTAGTCCCTATTGATCTGGGCTTATAAATTCAGCAAATTCTGTTTAAACTCAGCATATGAGAATAATATACTATTAACAAGGATCAATATTAGTACCTGGCTTCGTTTTTTATTGCATCTGTGCAGTTTAGCCATTTTACAGTATGTACTCCTCCATTTCTCGTCATGCTTTCCGCCCACAAATGGGCAGAGCTGTCACATGGTTCATTAAGAGCCGTTTGTACAAAGAGAGCAGGCCACTGGGAGAAGAGAAGGCTGTGACGCTTCAGAAAACTCAGACAGTCTTCAAAATCCTTCATGTTATCTGAAAAACACACATGAATTTGGTATAGGTTCACCACAGAAATTGTGATTTGTAGATTCAATACACATTCTCACTCATTGAGGACACATTATGATCATAAATCTATATTAAGTCTTTTTTCAAGTCACTATAGTTGTGTTTTTACAAGTATACAATAATAAAAAAAGTTAAAATACCTGTTGAAGTTTTCAATTGGAGCTGATGGGTCTCATATTTTTGGGCATATGTGATCTATGAAGAAGTGTACTACTGCTAAAAATCTGAAGCATTAAAGCTCTCTTACCAAACAAAATGTAGGTCTCCAGAAGTTGGTGAATAAGTCCATGCCGCACATTAGCATAGAGGAAGCAGTAACTGGACAGCAGAAAACACAAAGTCTCCCACTGATTACTGCCCATCTGAGCACAGAGAGAGAACAGACATTTCTATGAGTTTTGTAACCTCACATTGCTCACTGAAACTGAAAGATCAAAGAAAAGAGCAGGAGGACACTGACCAGGTGTGCAGGGAGTTGAGACAGAATATCAGCATCAGAGTGAAGAAATGTGTCTTTGCCCTGAGGATTTGACTGCACCCAAAGGTGAGCTGGGAAAAAGTTATACAGAAATAAATATATAAAAACATACATTACCTTTCAAACGTTTGGGATAGGTAAAACATTTTTAGGAAGAATTCTCTTATGCTCATCAAGGCTGCATTTATTTGATAAAAAATTGTGAAATATTATTACAATTTTAAATAACTGTTTTCCATTTTAGATATTTTTAAATGTAATTTGTTCCTGTGATGGTAAAGCTAAAACCATGAAATATTATTTTTTCAAGGTTCACGGATAAATAGAGAATGTTTAAAACAACAGTAGTTTTTAAAAATAAAAATCTTTTGTAACTATAACTAAGTCGCAATTTCATGCATCCTTGATGCATAAAAGTATTAATTTTCTTTACACACACACACACACACACACACACACACACACACACACAAACCTTGCTGAACCCAAAACCTTCAATCAATAGTGTATGAAACGCATAAAATGCATCATGATTTACATGTATCTTGTTTCACCTGCAATTATCAGATGACTTCTGGTTCTACTCTCCTCAGTAGACAGATACAGATGTTCAAAGGCTGACTTCACCTCTGGATGGGTCAAAATCAGGAGGTCGTCTGAGCCCTGACCATGGGACGGTCCAATTAGGCTGCATTAGAAGAATGACCAAACTAATTATTCCTTGTAAAAAACAGTAGTTACTTCTTTTGTCTATATATTTTACCGGGCTGTACCTGTGCAAAGTTCGTGCCAGCTGAGAGAATACTGCCATGGGAACACGGCTCTCTGGATGCCTCGCTATATGGAGAATTTCCTGCCATGTCACCAGCCCACCTCTGGAGTTTAAATCATTGCACATGTTCAGTATAGTGTAAAGAGAACTCTCCCGCAGTCCTGTGAAAGAAACAGATTATTGATTAGAGAAACTTTCAATACATTCAATAAAAAATAAATAAATAAATGAAATGTTGTGCTCCATGCAAAAACTATTATTTAGATAAGCGATTCAAAATAATGAAATTTAAAAAACATATAAAGAAAATAAATACATTTGTTTAAAGGAGACATATTATGCCCTTTTTACAATATGTAATATAAGTCTCTGGTGTCCCCAGAATGTGTCTGTGAAGTTTCAGCTCAAAATACTCCACAGATGGAAGCAGAAACACGCTGTTTTTCGGGCCTGTCTGTTTAAATGCAAATGAGCTGCTGCTCCCCGCCCCTTTTTCCAGAATAGAGCTCAGCTGTGCCATTACAGCTCGGACCTGGCCTGCTAAAAAACATGTTTTGGTTCTGATTATCATGTTTATCGCGCTGAAATCATGCGTTTTAAACAATATTAGTTTAAACTTCTGATAGACGGTTTTCTGAGAGCACACATCCGAAGCACAAGGACAGAAAGCGGCTGTCACAGCATGTGAGTGCTAAACTAAGTTCTCATTCACACACAAGTTTACGTTAAAAACACACGAGTTACAAAAACAGTCGGTTATGTCTGTGAAGGTAAACAGCTGGTAAACACTTTTGCACTTCTTTGCATATATTTTTGTAATTTTTTATTTTTTTGTAAAAAAACGTATTTTGCAGATTAAAGTTGGGGTAAGCGATTTTTCAAAAATGCTTTAGAAAACTGATTGAGTAGCAAAACAAACGTGTAGCCAATCAGCAGTAAGGGGCGTGTCTACTCATGATGTGGAGGAGAGAGCGTTCAGTGCACAGGACGGACATTAGCCGAGCCGAGTGACAGAGAGATAGAGATGGCGGATAAAAAAACAAAAGAGGAAAACATCTGTGGAACAAAAGAAGGCTTAAGGCAATAAGGCAAGAAGTAGGACCCGTGTAAATATCGGATCAGCTTTCCAGCGCTGGAGAGAACTCAAGGAGCGGAAGGCCTGTGATCGGACGCCGAGGTTTCTTTGTTTCTTCTTGATAGGTGAATAAAACTGTGTCTGCGCCGCAACAGCTAAAGTCTGTCTAGTACACTGGTCGGGACAAAGCGACCGTTGAAAATCATTTGAAATTTGTGTCAATACTTCATAAATAGAACGCAGCAGCAGTTTTCTGTCGGGGATTTGTCGTGTCGTGCCGCATCCAGTGTAGACCACAGATATGTATATATATCTATGGTGTGGACAGCATCACTGATTATAATGAGTTCTATAGTATTTTGTCGCGCCGCGCCAATCGCGTCCGGTGTAACATTGGTTCTGCTTTGTTTCACAGAACTAATCGTTGCCTGGGTTGCATACGTATGTGTGGGGCGGAGCTATCAAAATAGGGGCAAAACCCTTTTGGAGTAGGGGCGTGTTTGTTTTGGTGATTTCAAATGTCAACATTGGCTACCAGAAATCGCTTACCCCACCTTTAAGGGGGGTAATATTATAATGAGATCCCTTTGCAACGTCACTAGGGGAGCGAAATCAGACGCGCTAATTTTTTCAGTCGCTTGCAGAAAAAGGCTTACCAAAGCAAAGTTACTGGGTTAATCTTTTTCACATTTCCTTGGTCGGTAGATGCACCGGTGACCAGATTATAGCACTTAAAACCTGGAAAAGTCAGATTTTCATGATATGCCACCTTTACGCTTTTGGATTCTGTGTGTTAATTTCTTAATATATCCTGTGCATTACATTAATTCATTTGTTTACCAAAAAACAATATGCAATTAAAATTCTGACAACATTATGATAAAAACTATGTAAGATCTTAATATTTAATACAGTTTAAGTTAAAGTTAAAGTTTAAGCTTGATGTTTCATATTTGATAGAATCTCTCAAATCTTCCCAGGTTTAACCTTTTTTTAAACATCTATTAATGACATTTCTAAAGGTATGGTCACATTTACTTTTACTCTTGTTTGGCAAATTTTCAATTCAAATTGAAATCATGAATTTCACCTGAGGGCAAAAAATTTCCAGATGCAGATTTTGCATCGGGTTGAGGTTGGTCATGACTCATGTGAATTTACTGCTTTGATTAACAGAAAGTTGCTTGGTTTGAAAGTGACCTCTGTGTGAGCTGTGCTTCATACATTGCTACATTATTGACAATAGACAATGGGCCTTGTTGCATGTAAAATTTTACCAATATGACTGCACCTTAAGACGTACATTGGGCCACAGTTCTTTATAATAAAAATTAGCAAAACAAGTCCCTTAGTATGACCCTGAATCATTCAGTGCTATATTAGTATTACTATTTGATATTAATCACTGTATTATGGTATCCCCTTTAAAAGGATAGTTCACCCAAAAATGAAAATGTGATGTTTATCTGCTTACCCCCAGGGCATCCAAGATGTAGGTGACTTTGTTTCTTCAGTAGAACACAAACGAAGATTTTTAACTCAAACCGTTGCAGTCTGTCGGTCTTATAATGGAAGTGAATGGAAATCACGGCTTTGAGAGTAAAAAAAAAAACATACACAAACAAAACCAAATTAAACCCTGCGGCTCGTGATGATACATTGATGTGTAAAGTTGATGCCACCTATCTCTCAAATGGACCATTGACACTCCTAATTGAGATTGTAGATAGAGTGCCAATGGTCCATTTGAGAGATAGGTGGCGGTAATGCACTTATAAGTCTGCAATCTGCCGTAAAGCAAGAAGAAGAAGAAGATGCGTCATGTCCCGGCTGTCGAGGACGCGCTCAGGACAGTTCAGACATTGCAGTGCATCAGAGGTAAAAAACTATATAAATACTGTTCAGTTTCTTGCACAGACCGATCGTTTCGGGTTTAATTTGGTTTTGTTTGTGTATGGTTTTTTTTACTCTCAAAGCCGTGATTCCCATTCACTTCCATTATAAGACCGACAGACTGCAACGGTTTGAGTTAAAAATCTTTGTTTTTGTTTGTGTTCTACTGAAGAAACAAAGTCACCTACATCTTGGATGCCCTGGGGGTAAGCAGATAAACATCACATTTTCATTTTTGGGTGAACTATCCCTTTAAGAGAGGAGGGTTGGATAATTTAATTTGACAGGCCAACCCTGGACCCCTGTAGAGCTAAATTTAAAGAATTAACAAACATTGTAATACAGCAATGAATTAATTCTTGCAGAGCAATAAATACTATGTTGTTTACCAGTAGAGCTGATGGCAAGTGAAGCTAATGCCCATCCCAGATCTGCTCTGCAATATTGATTCTGCAGCTTCAGCAGACTGTGCTGCACCAGCTTACCAACTGACTGAGGAAGAGACTGGAGGCTGTCCTTCATCTACAGTAAATAACACATTTCATAATCAATTTTATGTTTAACTTCAGACTTCTTTAGCAAAATAACATTATGTGGATCACTAAAAAACAAATTTCAAAAAAATTTATTCTTTAACAATTATTTACCTTCTCAAAGGAGGCATAATTCTTAAGCTCCTCACAAGCCAAACGGAGGTAGAGTGGACTCACAGAGCCTTTCTTCATCAGCAGTGTCTGAAGCTACAGAGGAAATACAATGATAAATTTACTAGATATGCAAAAAGAGGTCTCAATTTTTTCTTATATTACTCCAACAGCAAAAGGGAAATTCACCTGTTTATTGAAAGCATAATCGCTCAGTTTCTTTCCAAACTCAACAAGCTGCTTCTGCACAATCTCGTTCTTGTCAGAAAAAGATAATTGCCCCAGTGGAAATGACACAGTACCTTTACTTTTACTAAGAGTGTTTCGTAGGGATGATTCTGAAGTAACACTCAGGACCAAACAGACACCCTGAGAGGACAACGAACACCGTGACAGGTTGATGAGAAAGTTTAATCATTTTTAACTACACTTATTTACAGTAAGTGTGCATGTTTTTGTGCGTGCATGTTCCTCTCTCTCACTTTAGGGATGTGCTGTGGGATCCATTCTGACACCCTTTGACCTCGACCATCATGGATATGGTCTGCCCCATCAACAAGCAATGCCAATGGCTTCTTTTTGTTAAACTCATTCAAGTTCAAGTGGAACTCAGACAACAAGTCTCTGTGATGCAATAAGAGAATAATTATGAAATAATTTTTCTGAAATGACGATGCATGTTACATCAGATACTTCCTTACTTATAATATGTGTTTGGAGGCAACTCCACATCGTCTTTTCTTTTCCTCAGCCATTGAACAAGACAGCGAAGAAGCTGCACAATCCTGCAAGCTGACTGGCTAGCATCTGTGGAATAGGATATGACATCACACAGAGGGGCTTTCTTGTTTTTGACAGAGGTTTTGAGTGCCTGGGACAGGGCAGCCTTAATAAACAGAAGACACAGAGAGATATTCAGATTAACGTCAGTGTTCAGAAAAATGAATACATGAAGAACGATGGTTATTTATTCAATGTATAAATACCATGAACACAGTTTTGCCCTCTCCAGGATTTCCTTCAACCATCAGAACTCCTCCTTTTTGCTGACATTCTTGAACTTTTGCTGTTGCCATAGAAATAAGCTTTGCCCTGCCGTGAAACTGCCGCTGTTGGGCATCCTGATGCACTTCCTGTTCCTTAATCTCTGAGGCCACATCTTCATCTGTCTCCTAAAAAACAAGAAAGGAAATTATGTTAAATACATTGATATGAATAGAATAAACAATTTTAAATGCAAATATAATTTAATAAAAACACTGAAATAAATTAACAATCTAACAGAAAATATAATGTAAATTAAACTAGCAAACTGAAAATATGGAAGTACTGAATTAAAATGAATACTATATTTTCAATTTAGCCATTTTTTTATTAAATTGCATACTCATATTTATTTATCCTTGACTGAGTGGCCCCCAAAAAGTGGAACTCCAAGTCTGACCTTCACAAAGAGCTGCTGTATGGCTTCCCAGATATCCACCAGCGCCGCCTTCCCAAAGTCCTCCAGGCCTTTCAGATAGGGCGTTCCATCCACCACCCCACCCCATTCACAGGGATAACTAAAAGAATATGAAGCAGTGAAAAAATAAACACATAAATACTCACTGTGCTGACAAAACAAATATACTGAACTCACTTTTCTGCCACTTTGAAGTCATTGTTCCGGATCCATGTTTTCAGGCTGTTCATTTTAGCTTCAGCTTCTTTGGATTCTGCCACAAAGTCTGTCCTCCATGCCACTGGCACCGAACTAAACACAAACACATGAAATGTAGATAATGTGACATACTGTATCTAATGTAAATCACAGAGCCTCAGAAACATCAGCTTGCAGTTGATATTGTGTTTTCCATTATTTCATTTTATGCTGCTGTCAACTACAGAGACAAAATGAATGTGATCAGCTGACAAATAATAAATGAATGTATACCTGGTGAGACGAGGTGATCTGAAGTAGAAGAACATGCGGCTCTGGGCAGAGTCTGGATACAGAGCTTGAAACTGTCGAATCTCCATTTCAGTGCTGGATAACCCATCAGGCACAGAGTTCAGCTGGCAGAGTGAAGAATGAAAACAATTCACAAAACTTCAGGACAAGGAGCCCAAACTCGTGTCATATTAGGGATGGCTCAATAGCACATTTTTGGCTTCGGTACGATACCAGAATCTGTATTGAATCAGTATACTAAATCAATACCATAGTTGACAAATGAGCAGCCTCAAAAGATAACTTTTATTAAGAGCATTGCATGAAACTCTGCAGTAACAAATGTGTACTATTATTGTTATTATTATTATTATTATTATTATTATTATTACTATTATAGTTTATTTATTACTATTATAGTCTATTATAGTTTAGTATAAATTCAATACACCATTTAAATAAGGTTGTCAATGCAGAAACTTGCAGTTAGCAGCATGACAAATGTGATATATACAAAAAGAGCGTTCCTATTATAATCACTGAAACTCAGCACCGCCAACATATTAACTGAGCGAAAACTTCCATAATAATCAATGAAGCTGACAACACTGCACAATTTAAATTGTTACAGACATGACAGAGCACCGAAGCAAAGCGTATACATTCAAAAATCACTGTTGTTAGGACAAAGTGGGTGGTTTTTTTTTCAGACAGGTCTCCATCTTTCTACAAAATGCTTACTGTTGACATGAATTAAAAAATGGGTGGCCTTTGATCTCTCTTTAGAAAACATGAAATACAGTAGGATGAAAATGTAATTTTACTTTCGGTGCACACCTTATTTGAGGTGGATAGACATGGCGATTCCCTTCAAATTTCTATTAAAGCAAATTAATGCAGTAAAATACAGCCCTAAATGCACAATTTAGAAATAGGGTTTTGTTCTTTCGGTAAAAAAAAAAGGTTTTCATGGTAAGGTTGGCATTTGCATGGAATTGCTCATTAGTGTCTTTGAAAAAAAATCTTACTGGCCCCAAACTTCTGAACGGTAGTGTACTTATACTTTTTACCTCGATTCTCTTATCTAGCTTACAAGTTTCTAGTCAAATTTTAACTGTGGTGAACATTAAACTACATGCTGTGCAGCAAGATTGTACGTGACTCATCACTTCTATCACACTTTTGATAAAGCATCTATCAGACAAATAAATGTAATTACCCAGCTGTATTGAGGAAGCTCAGGTAGGGTGGGGCAGGGCGGCACAAGGCCGTATCTCTCTCCCAGAATCCCGAGCAGCAGCTGGCTGCGGCAGACCTCCCACAGACAGAGCTCCACAGCACGGTTAGACTCCTCCTCTGTGACGCCCCAGCGCAGCTCCACTTCCTGCAGGTAGAGGTAGTGCAGAGCAGCTCGTCTCCTGAGCTCGGGAAACACGCTACGCACAAGAACATCCCTCTCCGCATGCATGTCCCTGAACGTAGAAGAGATGAACACTCGCACACCCTTCCATCTATGAAAAGAGAGAAAAGAGAAATTATGAAGACAGGTTTTATTTAGTAATATATTTTCAATACATTAATGGCCTGTCTGGTCTCCACTGGAATATATGCTGGACCACAACCACCGAACATTTGATGAACAATTTAATACAAGAAACTTATGGATTTTTTAATGGTCATACCTTAACTTCGGTGTTGCCGGCAGTAAGATGACATCAGCAGTTCTCTCAGGTTCAATTTTGCGCCCCTGTGGTGGCGGGATGTTATAGACTCTGTCCATGTGCTCCACATGCTGCAGCATCCTTGAGGAGCCTCTCTCTGAGACAAACCTACGACCACGAAACAAATCTAAATGAACATCTGAAACTCCAGCCACTGTCTATCAGAATAGATTCAAAAGTAAAGTAGTAAGAAGTAAAATACATTGTTGTTTACAAACTGACATAAGGAAGTATGGTTTTGAATTATTTCTACTTATATGCACATAAAAATAAAATCTGTAGTTACAAACAGGAAAAATTCCAGATGGGGGATTCTATGATCAACTGTTAACCTATTCTAATGCTGAAATTTCCTATTCTAATTTACGTATTTGCAACTGAAGTTTAAAATAATGACATAAGTACGGTGACCGAGAAGTGCAGAACAAATCACAATTCTGAAAACAAAAGAACAAATTACAAACGCAAATGCAAGTCTAAAAAACAAAATAACAATTCAGAAAACACAACGTATTGTATGAATTGCCCTTACTCTGGAAGAAAAAATACGGGGTGTATATTTACATTTAGTAAAAAGTTGCTGTAAAAGCATCAGTTCTAGTGGCGCAAATGGATAAGCGTGTATCACCGACTTTTTGACGCGATCGACCTCGGATTCGATCCAGGCTTTTGCCTAACTTTTTTTTCCTCCCTTTTCAAATCTCGTATTAGCAATGGATTCTATTTACACTTAGTAAAAATAGCAGTATTTTTAGCAATATGCTATTTACACTAAGTGCAAATACCTAGTTACACTGTTAAAATAGCAGGATTTCTACTATCAAGTGTACTACTTGTTGCAAATAGTGGCAATTATCTGCACTTCAGTATTGTAGTACATTATAAAACAGTATGCAATAATAACGTATTGAGTGTAAATTATAATTAAAATTTTAAATTATAAATGGATGCCACCTTATTGGTACAATAAAGCCCTCCCCACACCTACACTAACCCTATCCCATACTTTATTTTCAACTTTTTGATTATTTCCTTAATTTTTATTGACAATAAATGCCTTTACGATGTGATACGAGATTTGAAAAGGGAGGGAAAAAAAGTTCGGCAAAAGCCTGGATCGAATCCGAGGTCGATCGCGTCATAAAGTCGGTGATACACGCTTATCCATTTGCGCCACTAGAGCTGATGTTTCACAGCAACTTTTTACTAAATGTAAATATACACCCCGTATTTTTTCTTCCAGAGTAAGGGCAATTCATACAATACATTTAAACTGAGCTACTTTAATACCATCTCCGAACTTTCTACCACGACTCTGCTGTTCTTCGGCTGGTTCTTCCTGTATAGGTTGATTGACAGATGTCTCGTCCAGTCAGCAGTGAGTAATCCCAAACCAATGGCACTGTCTCAAACTATACCTACCTCTTCCGGCTTGTCTGCATTGTCCTTGTGTTTTCTGACTTGTTAATTTGTTTTCAGATTTGTCGTTGTGTTTTCTGACTTGTTATTTTGTTTTCGAATTTGTCATTGTGTTTTCTGACTTTCTATTCATAAAAGAATCTTGAAAAACATTTATTCGTTTACACAAAAATATTAAGCAGTACTGTTTTCAGCATCGATATTAATAAGATAAATAATGTTTCTTGAGCACTAAATCAGCATGCTGAAATGATTTTTGAAGGATCATGTGACATTGAAGCCTGAAGCAGTGACTGCTGAAAATTCAGCATTGCCATCACAAAAGTTACATTTTAAAATACATTCAAAAACATATTTTATTTATTTTTTATTTTCACATTTAAAAGCTTCTTTCAAAATATTTTGAAATTTTGAATGATAGTAAATACTGTAAATACTTGATAGATCCTACACTAGCTCTTACTAACAACTACAAGTTTTTTTTCTCCACAAAATAGCATCTTAAAGTATTTCACAAGAAAGAACATATACTGAGTACAACATAAAATTCAGCTAAAGATCTTACTTCAGGATCTGCTCGCTAAACCCCCAAAGCTCTATAATGTTGGAGCTCAGTTTGTATTTCAAAGTATAAATTGGAGACCTGTTCAAAACAAACAATACAAGACTTATTTGCAACTACAACTATTTTTGTGACATTTCTGCTTCAAGCAGCAGACATTTGAATGAAAACATAAAATTTCAGTTTTGGAAATCGAGATAAAACAAGTTTCACAATACTTACATTTTTCTGAGCAGCACACGTATCACAACAGTATCATGGTTGATCTGTCGATAGTTATTGATCTCCGCCATTAAATCTACGTTGGTGTAGTAACTTTCAAACACAACTATACGATCCAGCTGTGGAGGGAGATATTTTAACAGACATGTCATATGCAAAATATTTTTGATGCCTTCTGGAATAACCATAAATACAAAACCTTTGTCTTCTCTTCAGATAGCTTAGCAAAGAATGCTGCACGAGATATGCATTCGGATTGTACATAGTAGGCATTCAAATCCTGAGCCATAGAGGGACAGAGAGAGACACAGAGAGAATAAAACACAAAAAGGTGTGACATCATCAGAAAACAATGTCATAATGTCAAGAAGAACATCAAAGTGCATTATAAGTATAATATTTGACATGCAACTATACATGCTTTTTTCTACTCTTTTTACTAATAATTTAACAGTTAAAACCAATCTTTAGTGAATCTCAAAATGAATATCCATTTTCCATTCTGTAGATTACAATGTCATGATGTCTAAATACACTTGTAGAATATCAATGACTGATTTTACTTCATAGTGCTATATTACACATTTTATTATTGTTTCATTTTATTTGTTATTTTGTTTTCATTTTTTTAAGTGTTTTATTTTAATGTAAATATCAAATGGAAAAAGGGCTATTAGATTAACAAGAGTATGTTCACAATAAAAGGGAAATTCTTACCTTCAGTTGCTTCATTGCTTGTCTCACATTATCCAAAAGCACATCAGACTTCACTTTGACCTCCTGGAGGCCTTGGTGGCTAAACAGCATGACTTGGGAATCTTCGCTACAGTAGTTAATCATCAAGCATAAAAGCATTGCAGCTTCCTGTTCCTGTAGAAAATATAGTTCACCATATGTTTCATTTATACTAGAAGCCTAATTTCTAAAATGTAACAAAAATAAAAATCCACAGTCACTCTGAAAAATGCATAAAGGTACAACTATACTGTGCTGAGAAATGAAACAATAAGATGCTGTTATCTGACCGATGCTGAGAGTTTATTCTCATCGATGTTATCAGTGCTTTCAGGGGGCAAGCAGACAACATTAGCGCCACTCCAGTCCCGATCCTCTGAAATTATAGCATTATACATCACAAGAGTGCGTCCAGGAAGATTACCCCACTTTTTCCACTGTGCAGCAGAGATTTTCTGAAAGAAGAGGGGTAGAAAACAAACTCAACTCAACTTTATTTATATAGCACCACTAAAAACAACAATTGTTGACCAAGGAGCTGTACAATAAATCCAATATCATCAACATTAACACCATGAACAACATGAATTACAGCACAGAAAAGACCAGACACAACACAGTTAACTACACTTAAAAGCCAGAGAAAAAAGATGGGTTTGAGTTTTGCTTTAAACTCATACAGTGTAGGGGCAGTTCTAATAAAAACTGGTAGGTTGTTCCAGAGTTTCGGCGCAGTAACAGCAAAGGCTTGATCTCCTCTTGATTTTAATTTAGCCCAAGGAACGTCTAATAGTCTCTGGTTGGATTACCTAGAGACCTTCAAGGATTGTGAACAGATAATAAATCAAACCAATTTACAGGAGCTAACCCATTCATAGAATTAAAAAACCAGCAGCAGAACTTTAAAATCAATTCTGTAATGAATTGGGATGTAATGATATTAGTACTTGGGTAATGTGCTCTCGTTTACACACAACAGTAAGGTGCCCAGCAGCAGCATTTTGTACCATTTGGAGTCGATTAAGAGATACTTGATTAATACCCATATAATGGGAATTGCAGTAATCAAGCCTCATTGAAATAAAAGCATGAATGACCCCTTCAAAGTCCTTAAAAGAAAGAAATGGTTTTACTTTAGCTAAGACTCTAAGATGGAAAAAACTGGTTTTGACTACCGTACTAATCTGTTTGTCAAATTTGAGAGCACAATCAAAATAGGAATTCCAAACAAAAAAATAATAATAATATTCTTCACTAGTGGTTTTACACAGGAAGACAAATGGCCAAGATATAAACCAGGGGAGCTAGCAGCTTCTGAAGATTCAAAAATTATAATCTCAGTTTTGGCTTCATTAAGGGGAAGAAAATGTAGGGACATCCAGGCCTTAACATCCGCTAGACAAGCCAACAGAGCTTCCAACCCCTTGTTATTAGATCCCAGGGGCAGATAAATTTGGGCATCATCTGCATAACAATGGAAGGAGATACAATACTTCTTAAAGACGACCCTGGGGGAAGCATATACAAGGAGAATACCATTGGAGAGATAATAGAGCCTTGAGGGACACCGCACTTAAGAGGAGCTGCATGTGAAGTAAATTAATCAACACTAACAAAGAACCTTTTATTGTTGAAATATGATTGAAACTATTTGAGAGCATTTCCTTGAATGTCCACCCAGTGCTCCAAACAAGAGATCATAACAGAGTGGTCCATTGTATCAAATGCCACCCTCAGATCTAACAGCACTAACACAACAGACTTGGCAGAATCAAGAGTCAGTAAAATATCATTCAGAACTTTTACCAGTGCTGTCTCTGTGGAATTGTTTTACTTAAAACAAAAGCATTTTAAAAGTGATGTGGAATGGAAAAATCTAGAAAGAAATAATGCGTTCATTATTGTATGTTGGTAGGATGTGTGCAACACTGAAAATATGGGGTTCAAAATGTTTAAAAAAATTAAATCTTGAAATAAACAGAAATAAAGAAATACAAATTTGAAAGTACATAAAAAAAACTTATTTATAAAAATATATTTTTTAAGAAGAATGTTCTGTGGTCTCAGATTTGTGGAGCCCACTGTATATATTTGGGTCTATAATATTATAGATAAATAAGCGGTTTTGACATATTACCTCTCCTTTTTTTAGTTTCTTGTTGTGTTTGCAGCGATGCTTCCGTGTATTGTATTTGGCCAGCTGATATTCAGTGAACTGCTTAAATTTATCCACTAGAGCTTTTTTCAGGCAGGAGGGTAAAGATTTACTGAAACACTGCACAAAAACATTTAAAAAGCATGAAAAAACAAGAATACTACAATAGGAGCAAAATAAAATCCTTATTTAAACATCAACCATGTTAAAACCGTAATCGGCATATGAATATGGTACGAGTAAGATATTTAATATTAACACTTACCGTGCTATAGATTCTTGTCACCTCCAGCCAATCAGATGGCAGCTGTACAGCAGCACAAAAGTATCTTCTCAAGTGTGGTTTAGAACCAGGCAGATGGGCCGCCAGTGCCAGCAGGAAGTTGGCTGTGATATGAAGGTTTAGTTCCTGCCTAGTATAGACTGCAACCTAAAACCAATGCAAATATGCAAACCATACATGTTAACACCTGACAACATAACCCACACAAACTCATACATACAAAAACACCAACCTTTAGGAGAAACTCGGGGTCTTCTGTGGTAATCTCTGTGGCCAGAACCTTAATAACGGCCCACACACTCCTCTTCTTATCCCAGTCTTTCTGGCCCGGGGTAAAGCTCTTATTGACAAGGGAGCAGCACACCATATTCAGCAGGATGTTCTGAAGGTTAAACAAAAGAACTGTCACATTTTGTTTGATTTTACAATTACCAATTTGTCTATCCATTATCTGGTGTAAGAATTATTTAAAATATTACATATATCGTTCAAAAGTTTGGGGTCAGTAAGATTTTTAAAGAAAATAGTACATGCATTAAATTCATCAATAGTGACAATAAAGACAATTATAATGTTACACAACATTTGTATTTCAAATAAGTTCTATTCTTGTGAACTTTCTATTCATCAAATAATCCTGAAAAAAATAGCATATTAGCATTATTTAAGACTGGAGTGATGGCTGCTGAAAATCCAGCTTTTAGATTACAGAAATAAATTACATTTTCAAATAAAATGAAAAAAGTTATTTTAAATTAGAATTATTAATTATAAATTATAATTCACAATGTTATTGTTTTTACTGTACTTTACTTTTTACTTGGATATTTTTTTATCAAATAAATGCAGCTCAGAGGCTAAGCATGCAAGAGACTTCTTTCAGTTAAAAAGAAACTCTGTAATTAACCAGAAGAGGTATATATTCCTAAAATTAATGTAATTTCACAAAAACTCCATAGTTATTCATTAAAAAATAAAATAGACCTGGGTCTTAGGCTACATTGGAAGTAACCAAATCTTAAGTAACAAAGTCTTCTTCAGGTTACCCAACTGTTAATGTGAAAAATCCTAACAATCTGAATGATCTACACCTTTATTATACAGAGCATATTTTCCTTTGTAAAAACAAAAGACTAAATTTAACATGCACTTGTGTGCTGACTGTCTAAATATATTCACCAAAGAATACATATAAATAAAGCTAAAAATAAATAAGTAGGGCTAGAAGCACATTTCTAACCATTACTTAGGTTCACAGAAACCCTAGAAGTGTGCTCACTCGACTCACCTTTCTGTCCCTCAATTCCACAAGATGCTCATCCTCGCTTGCTTCAAGCACCCCAAACTCCTCATGAGGAGCTAGAGTTTGCTCCCCCTTTCCATCTAAATTCATATTCAGAACAGGCATCTCAGAAGACAGCTTCTGGTCATCCTCTTCCAAGCTTTCATGACTTGCATCCTGTTAAGATGTACAGAGAGAATATAATTAACCAGATCTGCATTTCCCAAAGGAAATACCAGTCATTGCAAGGTATTTGTAAGTTTATGCAGAAACAAAGTTTTAAATGAAATGCTATTTCATGCTGACTTAATCATAATGTGCTTTCTGTGCAGCATTGGAAAGATAAATTGTTAAAAGTGGTGAAACAGATGTATGACCTCAAAACTGAATCATCCATAAAATAAATCATGTATGTTTAGTGCTTGAGTCAAATTATTGCCAATTACTGTGTTGTTTTAATTAATAAATACTAATAAAAACTTGGGGAGATGAAAAAAATAACTTAAAATATAAATCTGAAAAAAAAGATGCTACATTAATTCACATACAGTTTTACAAAGCAATAGAAGAAATCACTCTATACCTGTCTAGGCTCCTCACTAGATCCCAGCAGCCCTTCAGGTGAGAAAAGCATGTCTTCAACTTTTCTCTTTTCATTAGAGCCCGCTTTATTCTCCATTGAAGGTGACGGATAGGAGCAGAGAGGTGGGGCAGCACTGGGAGTTGACATTTTGGAGTAAGAGAGTAAAGGATTATGGGAATAGGAGGAGGTTAAAGAGGATGAGACTGGAAAATGAAGTGAAGGCTCCATTAGGAGGGTATTCTTAGTGCTCAGCAGAGAGGAGGAAGAGGATTGTGAGCTCATCGTTGTGGATGACAGAAGAGAGGAGGTGGCCATGGTGGAGGACAGGCTGGTTGGCTGGAGTGCTGGACATTGTGAGGAGATGGAGGTCTGCTTGGCCCAGGATGGAGATGTGTGCTGATGCTGAGACAATACTGAGGGTGCTTGAGCCAGAAAGCGATTTTCCAGCCTTGAACTGCTATAGTTTCGCTGTAGTCTGGCATCTGTGTTCGCCTTCATTTCAGTCTGAAGGGGAGCCGAAGCCTTCATGTCTGCCTGGCTGAAGGAAGGAGAAACACAGAACAGGGCCTGTGTTTTTGTCCATAGACATCGCAAATGCTAAAAGTACAGCACCAAACTGATTCTTGAGAAAGTGTACAAAATATGTCCCACAACTTTTCTTTCAAACTAGATTTAAAATAATAAATTTGAACTGCAATGAGTCAGATATGATTACAAAAATGTTCTCTTAACATTTGCTTTTCTCTTTATTTCATTAAAATTATGACTATCATTCAGTACACCCGCAAAACAACAATGTACATAATTTTTTTTAAAGATAAAAGGCTACTATATCCTGGTTACACACACACTTTTTAAAGGTCTGTTTCCATGTTTTACCTTTTTATGAGTTCAACAAGATCATACAAGCTCTGGTGAGTTTTATGTTTCTGTATATAATCTTAAGTAATTCACATTTACATTTCACAATTAAGCAGACAAATAGTAATATAAAGAAACTGTTTATGATTTTAGATAATTTGCCTCTTTTTAATTAGGCCCCATTATAGCTAACAACACCAGAATTGAATTCAGTACAGTACTCAAGAATCACTAGCGTTGACAAGCATGGGTGTGTCTTATGCAAACAACAAATGTAGACAAACGTGGAAAATCAAACGCTGCCTCCACTCCTTTTCAACGCGTTTATTGAATATCAGCTTCTTTACGCACCGACCTTACTGGAACTCTGCACTGCGATGTAACGTTACCTTTATTAGTCCCTCTGCGGCTGCCGTTTGCAGTGTCCTTCCAACCACGTACGCTCCTTTCGCATTACATTTCAGAAAGTTCACTTTCCAGCCAGGGCACTTACGGTCAATTGGGACGCACCTAGTGACAGTTGAGAGTGTAGGACAAAGTCCTCTTACTTAGCTGATAATAAATGAAGAACAAACTTTGTCTTCGTAATGTTTTCCATATTGCCACATATATATAAAAGACAGATTCATCAGTACTCCCTTATCTCTATTTTTACAATCACTTCTTTATGGTCATAAATGTGCACAAACAAAAACACAGAAGTAGACAGTCCTGTCTGACACTGCAGAGCAACACTGTTGAAAATAAACGCATGCACTATATTTTGGATTATTGCCGTGCTACACGGTTCGTTCAGTGGTGTGACTAAAAAAAATAAAGAAAACAACACACCTTTAAAGCTTGGTAAGCAGCAGGTATTAGTGTAAAATGAGGTAAACCGGTGAGCTGCTGACTGTATCACGAATGTGTCACTACCGTAATGAACCGAATATAGACACATTCTAAGAAGGTTGGTGAGTGAACTTGTGAAACGTCGTTAGTCGATGCCCAAGTAGGCTACTGTTCCCTTTTTTCTTTTTTTGAAATACATGAGTCATAAGCAAACATAAATCAATGAAATAACGAAGCAAAGTTTTTCAATCTTATATAAAAAGTCATTGGGTGAAGTCAGCAAAAGTGGGAAACTTTTTGGTAAACTGTGTATTACATACAAATAAATCTATTCTACCAACACAATTTATGCTTTAAACTAATTCTGAAAGTCTCTTGTATCTCCCACTGTTTTTTTTAAAGGAACATTGGTTGTCGTTTTAAACATACAGAGATTCAAACATGTAAAGTACCCATTTTTTTCTTTGGACCTTTTCAGGTAAATTGGAAAAAAAATTATGTAGTCTGTGCTTACAAAATACAATGTCCCACAGCAGGACATTGTAGAAATAATCTTTTGCAATAGAAAATCCTCAGAATTCAAAAGAATAACTTTACAAAAATAGACATACTAGTGGATTGTGTTATTGATTGTGAACTCATAAACACTTAATGTTTCAAAAATGTCAGCAGAAGCATACATTTGAAGATTAAAGCAGTCCAAAAGAAGTACAAATTTAAACAATTAAAACACTTCAACAAAAGGACAAAAGCAAAGAAATTAATAATTTCAACAGAAGTACAATGCACTGTGTAGTATAAAATGCCATGATTTCATCTATGATGTGCCTGCTTGTGTGTAATGTACTGTGTTTGTATAGAACTGTGTGCTTAAGTGTGTGTGCTGGTTTATGTGGTTCATGATAACACATTTATTTGTATAATGACATGGGTATGATATAGGTATTACAATGTGAAGGTGGTTTATAAGGACACTTTCTGTGTCCCCATCATTCAAAAGGCTTAAAAAAAACATACAAAATTGTGTTTTTTTGAAAATCACATTTCAGAAAGTTCACTTTCCAGCCAGGGCACTTACGGTCAATTGGGACGCACCTAGTGACAGTTGAGAGTGTAGGACAAAGTCCTCTTACTTAGCTGATAATAAATGAAGAACAAACTTTGTCTTCGTAATGTTTTCCATATTGCCACATATATATAAAAGACAGATTCATCAGTACTCCCTTATCTCTATTTTTACAATCACTTCTTTATGGTCATAAATGTGCACAAACAAAAACACAGAAGTAGACAGTCCTGTCTGACACTGCAGAGCAACACTGTTGAAAATAAACGCATGCACTATATTTTGGATTATTGCCGTGCTACACGGTTCGTTCAGTGGTGTGACTAAAAAAAATAAAGAAAACAACACACCTTTAAAGCTTTGTAAGCAGCAGGTATTAGTGTAAAATGAGGTAAACCGGTGAGCTGCTGACTGTATCACGAATGTGTCACTACCGTAATGAACCGAATATAGACACATTCTAAGAAGGTTGGTGAGTGAACTTGTGAAACGTCGTTAGTCGATGCCCAAGTAGGCTACAGTTCCCTTTTTTCTTTTTTTGAAATACATGAGTCACAAGCAAACATAAATCAATGAAATAACGAAGCAAAGTTTTTCAATCTTATATAAAAAGTCATTGGGTGAAGTCAGCAAAAGTGGGAAACTTTTTGGTAAACTGTGTATTACATACAAATAAATCTATTCTACCAACACAATTTATGCTTTAAACTAATTCTGAAAGTCTCTTGTATCTCCCGCTGTTTTTTTTAAAGGAACATTGGTTGTCGTTTTAAACATACAGAGATTCAAACATGTAAAGTACCCATTTTTTTCTTTGGACCTTTTCAGGTAAATTGGAAAAAAAATTATGTAGTCTGTGCTTACAAAATACAATGTCCCACAGCAGGACATTGTAGAAATAATCTTTTGCAATAGAAAATCCTCAGAATTCAAAAGAATAACTTTACAAAAATAGACATACTAGTGGATTGTGTTATTGATTGTGAACTCATAAACACTTAATGTTTCAAAAATGTCAGCAGAAGCATACATTTGAAGATTAAAGCAGTCCAAAAGAAGTACAAATTTAAACAATTAAAACACTTCAACAAAAGGACAAAAGCAAAGAAATTAATAATTTCAACAGAAGTACAATGCACTGTGTAGTATAAAATGCCATGATTTCATCTATGATGTGCCTGCTTGTGTGTAATGTACTGTGTTTGTATAGAACTGTGTGCTTAAGTGTGTGTGCTGGTTTATGTGGTTCATGATAACACATTTATTTGTATAATGACATGGGTATGATATAGGTATTACAATGTGAAGGTGGTTTATAAGGACACTTTCTGTGTCCCCATCATTCAAAAGGCTTAAAAAAAACATACAAAATTGTGTTTTTTTGAAAATCAAAAAATGCATAAAGTTTTCTGTGAGGGGTAGGTTTAGGTGTAGGGCGACAGAAAATACAGTTTGTACAGTATAAAAACCATTACACCTATGGATACTCCCCGTAAACCATAAACACCCATATGTGTGTGTGTGTGTAACATGCTTTCTTTTCTTTTCTTTTTTTTATTAGAACAACACATGCTTTCAATTTTGTGTGTTTATGTTGTATGTTAAGTGTGGGTGAGAGCAGGCATGTGTTTGTTTACAGGCACTTTTTTTATGCACAAAAACTTAAAGGTGCAATAGTATGGAATGCCAATCCATAATTAGAAAAATAAATGTATAAAGAAATGTAAAAAAGCAAAAATAAGTAAATAAATATACAAAGAAAAGTCAAATAAAGTCTTATATCACGGGTTATTATTTTCAGTTTCACGTGGGGGGTTGTTTCGGCTGGGAAGCGTGCAATCTATAAATATATGTTGCAAAATACACATTCAAATATATAATGTCAGTATTCATAACTTCAGTCAGTTAAAACATCATAATCATGATGTGCATACAAGGATTTAAGTCTTGACGATATAAAGTAAATAAATTAGTTGTCATCAGCTTCATCATCACTTCTAACACTTTATTTCGAGATGGTCCTCATCGCAGAACACAAGATCCAGGGGGCGAGGTTGGATCCAGATCCAACTCCTCCCACCTTACATATACCTAAACCTACCTGTCTCCACCCCTGATCCCTAAACCCACCCATCTCCACCCCTAAACCTACCATCTCCATCCCCTAGATGTGGATCCGCCCCCCGCCCCCGCCCCCTGGATCTTTGTTCTGCAGCAAGGGGCTGCTGTTTGTGAGTGCCAGCTACGTTAAAAAAGTGAATAATTTAAGTAATTTGTGGATTAGTGCTTACTGGAGACGCGAACCGTTTCAAACGATTCAGTCCAATTTGGTGAACTGGTTCAACCGGTTCACGAAGAAGAACCGGTTAAATCGAACGATTCGTTCGTGAACTGGACATCACTACTGTCCTGAGACTGCTGTGATGTAAGGGTTCTGCAGCTGGGGATTATTGTGGCCACATCCAGTGTACCGAGGAAACATGCTACCTATCAGATTGTGCTACCAAAAATATATTTGGATTGTTTTAAGGGTAAGTTTATGGTAAGGGTAAGTGTGCACGGGTAGGTTTAGGGTAGGGGTAGGTATGGACATTAAAAAAAGGCCTCAAAGGCCTTCCTCCGTCTCACCAACCACCTGTATATCCTCCATCAACAACATGAACCTCCTTTTGGTCTTCCTGTACTCACTAATCTCCTGCCCAGTGGCCCCACATCCTTTGTCAGCACATGCCCAAACCATCTTAAGCCCTATTCGCACAGGATTAGTATTATCTGGGGACCTTGTGTGATTTTGAAATCACCCCCACATCTGAATTCCCTGTGGTGCATTCACACGGGATAAGCGAAGCCTGTGATTTTACTGATTTATCTCCCGGACGACGTCAAGGCTTTGGGAGATTCCCGTTCAATGGTCCGGTTAGAAGGATTTAAAAACAAAGAAACCAATATAGTTTCGTGCCCTGTGTGATTTACATTTTACCAGGTTAAAATAATATCTCTCGCTTTATGCTTGATTTATTTGTAACACATTGACCTCAAAACCTTTTTAGCTTTCCCTTTCTGCAAATTGTATGGTGTAGCGATATGACAGCACCCAAAATACTATCAAACACTCTCAACGCAGCTCCATTCTTCACGCAAGAGGGATAAAAAGGCGCACGACACTTTCTGTGTCCCCATCATTCAAAAGGCTTAAAAAAAACATACAAAATTGTGTTTTTTTGAAAATCAAAAAATGCATAAAGTTTTCTGTGAGGGGTAGGTTTAGGTGTAGGGCGACAGAAAATACAGTTTGTACAGTATAAAAACCATTACACCTATGGATACTCCCCGTAAACCATAAACACCCATATGTGTGTGTGTGTGTAACATGCTTTCTTTTCTTTTCTTTTTTTTATTAGAACAACACATGCTTTCAATTTTGTGTGTTTATGTTGTATGTTAAGTGTGGGTGAGAGCAGGCATGTGTTTGTTTACAGGCACTTTTTTTATGCACAAAAACTTAAAGGTGCAATAGTATGGAATGCCAATCCATAATTAGAAAAATAAATGTATAAAGAAATGTAAAAAAGCAAAAATAAGTAAATAAATATACAAAGAAAAGTCAAATAAAGTCTTATATCACGGGTTATTATTTTCAGTTTCACGTGGGGGGTTGTTTCGGCTGGGAAGCGTGCAATCTATAAATATATGTTGCAAAATACACATTCAAATATATAATGTCAGTATTCATAACTTCAGTCAGTTAAAACATCATAATCATGATGTGCATACAAGGATTTAAGTCTTGACGATATAAAGTAAATAAATTAGTTGTCATCAGCTTCATCATCACTTCTAACACTTTATTTCGAGATGGTCCTCATCGCAGAACACAAGATCCAGGGGGCGAGGTTGGATCCAGATCCAACTCCTCCCACCTTACATATACCTAAACCTACCTGTCTCCACCCCTGATCCCTAAACCCACCCATCTCCACCCCTAAACCTACCATCTCCATCCCCTAGATGTGGATCCGCCCCCCGCCCCCGCCCCCTGGATCTTTGTTCTGCAGCAAGGGGCTGCTGTTTGTGAGTGCCAGCTACGTTAAAAAAGTGAATAATTTAAGTAATTTGTGGATTAGTGCTTACTGGAGACGCGAACCGTTTCAAACGATTCAGTCCAATTTGGTGAACTGGTTCAACCGGTTCACGAAGAAGAACCGGTTAAATCGAACGATTCGTTCGTGAACTGGACATCACTACTGTCCTGAGACTGCTGTGATGTAAGGGTTCTGCAGCTGGGGATTATTGTGGCCACATCCAGTGTACCGAGGAAACATGCTACCTATCAGATTGTGCTACCAAAAATATATTTGGATTGTTTTAAGGGTAAGTTTATGGTAAGGGTAAGTGTGCACGGGTAGGTTTAGGGTAGGGGTAGGTATGGACATTAAAAAAAGGCCTCAAAGGCCTTCCTCCGTCTCACCAACCACCTGTATATCCTCCATCAACAACATGAACCTCCTTTTGGTCTTCCTGTACTCACTAATCTCCTGCCCAGTGGCCCCACATCCTTTGTCAGCACATGCCCAAACCATCTTAAGCCCTATTCGCACAGGATTAGTATTATCTGGGGACCTTGTGTGATTTTGAAATCACCCCCACATCTGAATTCCCTGTGGTGCATTCACACGGGATAAGCGAAGCCTGTGATTTTACTGATTTATCTCCCGGACGACGTCAAGGCTTTGGGAGATTCCCGTTCAATGGTCCGGTTAGAAGGATTTAAAAACAAAGAAACCAATATAGTTTCGTGCCCTGTGTGATTTACATTTTACCAGGTTAAAATAATATCTCTCGCTTTATGCTTGATTTATTTGTAACACATTGACCTCAAAACCTTTTTAGCTTTCCCTTTCTGCAAATTGTATGGTGTAGCGATATGACAGCACCCAAAATACTATCAAACACTCTCAACGCAGCTCCATTCTTCACGCAAGAGGGATAAAAAGGCGCACCGCAAAAAAAAAAAAAAAAAAAAAAAACCTAGAAAAATGATATACGGCCCGCCAAATGCTGGCCAAATTACAGACACGGCCGATTCGCACAGGATTAAGATCACAGACAACCTCCGCAATTATTACAAATGACTGGAGGTCACCAGATAATACTAATCCCGTGCGAATAGGGCTTTAGTCTCACGCCTCTCACTTGGTCTACAAAACATCCTAACTGTGCGGTCTCTCTAATATGCTAATTTCTCATCACTCCCAAAAGGAAAAAAAAATTTAAAACCTCTTCAACTCTGCCACCATCTCCTGCTCCTGTCTTTTTTTGTTAGTGTCACCGTCTCAAGGCCATAAAACATAGTTGGTCACACTAACATCTTGTAAACTTTCCCCTTTCACTCTTGCAGGTACCCTTCTATCACAAATCACTCCGGACACTCTTCTCCTAAGCATCTCCATGCCTCCACTGGTATGTCATCTGGTCCAACCACCTTTACACACTTCATCTATTTCATAGTTACCCTCACTAACCCCCTGCACTTCACTAATTCCACATCATCCAACCTTCGCTCTCTCATTTTCTACATTCATTAATTCTTCAAAACGCTCCTTCCACCTTCTCAACACAATCTCCTCACTTGCCTGCACATTTCCAACTGCATCCTTCATCACTCTAACCTGTAACACATCCTTCCGAGCTCCATTCCTCTGTCCCTGTCCTTTTCCCCTTCCTCAATGTCCAACTTCTCAAAGAGCTTGTCATAACATTTCTAACACTAAAAACCACCCCGTGGGGGGGGGGGAAGACACAGCTGACAACAAAACAAGGCTTGGCTAGGCAAGACAGGACACATCCAGGATGCATACAACCACAAACTAGCACAGAACTGTAAACACAAGGAGAATAAATAGGAAGCAAATGAGGAGGGTAACGAGGTAAGACAGGTGTGGCAAATAAACCAATAATCAGGTAACGAGGTGGGTGGGGTAGACAATTGACATGAGAGCACATGGCCAGCAAAACAATTACAAGCCATGTGCTTGAACAAAACAAGACACAAACACACAGCTAATGAGAATACTCACAAGCCACGTGTTCACACAAGACATGACAACATGAAAGCACGCAGCCAATGAAAAACACAAGCTGCGTGCTACACAGCACAAGACATAACATGAAAGACATGTGGACAACAACACAAGGCACGTGGACAGAAGAGCGTACGGCCCGAGCAAACTCGAGACCACATGCTTCCACAACAAAACAGAACATGGAGCGTGAGTGTCCGAATACCGACACCAAACCGAAACTGAATCTGAACAAGACATAAGTGCCAGGATCCGAACACCACACTCTAACATGAAACAAGGCACACATACAAGAGAGCGCATGACTCGAGAATACTCGAGACCGCACGCTCAACACAAGGACAAGAAAACCAGTCAAGATGGGAGTGTCAGGGCTCTGTCACAAAACAACGAATAAACTAGACTGAAGTGACAGAACCCTGATAAATAGTTAAAGTGAAATCTCCAATCTCAATGCCTTTAATTTGTGAGCAAAGTACAAGGTAAATATTTAAAATTTCAGCTACTAAAAAATAAAAAAGGGAAATAGAGCATCCCAGTCTAATGCCTCTATGAACCACAAAATAAGAAGTACCACCACTGGACAAACATATATGACTTGATATATTATCGTAAATGTGTGCATCATATTTGTAAAGGCTGGGCCAAACCAAAATGATTGAGGTCCTGAAACATTAAATTGTGATCAACGGTATCAAACACCTTTTAAAAAACTAAAAACAAAATAAGAGCTTCTTCATGGAGTAGTCTAAAAGGTCTAACACTGGTCGAATATTATTTGAAATATTTCTTCCCCTCATAAATCCTTATTGGGTGACAGATATAATATCCTCCAAACATGGTTTTAATTTAGTGGTATATAGAGATGCTAATAATGTAAAATCAGAATTAAGCAGCATAATTTGTGCCAATTATCTTGTGCATTTTTCTTGTGCAAAATGTCTTTATTAGCTGGGGCCAATCACTGAAGATGCATAAGCAACTATTGTAACCATTAGTTTTCTTCTTCTTCTGCTCTGGATGTCTATGGCAGTCTATAGAACCGTATGGTAAAGGTTGTGAAATTTGGCAGACAGATAGAGGACAGTCAGAACATTAACCACAAAAATGTGTGGAGTCTCTAACTCAAAACTTCTAGTGCCACCAACAGCTCAAACAAAAGATTAGAAGCAAAATTCTATTTTCCTCTCATTACTTGGCTCATGAAAATTTCAATTTCTTTAAGTCAAGATTTTTTTCAGTTTATTTATTTTCCATTATTCCAAAAACATTTTTGAACTGGTCCTAGAAAGTTTGTCACCAAAACTGGTGCAGGTCCTCTTCCATGCTGACAAAAATGTTACGTATTTCAAGTTGATTAGTCAAACCGTTTTCGAAAAACGATTTTGACAAAGAGCATGTCAGGTTGGACGTGAGGCTATATCTCCACAGCGATTTAGCGTAGTCAAACCAAACTTGGTGTATGTTTAAAAAAAATTATCTGAGGGTACCTGCACAGATTCGCCACAGCGTAACCTAATGGTCAGGAGATGTGAAAAATGGCTATTTTACATTTTAAATGGCTTAAAAACTTCTGAATGGTTTGGCCAAAAATCACACAACTGTCAGAAGAAGTCTCTTTACATTCAGAGCAACATGTCGAGTCAAATGGTTTTGCCACCTATTGGTTAAAAGTAATAAACCATTAATATGGAGCCATTAATGAATAATGAAGTTCAAAAAATGCAAATAGCTTATAAACGGTTTATAAACATCTGCTTTTCGCCATGTGTACTTGCAGACCGTTTATTCGTCCAGAAAAGCATTATATATATATAATATATATATATATATAAATTTAAAAAAAATTTATTTAATATAACTGAATATATAATCAAGTGCCTGTCAAATTTATATAATGAAATCAACACAAATATTCATCATATCATGGATTAGTTTAAGGCAATAGTATCATTAGTGCAAGATGCTTCATGCACGTAAAATAAAATGAAACTGTGCAGAATGCAACATTACAACTGATGGTAAAAAAGATTAAAGATTACGAATAATGTATAATAATGGCATGCAACAAGTGACTGTGTCCTTTGACTGATGTTCAGGAAATCAACCTTTCCAAAACAGGAAGTATAGTTGACCCTGCATATCACTGCAAACAAATTTCTTGGGGTCACATGGGTTCACCTCCAGAACCTTGACAGGGCCTCCACACACAAACATGCCCACCTGTGAAATACAGAAAATGATTAAGAAACAGAAAAGAAAATTAAATAAACACTGGTATACACACCGTGCATAAAAGCAAGAATAAAAATACCTGTTTCTTAGTTCGTCTGTCCCACAGTTTGACGGTTCTGTCATGAGACGCTGAGATGATGAGGCTCTCTGTAAGCCGCAGTACACTCACTTTGTCTGTGTGTGCCTACAGACCAGTCACACAAACAATTTATCAGAAACGCATGACTGCATGATTGACATAATTATGATCATTATATCTATGAGAGAGTATAAGGATACTTGCCGGTCTTCTTTGAGTCCAGGTGGACAGATTAGGAGGCTGGTTAAACCACATGTTCCCTTTACAATCACCACACACAAAAAAGTCTGTAGAAAAACAACAACAACCTGACTTAAAAACAACCAAGTCACAGTATATCAGTATCAGTCATGATCAGTTCACATAATGACCATTAGAAATTAATAGGTCATTGTGGAATATCACAGTGTTTATGATAAGTTACACAGTCCTGTATTGATATTGAAAAAAAATCTGAGCTGATATACAAAAAAGCCTAATATGACCTAATTTGATTATGCAGAGTTAAAAAAAAAATCTATACAGGATGGAAAGTTTTCACAAAATAAGAATGAAGGTTTATTCAAATTATATATGTATCGGTTTTAATGCATTTAAAATAACAAAAAGAAGTGAAATGTCAAAAGTTTTCACAACAAAAAGACGTATTCTAAATGCATCATTTAATTTACAATCTGCAAAGGAGTGGAAAAATATGCACTACATTTTATAAATGAATGCTTTTCAAACAAAATCTGCATTTTTTTGTTGCTGTTCGTATGTTGTAAAACACCCACATTTTCTACTGTCACTGGTCATAATTCTAACCTTGACATCAGGATTAGGCATAAAATAATGCATGAAAACAGCTTTGAATTAAGCAAACAGTTGTAACCTGGTTCAGAGGAAGATAGGAATCATGACTGTGTTGCAGTTTTACTGGTGATTAAAGGATAATACAAGACTTCTTCACCTTACAAATGGTTGTCAAAAGTTTAAATCCTACAAAATGCACGAAAGTGTGACGTGCTATTTTTGGAATCAGGTGTACCGTTTAGGGCTAGAAAAAATATCGATATCTCTATATTAAAGGTGCAACAGGTGATTGTCTTCAGAAACATTTGTTGTTATGTTGGTTGAAAGTCTCTTCACATCCCGACAGCAATCATTAAGTTAAGTGGTCTAAATGTATTTGTCTGTATTTATATATTCTGTGGATGGCGTATCAAGAAATGTTCGTCCAATCAAAACGCTCGGTCCAAGCGTTTTAATATGGTTTCCTACCTGCCTGTCAACATATGTATTAGCATACATCTGCGCACCCTGTTCGCGCAGACCGGATACGTCATCAGCGCGTTCACGCACACTGTGCAGACAGAGCGAGGATGGCAGGCAAACATCAACAACCCGATCTTCCTTCCTGGTATTGTAGTACTTTTAAAGATTTCTCACCGGTGAATGACACATGATATAGCCCAGCGGTTAATCCAGTTCTTGCGCCAGCTCGTTAAAAGTGAGCTACGTGCATGAACTGTGTTCCGATCGATATGATCCCTACAGTGTTCATTGCTCCCTCCTCCTCGAGCAGGGGAAATCCGTTGACGTTTACTTCACTTCGGAACATGGGCTGGAATTGGGAACCGCTGATGTAGCCTATTGTAGTAATGTTCTCACTGGTATTCTGGTCTGTGAGCATAAATGCGTTCAGGGGGCGTGGCTTTGGACAGCGATTGCAGGGAGGGTGGGACGTTCGCTTTCAGTGCTATCAGGCTAAAGTTAGCATTTTCCAAGATCTCCTACTGCACCTTTCATTGATTCCCATTTTTACGGAACGATATCGATTCTTAAATCCCAAGAATCGATTAGTCTAGCCTGTTTTCAGTTAATGGATGGAACGTTGAAGGGGACGGAATGTCCCATCCAATATATCGCAATAAGCATTGTGCTTTGGCTCTTTTAATATGAAACAAAGTCTCAGATTTCAAATTCTGTCCATTGTATTGCAGTATTCAAACAATAAATGCCGTTTTGGCGCTGTTTAATGTGTAGTGACAGATCGCTGTAGCGTCTCAGTTCAACAGACGTGGCAGCGCAAGGCGCACGTGAACTGATCATCCCCTCCACATTAATACCAGTTTCAGAACAAAATAAACATGACTAAACATCCGAAGGTAAGTTAAAAGAAAGAGTATAACTTTACAATCCGTATCCATGTAATCGCTCAATCAGTGTTTCAGCCGCGCAAAGACGTCCATATAACGGCTTGTAAACAATGTCACGTAACATCACATTTACCTCAGAAAAACATATTCGGTGACCATAAACGCTTGGTCAGAAAAATAAACTGTAGAGAGGGGCATTTTGCTAAATGTATGCACCATATAACATATTCATTATAAATTTTACTGTTCTTCAATGTTTAATTTATGTTTGAATAAATCCATCAAGATTTTATGACAGACACCATTATGTTTATATAAAAAAAAAAATTTGAAGTAGAAATATGATGCAATTGCAACTTTCTTATTTTAAAAACTTCATTAAGTGAAATTAACAAATCAGTTAATTTTAACCTTTAATATTATAGTAATGTAGTACCAACTGACTCTCATGTATATTTTACAGCATTAGTTGAGTTTTTTTTTCCTTGAGAAAATTTGGCATGCACTGTACCTGATATATATCGATTTGAATCTAATCAAATTGGTAATCGAATCGCAAGCTTGTGAATGAGAATCGAATCGAATCGTGAAATTTGTGTCAAAACCCAGCCCTAGTACCGTTCTGCACTGCTGCGGCTGTGATCCAGGTGCTGATCTGCGCAGCCCTCTGGATTGCAATTTGCCTCTCCCTCCGCAGTTCCTCACTCAGCTTCTTCGGCTCCTCCTCCTCCTCCTCCTCCTCCTCCTCCTGCTCCTGCTGCTGCTGCTGTTCCTCCTCCTCCGGCTGCTGCTTCTCCTTCTCCTCCTGCTGCTGCCGCTCCTCCATTTTCTCATCTCTTTCCTCCTCTTCCTCTAAGTAATCCGGCCTCTGGCCCACTGCATCTTCACAAAAGGTTATGTCGGACCCACTCGAATTCACAGACAACTGGAAGACATAATTTCAGATTATTATAACAATTTTCACTGTCAATGTCAATATCACATGATAATGACAGATGATGAACTTACAATGAGGCCAATGTACAGAACGCCCTGTTTCTGACCCAACAGCCAAAAGCTCTTGCTATCATTCGCCATCACGCCGAGAGGATATACCTCGTTTGCCCAGCTACAATAAAACACATACTGTACATTTACTTATTACCCAGTGAAGGAATGGAATGTTATTATTCACTATGCACTTGCCACCTTGCATGGGAAAATTCTTAACAGAGGAGTGCAGGAAAGCTGTATAAAAAATAGTAATAATAGAGTTTATTTACGTAAAAACTTCTCTGATCTCATCTTTAGTAGAGACCACATCAATGATGTTTCCATCCGTACATACTCCAAACAGACTGCCACAGTAGAACAAAAAGCTCATAGGAGACTTCACTTTGAATGAAGACACCTTACCGAGTCTGGAACAAAATAAAATAATAACTGATCATTGGCAGATAATAACAATCTATACTATTTTGTTTAAATAAATGTAAAATAAAACACACACAAAAAATCAATCATTTAAATTTTAGTGAAATATAAAGTGAATTTAGAACATTATGACAGTATTAAACATGGATATTCATTTTGAGATTAATTAAAGTATACATTTAACAATATAAATAAATGATTAAAAAAAATTGTAATCATAAATTATTAGATTTTTAGATTAAGTTAATCCTAAAGTGATCCAATCCAAAAATCACATAATAATTATTATTATGAAATAAATAACATTATTATGCTTGTAATTACACTACTGAAATGAAATGCATTTTCAAGGACAGGCATATAAATACATACACATATTCTTGGTTCAAAATGGCACAATTTGGGCACAAGTTTGCAAAACTGAAGTATGGAAGTGAAGAGGCTTAAAAGTCATTACCCCACAATGCACTTCTTGACATCCCGCTCCAGCTTCCAGATACAGACAGAGCAGTTGCTGCAACCCACCGCCAGCTCATCGTCCGGCATCCCAGTGACTGCACATAAGCTGCCATCACTGACCTTCAAACAACACACACAGAACCGTTCACTCTGACATTTTCAATTGAAAGAGGGTAAAGAGCACACTCACACTGTATTTTTAATAACTGATCAACAAATAATAATGTCAGTTCCCAACCCATGATTACCTTCTTACAGTAAACTATTGAATTCTGATGCCATATCTCCAATCTGCCTGTGTCATAACCACACACCATGAGATCATCAGTACCCAGGAAGTACACAACTCTGACAATGCCTTTCTGGCAGCGAGGGGTTTCTGTGGATGAATGTATATAAAAAAGTTATTACCAATCAAATGCTATATTTGGATGCACTGCTATAGTTTCACAAAAAAACAAGTGTTGCGATTTTTGCATCAATTCAGATTCTGCTTTTTTGACCATTCTGTCATACCCATTGCTGTGGTGACGCTCCATGACCTGAGGGAACGATCAGCTGAGACAGTGAGAAACTCCGGCGGTCCGGTCTTTTTGCACACTAAAGACTGGATTTCTGCACTGTGCCCATGCAGAGTGTTGTGATGCTGTACCTATGAAAACAATTTTTGGGAATAAATTAGGAGTGGACTGATATTACAATTCTGACCGATACAGATACGACAACAATTATTTTAATTTTATGGCCAGTAACAACAAATGGTGAATATCAAATTCTCTACTATATTGTCTAAAAAAACACTTACATTTTAGAAGTAAATTAACCATCACATCATAATGTACAATATGAAAATGGATTCCTTTTGAGATTTGCTAAAGATTAAATTTAGCAGTATTATTAAATTATTAGTGTTATTCAAACATTAACTGTAAGTGAGCATTTAATGACCGCAAATTCTCAGGAAATTGTGTGAGATATAAACTCAGAATTCTGCCTTTTTGTCAGTGAATTCTGAGTTCACTTCTCACAATTCAGTTTTTTTTTTTTTAAAGAGGTCATATGATGCGATTTAAATTGTTCCTTTCTCTTTGAAGTGTTACAAGCTCTTGGTGCATAAAGAAGATCTGTAAAGTTGCAAAGACTAAACTCTCAAATCCAAAGAGATATTCTTTATAAAAGTTAAGAGTCAACCACGCCGACCTAAAACGGCTCGTTCTAACACGCCCCCACATGTCTACGTCACGATGTGGGAAGATTTGCATAACGCCGCCCAAATGTTCACTCAAAGAAAGAAGGCATCATTTTTATTCTCGCTGTAGTATTGTTGCCGCCGTCGCCATGTCGTGAAGACGCTGAGTGTTTCATTGTGAAAGTGAAACTACTTTGTTTGGCCTTCCAAGAGAGGACGATATCCGATTTGTCATGCCTGGAGCTGATCCGTGCTGGTTGCTGAGGAAATACATCAACTTCTCGCTGTGGATCACCGGATTTCACCGTGGACGAAGCGGAGTCCAGCCCGGGGTCG
>NW_015505320.1:954440-969182 GCF_001515645.1 Sinocyclocheilus grahami | reverse complement strand
AAATGTTCATGCAAAGAAAGAAGGCGTAACTTTTATTCTCGCTGTAGTATTGTTGCCGCCGTCGCCATGTCGTGAAGACGCTGAGTGTTTCATTGTGAAAGTGAAACTACTTTGTTTGGCCTTCCAAGAGAGGACGATATCCGATTTGTCATGCCTGGAGCTGATCCGTGCTGGTTGCTGAGGAAATACATCAACTTCTCGCTGTGGATCACCGGATTTCACCGTGGACGAAGCGGAGTCCAGCCCGGGGTCGCCACATGTGGTTGCCGCAAGCCTGCCGGCCACTCCTTCGTCGAATCCACCGGCCTTCGCTCACTCTAGGCCGCCCGCCACCGCTCACTCAAGGCCGCCGTGTGTGACGCTGTGTTTCGTTGTGAAAGCAAAACTACTTTGTTTGGCCTTCCAAAAGAGGACACGACTAGAAATCAGTGGTTAAGTTGTATTTACAACACTGTTCCAGAACAGTTCAACCCAAATATTCAGATCTGTGCATCACATTTTATGGAGGACTGTTTCCTGATCCTGGGAGAGTAGACTACAATGCCGGCTGTTCTGACTCACAGACTGTAAGTACGTTTTTTTATATATTAAAAGTATTTGCCACTGACGATTCAAACGCGAGTTTTGACCAGTGTAGAGTAGCGCTTGTTTGTCATTTCTCCGATCACAAATGCAGACATGGTTTTATGTTTACGCGGCGCGATGCAACGTGTAAAAAGCCAGTATAAGTCATTATAATCCGTAATTATGTCCCCACTGGATGCAACAAATGCCTCGTTTATAATGGGTTTTAATGTTTTTGTCTCGTCGCTCCAGGACACGGCCTTACAGTATGGTAAGGGGCGTAACATTTCCGTCACACGCTTGATGGTATTCGGCCAATCACAATGCACTGGATAGCTGGCCAATCAGAGCACACCTCGCTTTTCAGACTGATGAGCTTTGTAAAAAATCGACGTGTTTCAGAAAGGCGGGGCATAGAGGAGAAACAATAATGTACACTATGTGGAAAACAATGTTTTTTGAACCTTAAACCGCATAAACACATTTCATTACACCAAATACACAAAATAATGTTCTTTTTAGCAACATCATATGACCCCTTTAATAAAAAAGGTAATTGCAACTTTGCAACTGACTTTATTCCTCGTAATTCTGAGTTTATGTCTTGCAATTCTGTATTGCATGTAAAAGAGTCTAAATTATGAGGAAAAAGTTGCAATTACCCTTTTTATTTTTTTATCCTATGGCTGGACAAGCTTCCATAAATATCGACTGATGACCAGTATAGTATCGATATATTATGCATCCCAAGAATTAATCTCTGGGAAATATTTTAAATATCTGATTTTCAATAAATTTTTATTTTTAAAAGTATGTAATTAAACAAACTATTAATGAAAAACATTGAGTTGTTACCTGCAGTGGATGCCAGAGTTTAACCGTTCCCTCTTCTGATGCTGAAGCTACTAGTAAATCTTTCGGTTTTAAATTATTTTCCAGATCTGTGTGGAAAAAATATTTTTGCAGGATACATATCTATATTTCGATATCAAACAGCTATTTGTGTGTACATGTGTATATTAGTCACTGTACCTGGCTGAGAGACAACAGTGCAGTGATGGAGACGTGACTTGTGGGCCTGGATCCTGGTGATTTCTACCCCTGATTCCCACTTCCAAACCATCAGCAGTCCATCTGTGGAGCCTGCCATTACATAATCCTCCTAAAGACATTAGAAACTACATAAATATTAACAGGTTACACTTCTGTATGTCTTTGCAACATGGCGCAGCTGTCTTACCCAACAGCACAATGTGCTCAGAGATGAAATAGAGAGGATCTCTCTCAACAAACGTCCTGTTTGGATATCCCACATCCGCAGCTTACAGTCACTGGAGCAGCTGAGCTGAGGTGAGAGAGAGGTTTTGTACTCCGTTACAGACACACAGAGTCAGATGCTGATAACATGAACTAAACAACACTTTGTAAATGGCTTTCTCACCACAGCAGATGATGTCCAAGCACATCCTGTAATCCAGTCTCCATGGCAATTGGAAATGGACTGGGAAAGAACTGGAGGAGAAGCATTTACCTTCCATATCATCAAAGCCTATTAGAAAAGATTGTGATTAAATTTAGTATGACAGAAATTGTGTATTTTCTTCAATTTCTTCCAGTAATGAATAGGCAGTGGCGCAAGTACCTGATCTTTTCCTCCTGACAGCAACTTTTCCCCATCAGGACTGAAAGCAAGGCATGTGACCCCTCCATTGTGACCTCTCAGAATACACATCACCTTTGGGTCAATCCAGGGCTTAGAAGTCAACATTTCCTTCAACCACAGAGCAATAGTGAAGTCATCTAAAACAAAAAGACATTTTAAATAAAAAAAATATATATACAGTGGTGTGAAAAAGTGTTGGTGAATTACAACAATTCTGCATAGATGAGTGGACCAAAATTCCTCCACAGCGCTGTAACAGACTCACACCACTGTATATTTAGGCATTTAGCAAATATAAAAAATAAAAAAATTTAAAAAAGCTAAATAAAAAACATTTAAATAAAAATATTTAAATAAAACTTATTTTAAATAAAAGAATTGTTGAATAAAGTCGTTATTTTTGTTTTCGTTGCACGCAAAAAGTATTCTCGTAGCTTTATAACATTACAGTTGAACCACTGATGTCACATGGATTATTTTAACGATTTCCTTGCTACGTTTTGGACCCTTGATTGTGTAAGGATCCTTGCTTGTCTATGGAGGGTCAGAGAGCTCTTTCAGAATGCATCAAAAATATCTTAATTTGTGTTCCGAAGATGAACGAAGGCCTTACAGATTTGGAACGACATGAGGGTGAGTAATTAATGACAGAATTTTCATTTTTGGGTGAACTATCCCTTTAAAGAACGTGACACACAAGTCTCCCGGAAATACTGTAGAATTCAACCAATCATATGACGACTTCGAAACTCCTGAAGTGTTTCCATTTTTGTGTGCCATATTCATCAGATGTTCAGCCAACGGCCCATCTGAGGCTGAGACTAGGCTTGCTTATTTGGGCACACTTGAATGATTTGCACAGACACTATTGGATGAGAACTGAACTGAGCTGCATGCTGACATCACTGGTTTAAACTGATGGACATTACACAGTTATTGAACCAAACTGAACCAAAATTGAACTGATTTCAACTGAATAATGACTGTTTACCATTATGTTTTTAGAGCTCTTCAACAGAATTGGATTTTTTTGCATCATTGAACCACTATTTTGTTGTCCATAGTTGTAAAGCTGCTTTAAAACACTGTGTTTCGTGTTCATGTTGTGTCATGTGTTCCTTTCCGTCTTTGCTTCTCTCATTTACTTTCACTTTCTTAGTTACCGGTCACTGGTCCATTAGCCGCTGACATCACCCATCCTGCCGTTCCCAATCGGACAAGACCACCCCAGATAAAAGAGCATGCCAGACCACCTGCAAGCCCCCCATGTTGTTGCGGTTTTGTACTCGTCATTTTTGTTGCCATCCTGCTCGATTCTTTTATCCCCTTTTGTTTGTGTTGCTTGCCCTGTGTGTACATTTGGCTTCGTTATATATATGTCCCCACTCACCCCTCAATGTAACATATTTAAGCACGCGTTTTATTATTTGTTACGAGGCTGGTAAGAAGCGGACAGGTAAGCACATCATGTGACATACACTGCACCACGTAGGATTCTGCCTTTGTATAGTGCATTAGGTTAGGGGCGAGTGCCACTCCTTGTACTTTTGCTTTTGGCTAGATAGTGTAGTTTAGTTAGGGCGTCTCGGAAGATGAAGACTTTTCTTTTTCACATTTTCTTTTCGTAGTTAGGCTTAGGGGGATATTTATAAGTTAGAGGGTGTTTGGTTTTGTTATTTTCTTTTATTTGGCGCTGCCCGCATACCTTCTTCCCATTCCCTTTGTCTTGTGTACAGGGCCGGATTTACCTCTTTTAGTGACATAGGCAAAAAAAATTTTGGGCCCCCCTTCCCTATTAATTTTCTTAATCAGTGGAAACCATTACAGTGTTTTCTATCGCAATAAGCGCTTGCGTGAAGTCAATAAAAATCGAATGTAGGTTCTTAAATTTGTTTGACAATTCAAACAAATTGCATTTCATTCCATTAATAGGCGCAGCGACGTGGCCACATAACCACTTCGGGAGTGCATTATTTCTCTAATAATTTTAATGGCCTGGAGTCACAATCACACATCAATTGTTCAGATGTTTTGTTTCAAGACATTTTACATGTTTCCGTCCTGAAATCTCGTGGGTGTTGAACCATCTAATTTTTTTACGCACCTCATCCCAAACCTTCCGTTGCAAATTCCAAAACGTCATTTTAGAGCTAATAACAGGCTTGAGCCATTGATATGCAGGCTAACGCAGTTATTAATGCAGTCTAATGCAGTTATTAGAGAGAGAGAGAGAGAGAGAGAGAAAGGGAGATATTAAGTGCGTGTGAATACTTGCGTCTGTGCGTCTCTCAACAGTATTCAGCAGCAGCATCTACTAATAAAGAATCTTTGAACTGCTTCAAGAACCTCGCTACTGAGAAATGTCATGTAGCTTTTCAGCTGCGAAACTCTTTTATTGATAAATTTGCGGGGCAGCCGCAGCGCTGATGACAAGTTTCTGTCCGCGTCTCCGCGTGTGTGCGCGCGAGTGCGTGTCTATGTGTGTGCGTGTGTGAGAGAAAACGGGAGAAAGAAAGCGTGATTTCCATACATAAAAAAGGTTGAAGACATGGAAATAGGTTGTCAATTTTACCCTATTGTTTGTTATATTTAGTTGCTCAATGCCTTCTTGGGTTTTGCTTCTTTTACTGTTGTAGATATCCCATAGTATAACAAAAATATTATATATCTCTTCATTGTGTTTTGGGGGCCCCCCCCGGCCCTGCTTGTGTATGACTGTTTCTGTAAATACTGTACATATACTTATACCACTTTTTGTGGCACCATTAAACCCTTATATTTACCTCACATTTACCCTTAATAAATCACTCTGCGCTATATTCTTCTGATTTCGTGGCTCTTTGCCCCACACATTGGCTGTATGTATTTATTTTTAATGTCAATTTTATATGTTGGACTCCAGTACCCTTAGACCACTTTAGATTTGTAACACGCTGTATATCTGTACTGTATGAAAGTGCTATATAAATAAAGGTTAAAAAATATTTTGTGTACACTGACCAGACGCAGAAGCCACACAGGTGGAGTTTTGAGCCAGGGCGAGAATGGGTCCCTTCTGCACGCCAAAAGATCCTACCAACACAAGATTTTCTGGATTTTCTCCTTGCCTTTCCCAGACCCTGAGACGGTGATCCATGGCCCCCGACAGCAGCAGCTCTGTTTCTTTGACCTCCATCCACATGAGGCAGAGCATGGACACCGGGAGGTCCTCACTGGACCAAACCTTCTCTCCTACAGCACAAAACATTTTGGGATGAGTTCTGCTCCTGCTCTATAATTATTGAGTTGTAAAGTTTTTAAATGGATGTAAATGTTTATTTACCTGATTTAAATTTGAACATTTTGATACCACCTCCATGGTAGCCCACAGCAGTGTATTCACCGGCTACAGCCACACACAGAGCATTAGCTTCATCTTCATTTCTATGCCTGGCTCTGGCATGTTTTTGTTGTTGCAATGTTGGTGTCTGCAAATGATGATTAAATAACATAATCTTGAAAGGAAAGGAAAGGAAAGGAAAGGAAAGGACAGGATATGACGTGTGGCCAAGTATGGTGTCCCATACTCAGAATTTGTGCCCTGCATTTAACCCATCCACAAAAGAGAGCTTTTAAAGACACTCCGTTGTTGTTTCTTATGTATTTATACACCCGTTAGTTAAATTAACAGACCTAAATATCACACAAATGTGTACAAGTTTACAAAGACCAACAGAGGCAAAGGTCTTTTATAAAAAAAAGTATGTAAGTCGAGCAGTTCAGGCTGAATTTATTTCAGAATTTAATACTGATAAGTAGTATAAGCAGTAAAAATTCTAAAATAAATAGCAATGCTAATGCAAGAACCTGAAAGTACCTTTTCTTCTCCCAGTACAGCAACAGTTTGCCCAAGACCACCAGACCATACATGAACCTAGACAACAAAAAAGTATTAAATTAATACTGAGTGTTTTAGGATGCATGGCAGAGTGAATCACTGTAACAAAATCTCGCGAACTTCCCTTAGCATTTCCCCCTCAGGGGAATCCCCGCTGCCATTTAGAAGTGCATGCCACCTCGTGAAGTGGACGAGGGAAGTTTATATGGACAGACCCTCGACCCCTCGATTTTGACAGAGGGAGCGAGTCATTCATATGTCATGCTTCATATGCACACTTCAGGCCACTTAATAGACCACAACGCAACACGATTATGATGTCCTTGCAGATCGTGTTTAATTTATCCCCACCCCAAAGAACTCTATAATATATAAATAATTTTTTTAACATTTATAACAGCCCAAGCATTCCTATATACATATAGAATGCTGCACCAAACAAATTCGTAAGGGGAAAAATGTAAACAATGAACAAGGGCTTAGGACATTCCAATTCAGCCCATTCTAAGGGTTCCGCCAGTAGTGGGCACTCATGCAATGTAATCAATGACGTATATTCGCGTAAACAAGACAGAGGGAAGTTTGCGAGTGAAGGTCATAAAAAAATGGGATGGAATGCAGCCTAACTGTAAGATCATATTCCTCACCACACTGTCATGTCCAGCGCTCAGCAAGAGGTTTCCTCCCTGCAGGAAGTTTAGTGACTGCGTGGAGCCGCGGTGAGCATGATAACTACCCACACAAGCAGCTGCTGCCACTGACCAGAGCCGCACTTCTCCTGACAGACAGCCTGAGCACAACATGGAGGAGCAGGGAGAGAAAGACAGACTCCGCACTGAACTCTGATGACCTAACAGAGTCTAAATAGAAGATAAATTATAAGTTTTAGTATATAAGGCATAATGACATGTCTTTGGTGCCGTTCCTCACCGTAACGTTTTTCTGTTCAAGCCAGTTCCATAAACGAACGGCTCCATCCCAGCATCCCACTGCCACGAGCTGACCCTCAAGGTCAAAGTTCACACAGTTCAGAGGGGAGGGATTCATGAGAGAAGCCACCTCTGTGCTCTTCTGCACTGACCACACCTGACACATAAATTACGAAAACTTTAAAACAGCACAACATCACATGTAGTTCAGAATTAAACTGATTTATTTCTTGGTTTTACCTTCAAGTTTAAGTCTAGTGAGACAGTAGCAAATAGTTTTCTGTCTGGACTGACATCACATCCTGTGATCTTGCTGGAGTGAGCATTCACATGGGCAGTTCTTAAAGTGATGGAATTTTTTCACAGGTTAGTCATATTTCATTAAAGGGTTAGTTCACCCAAAAATTAAAATTAGGCTGTTTTACTCACCCCCGAGGCATCCTCTGTGTTTATGACTCTCTTCTTTCAGACGAATCCAGTCGGAGTTGTATTAAAATTTGTCCTGGCTATTCCAAGCTCTATCATTGCAGTCAGCGGGTGTTGCAGTGCTTCAGTCCAAAAGAAGTTAAATAAAAAGCGCCCATCCATAAAAAACAGTGTCTCACATGGCTCCTGGGGGTGAACAAAGACCTCCAGTAGCGAATCGATGCGTTTTTGTAAGAAAAATAACCATATTTAAAACGTAATAATCAATTTAATCTAGCTTGTGCTCACTGTTGTAAACGGAAGCAGTTCCGGGGGAATGCGCAATGCTGACCTCATACGTCATCCGCCCAGAGCTGCTTCCATGTACAACTGTTGGTGCAAGCTACATTAAAGTGATTATTAAGTTTTGAATATGGTTATTTTTCTTACAAAAATGCATCGATTCACTACAGGAGGCCTTTGTTCACCCCCCGGAGCCATGTGAGACACTTTTTTATGAATGGGCACTTTTTATTTCACTTCTTTTGGACTGAAGCACTGCAACACCCACTGACTGCAATGATAGAGCTTGGAATAGCCAGGACAATTTTTAATATAACTCCGACTGGATTCGTCCGAAAGAAGAAAGTCATATACACCTAGGATGCCTCGGGGGTGAGTGAAAGACAGCTTAATTTGCATTTTTGGGTGAACTAACCCTTTAATATTTCATTCAGGAAAAAAAATTACCTGCAACCACTCGCTACATCCCACACCTCCACCTGCCCATCAAACGAGGTTGTTGCCAGAAGCTCCTCCCCAAGAAAGATGCAACCGGAGATGCCATCACCACTGCTCATCAATGACTTCACTTCCTGTTTGCAAAAAAAAAAAAAAGTCAATTGTTATGTCCACTGACATATCTTAAAAATGCAGAAAATCATAGTAGATTTCCATTTTTATGCTTAACTGTTACCTGTCCAGTCTCTGTATGCAGGAAGTGAATTGTTCCGTCTCCGGTTCCTACTGCTACAAGTTTTCCATTAGGACTCACCACCACACAACTCGGCTCAGAGTGGAAGGTGGAAACCAGCTCACTGAGCAGAAAAAAACAATATTAAAACATATTATCTTATATTTCCAATATAAGAAATATTGGAAAATTTTGCATAAGAAAATTTGTGTCACTTACTATGTTAAATTCTAAATAGCATAAATAGCTGTTATTAGATAGCTAAACTAAATAGTATTTCCACAGGTTCTACAGTATTTCTCCCTATCAGTCTGGGCCCATATTCATGAAAAATCTTAGTGCAAAGAGTTGCTCCTAGTAACAAAATTCTAAGAAAATTTTTAGAAACGTGGGTTTTCCTCTTAAAATTAAAGAAAAGATAATATAGTAGAATATAGTAAAAGATAATATAGATAGTAAAGAAAAAAGTAATTCAGAAAGCATCTTAACCCTTAAAAGAGGTCTTAGGTCCAAAATTGTTAGGAGTATGGACAAGGGCTTTTAAGAGGCTTAAGAGTTTATTTAGTTTGACAGCGTTTTAGTGTCTCATTAAAAAAATCTAAGATTACGAGATTTAAGTCGTAATATTTTGAGAAAAAAGTCAAAATTACGAGAATAAAGTCATAGCAATACGAGAATAAAGTCAAAATTACAAGAATAAAGTCAAAATTATAAGAATAAAGTTGAAATATTTTGAGAATAAATTAAAAACTACGAGAATAAAGTCAAAATTACGAGAATTAAGTCATAGCATTTATGAGATTAAAGTTATTATATTTTGAGAGTATAGCCTGTATTGCGCATGCAAATGGCCCGGATTGGGAGCACCTGAAGAAATTCAAAGCATCAGCTTTCAAATTCTGTCAGGTTTATAGCGAAATACAAACAGTATGTCTTACAATAATGTGTTTTTCATGCTCTTTAATGTGGTGTGACAGATCGCTGTATTCACCTCAGTTTAAGATGCATATGAATCAATCATCTCTACGATTACAATGCAACATTCGTTTCAATTTTTTTTCCATGCCTTCTGATGTTCCTTATATCATGCTATAACTTTAAATAAAGAGGAAAAACACATTTATACTTTGTATTTCGTGATAAAACTGACAGAATTTGAAAGCTGAGCTGTGTTATATTAAAAGCAACAAAGCACAAAGCTTATTGCGATGGTACGCTACAAATAGCCTAATGAATGGATTTGAAGAGGTGAAATATTATTTCATTATTGTAATTATTTCATTTACTGTATTATACCATGAATAAAACAGCTTGTAAATAGTCACTTAACGTTATATACCTCAGAAAACTCAACTCAACTCAAGTTGGAGCCTACTTCAACCTTTGAACGTTTTATTGTTGTTTTTAATTAAATACAGTAGGCTACATGTGAGGAACTGAAAGGCTGGGCGCCACAGAAATTTTTTTGCGGAGTAGGTTGTGGAATTTTCAATAAGAAAACTCTATAACTGAATGAATTGATTGAATACAGCGATTTGTCACGCCACATTAAAGAGCTTGAAAAACACATCATTGTAAGACACACCGTTTGTATTTCGCTATAAAACTGACAAGATTTTGGAAACTGAGACTTTTATCCCAGGTGAAAAAAGTACACTTCCATAATGTAATTAAAGTGCTCTATTTTTGCGCACTAATCTTGTACTTAATATACTAAAAATTATTCTTTAGTACTTCTTAAAATAAACTTAAGATCATCTAAGTGTACTCAACTGTGCTATTTTGAGACACCATGAATATGAACTAAAATGCACTTTTAACATACAATCACTGTGTTTAAAAAATGTATTTAGTTCCAACTTGTAGTACACTTGAGTGTACTAGTGTATGAAAGATGGGTTCAAGTGTACTACAAGTTGTAACTAAATACATTTTTTAAGTTTTCATCACTCAGAGTTGCTCTCAGATTGGTCCCAAATCTTTCTTAAGCTAAGAGTTACATTTCTTTAACTAACTTTCTTAGAAGCTTTAAGAACATGGGCCCTGAACTTATAAATGACTGTTTAAACTCAGAATATGAGAATAATGTGCTATTAATAAGGACCAATATTGGTACCTGGCTTCTTTTGGTACTGCATCCGTGTAGTTTAGCCATTTTACAGTATGTACTCCTCTATTTCTTGTCATGCTATCGGCCCACAAATGGGCAGAGCTGTCACATGGTTCATTAAGAGCTGTTTGTACAAAGAGAGCAGGCCACTGGGAGAAGAGAAGGCTGTGACGCTTCAGAAAACTCAGACAGTCTTCAAAATCTTTCATGTTATCTGAAAACATGAATTTGGTCCATGAATTTAATATAGGCTTAGCACAAAAAAAATGTATTTGCAATTTCAGTACACATTTCCACTCATTTAGTACACATCATGATCATGAATCTATGTTGAGTCCCTTTTCAAGACACTATAATCAGGTTTTTATACACATACAATAATATAAAACTAAAATACCAGCTGATGTTTTGGATTGCAGCTGATGGGTCTCATATTTTGGGGCTAAGAGAATAAAAGGAAAAACAATCAGTATGACACCCTGTGAACTATGTAGAAAAAAGACAAATGTACTGCTGCTTAAAATCAGAAGCTTTAGGGTTCTCTTACCAAACAAAATGTAGGTCTCCAGAAGTTGGTGAATAAGTCCATGCCGCACGTTAGCATAGACGAAGTAGTAACTGGACAGCAGAAAACACAAAGTCTCCCACTGATTACTGCCCATCTGAGCACAGAGAGAGAATAGACATTTCTATGAGTTTTGTAACCTCACATTGCTCACTGAAGCTGAAAGATTAAAGAAAAGAGCAGGAGGACACTGACCAGGTGTGCAGGGAGTTGAGACAGAATATCAGCATCAGAGTGAAGAAATGTGTCCTTGCCCTGAGGATTTGACTGCACCCAAAGGTGAGCTGGGAAAAAGTTATACAAAAATAAATATATAAAAACCTGCATTACTACCTTTTAAACGTTTGGGGTCAGTAAGATTTTTTTTTGGAAGAATTTTCTTATGCTCATCAAGGCTCATCAATTTATTTGATTAAAAAATACAGTAAACAGCAAAAACTATTGTGAAATATTATTTTAATTTCAAATAACTTTTCGATTTTAATGTATTTTAAAATGTAATTTGTTCCTGTGACATCAAAGCTGAATGTTCAGCAGCCATTACTCCAGTCTTCAGTCACATGATCCTTCAGAAATAATTTTAATATCTAATAATTTTTTTTCAAGATTCTCTGATAAAAAAAAAAAAAGGAACAGCAGTGATTTGAAATAAAAATCTTTTGTAACAATATAAAAGTCTCAATTTAATGCATCCTTAAAAAAAACTAACCAAAATGATAGTGTATAAAACACATAAAATGCATCATGATTTACATGCATCTTGTTTCACCTGCAATTATCAGATGACTTCTGGTTCTACTCTCCTCAGTAGACAGATACAGATGTTCAAAGGCTGACTTCACCTCTGGATGGGTCAAAATCAGGAGGTCGTCTGAGCTCTGACCATGGGACGGTTCAATTAGGCTGCATTAGAAGAACGACCAAACAAATTATCCCTGGTCAAAAATTAGTTACTCCTTATATATTTTACCGGGCTGTACCTGTGCAAAGTTCGTGCCAGCTGAGAGAATACTGCCATGGGAACTCGGCTCTCTGGATGCCTCGCTATATGGAGAATTTCCTGCCATGTCACCAGACCACCTCTGGAGTTTAAATCATTGCACATGTTCAGTATAGTGTAAAGAGAACTCTCCCGCAGTCCTGTGAAAGAAACAGATTATTGATTAGAGAAACTTTTATTTTCAATACATCCAGTTAAAAATAAATAAATACATGAAATGTTGTGCTCCATGCAAAAACTTTTATTTAGATAAGGAATTGAACAGAAATTAAAAAATTAAAATTAAATAAAAACTAATAAAATATTTAAAAAGTCAACAAATAAATTTAAGCTTTTGGATTATGTGTGAAGATTCCTTCATATATCCAATACACATTAGTTAATTAATTAATTAATTTAAACAAAATATATAATTAAACGTCTAACAAATTACCATATAAACTATATAATTCTCAATATTCAATACAGTTTAAGTATAAGCTTTAGCTTAAAGTCCAAATGAAATTAAAATTTACAATATTTATTTTGTTAGCACACATTGCTAGTCCTGAGGTGAACAATTAATTTGTGCAAGTTCATCCACTGAAAAAAATTGTTTGTCTTGGTAATATTTAATCAAAATCTGAACATTTGCTTCCACTCTTGAATGGCACTGGAGAGGACAGGTGGAGATGGAGAGGAGGAGAGCAAAAATAAAACCCCGCTCTCTATACAATATTCCATTTCAGTTGGAAATACGTCATCGCCACACTGACAAACAGAAAGTCACTTGGTCTGAAAGTGACTTCTATGTGGCCTGTGCTTCATACATCGCTACACAACAGACACAACAGATAGAATTTACAATACACATTGGACCTTTTTTGTCCATGAAACTTCACTGTAATTTTGTTAATGTGACTGGACTTCAAGATGTAAATTGGGCTACAAGTCAGGTCCCAAGTTCTGGATGATTTACCATGTAATTACTATGATATACTCATTCAGTGCTATATTAGTATCCCTATTTGATACTTATCAATGTATTTCCCCTTTAAGAGGGTTGGATATTTGAATGGGACAGGCCCACCCTGGACCCTTTTAAAGCCAAATTTACAGATTTAGCAAAACATATACTATGTCTTGTACCGGTGAAGCTGATGGCAATAGCAGCTAATGCCCATCCCAGTCCTGCTCTGTAATATTGATTCTGCAGCCTCAGCAGACTGTGCTGCACCAGCTCACCAAGAGACTGAGGAAGAGACTGGAGGCTGTCCTTCATCTACAGTAAATAACAAATTTCATAATCAATTTTATGTTTAACTTCAGACTTCTTTAGCAAAATAGCATTATGTGGATCACTAAAAAACACAATTAAAAAAAAATTATTCTTTAACAATTATTTACCTTCTCAAAGGAGGCATAATTCTTAAGCTCCTCACAAGCCAAACGGAGGTAGAGTGGACTCACAGAGCCTTTCTTCGTCAGCAGTGTCTGAAGCTACAGAGGAAACACAATGATACATTTACTAGATATGCAAAAAGGGGTGTCAATTTTTTCTTATATTACTCCAACAGGAAAAGGGAAGTTCACCTGGTTATTGAAAGCAGAATCGCTCAGTTTCTTTCCAAACTCAACAAGCTGCTTCTGCACAATCTCTTTCTTGTCAGGTAAAGATAATTGCCCCAGTGCAAATGACACAGTACCTTTACTTTTGCTAAGAGTGTTTCGTAGGGATGATTCTGAAGTAACACACAGGACCAAACAGACACCCTGAGAGGACAACGAACACAGTGACAGGTTGATGAGAAAGTTTAATCATTTTTAACTACACTTATTTAGAGTACATGTGCATATGTTTTTGTGCGTGCATGTTCCTCTCTCTCACTTTAGGGATGTGCTGTGGGATCCATTCTGACACCCTTTGACCTCGACCGTCATGGATATGGTCCGCCCCATCAACAAGCAATGCCAGTGGCTTCTTTTTGTTAAACTCATTCAAGTTCAAGTGGAACTCAGACAACAAGTCTCTGTGATGCAATAAGAGAATAATTATGAAATTAGTTTTCTGAAATGATGATGCATGTTACATCAGATACTTCCTTACTTATAATATGTGTTTGGAGGCAACTCCACATCGTCTTTTCTTTTCCTCAGCCATTGAACAAGACAGCGAAGAAGCTGCACAATACTGCAAGCTGACTGGCTAGCATCTGTGGAATAGGATATGACATCACACAGAGGGGCTTTCTTGTTTTTGACAGAGGTTTTGAGTGCCTGGGCCAGGGCAGCCTTAATAAACAGAAGACACAGAGAGATATTCAGATTAACGTCAGTGTTCAGAAAAATTAATATATGAAGAACGATGGTTATTTATTCAATGTATAAATACCATGAACACAGTTTTGCCCTCTCCAGGATTTCCCTCAACCATCAGAACTCCTCCTTTTTGCTGACATTCTTGAACTTTTGCTGTTGCCATAGAAATAAGCTTTGCCCTGCCGTGAAACTGCCGCTGTTGGGCATCCTGATGCACTTCCTGTTCCTTAATCTCTGAGGCCACATCTTCATCTGTCTCCTAAAAAACAAGAAAAGGAATTTTAGTGATGAAGAAATTTCCTAAAATCACTCCACTAATTAATAAGTAAATGTAAAAAAAGAAAACAAAAAGGGTGGG
>NW_015505320.1:757765-954197 GCF_001515645.1 Sinocyclocheilus grahami | reverse complement strand
GGGGGGGGGGGGGGGGGGGGGGTGTATAAGGGTCCATATGTCAAGAAAAAAATTTATCAAATAAATTATGAAATGTGCAAACATGATGATAAATAGATTAACACGAAAAGAAAAAAACTATTTTAAAAGCAAAAATTATTTAGTAAAAAACAGAACATTCAATAATTAAATAGAAAATATAATATATAATATAATAATATAAATATTATCTACTGCCCTACGTTTCATTTTCCAATTAGGCCAGAAGGCGGGATCAAATCTGTTGTCTGTCAGATTTTTGAGACACTGTCATTGGCCAAGGCTGACAGATTTCTGAATATGTAGATTGCAGAATATCCCGATTCCTTTATTATAAATATTATTTTTAATATTAATATAATTTTAATATAATATTATTATAAAATTGATTTGGATATATAATTGATCAAATATAATTGAGTACTGAATTTAAAAAAAGTTATATATTTTCAGTTGAGCCATTTTTGTATCAAACTGCAGACTCATAGTCTCTAGTCTCAAGCAGAATCATAGTCTGACCTCCACAAAGAGCTGCTGTATGACTTCCCAGATATCCTCCAGCGCTGCCTTCCCAAAGTCCTCCAGGCCTTTCAGATAGGGCTTTCCATCCACCACCCCACCCCATTCACAGGGATAACTAAGAGAATATGAAGCAGTGAAAAAACAAATACATAAATACTCACTATGCTGACAAAACAAATATACTGAACTCACTTTTCTGTCACTTTGAAGTCGTTGTTCCGGATCCATGTTTTCAGGCTGTTCATTTTAGCTTCAGCTTCTTTGGATTCTGCCACAAAGTCTGTCCTCCATGCCACTGGCACCGAACTAAACACAAACACATGAAATGTATCTAATGTAAATCACAGAGCCTCAGAAACATCAGCTTGCAGTTGATGTTGTGTTTTCCATTATTTAATTCCTAGGCTGCCGTCTGTAAACTACAAAATGAATCCAGTCAGCAGATAAATAATAAATGAATGTATACCTGGCGAGACGAGGTGATCTGAAGTAGAAGAACACGCGGCTCTGGGCAGAGTCTGGATACAGAGCTTGAAACTGTCGAATCTCCATTTCAGTGATGGATAACCCATCAGGCGCAGAGTTCAGCTGGCAGAGTGAAGCATGAAAACAATTCATGAGACTTTAGGACAAGGATAAACAGGATATTAAATATCCTGTATCAAGAAACACTTCTTATTAAACTCAATTTTGAAAATGTTGAAAGTTGTGCTGCTTAATATTTTTGTGGAAACAATTATCTTTTTTCAAGAATCTATGTTGTGTAGGAAGTTTAAAAAAGGAGTTATATGTTATAAATATCTTTACTCTCACTTTTGGTCAATTTAATGCATTCTTGCTTAAAGTCTTAATGTCTTTAAATAATAATAATAATAACAACAATTTCCCCAAGCTTCTGAACAGTAGCATACTTTATTTTTATTTTTTTTTGCCTCTCTTATTTAGCTTGCAACTTTCTGGCCAACGTTAACTCTGGTTAACATTAAACTTGTTATGCAGCAAGACTGTACGTGATTAATAATAATCACCTGGATCACACTTTTAATAAAGCATCTATCAGACAAATAAATGTAATTACCCAGCTGTATTGAGGAAGCTCAGGTAGGGTGGGGCAGGGCGGCACAAGGCCGTATCTCTCTCCCAGAATCCCGAGCAGCAGCTGGCTGCGGCAGACCTCCCACAGACAGAGCTCCACAGCACGGTTAGACTCCTCCTCTGTGACGCCCCAGCGCAGCTCCACTTCCTGCAGGTAGAGGTAGTGCAGAGCAGCTCGTCTCCTGAGCTCGGGAAACACGCTACGCACAAGAACATCCCTCTCCGCATGCATGTCCCTGAACGTAGAAGAGATGAACACTCGCACACCCTTCCATCTATGAAAAGAGAGAAAAGAGAACTGATGAAGACAGGTTTTATTCAGTATTTCATTTCCAACAGTGTTGGGGAAAGTTACTTTTAAACGTAATGCATTACAATATTGTGTTACTCCCTAAGAAAGTAACTAATTGCGTTACTTACCTTTTATTTAAAAGCAATGCGTTATGTTACTTTTGCATTACTTTTTTTCATCTGGCCTGCTTGTTTGTTTTTAATATTAAAAATAAAAAGCCCTTTCTCATCAAAAGTGAAATGAATAAGCCTCAGGCTGAAGGAATTAAATACATAAAGGATTTTTGTGTTAACATTTATTTATTGCAGATTTGCATAATATTCTGAGTTTGCTTTTCACTGTTTTTATTCATTTTGAGAAATACTGAATCTGTTTTTGTGCAAGTGAGACGAGTAAATGCATGTTTACATTTAGTCTAGAACTACAGTAAATATCGTGTTTACACAGCGCACACAACACCTCTGCACTTACTCTCTATTTCTCTCAACACAGGGACAGGAGAGCTGTCAGTCAATAAATAGGAAAGCAAAGTTACTGGTGTTACTTATTTGAAAAAGTGACTCAAATATTTGATTGTAAATTTTAAAAAGTTATGCGTTACTTTAATAATTACTTGAAAAAAAGTAATCGGATTACGTAACTCGCGTTACCCCCAACAATGGTTTTCAATGTACTAATGACCTGTCTGGACTCCACTGGAATATATGCTAGACCACAACCACCGAACATAAAGTGATTGATGAACATTTTCTTTAATACAAGTAACTCGTGGATTTTTTTTTGTGGTTATACTTGAACTTTGGTGTTGCTGGCAGTGAGATGACATCGGCAGCTCGCTCAGGTTCAGTTTTGCGCCCCTGTGGTGGCGGGATGTTATAGACTCTGTCCATGTGCTCCACATGCTGCAGCATCCTTGAGGAGCCTCTCTCTGAGACAAACCTACGACCACAAAACAAATCTAAATGAACATCTGAAACTCCAGCCATTGTCTATCAGATTAGATTCAAAAGTAAAGTAGTAAGTAAAATACATTGTTATTTACAAACTAATGCTGAAATTATTTTCAGCATTGAAAATAATTAGAAGAATTTTTCTTGAGCACCAATTCAGTATATTAGAATGATTTCTGATGTATCATGTGACACTGAAGACTGGAGTAACGGCTGCTGAAAATTCAGTTTTGTCATCAAAGGAATAAGTTAAATTTTTAAAAGTTACTATATGTGATAATATTTCATAATATTACTGTTTTGACTGTATTTAACGCAGCCTTTGTGAGCAAAACAGACATCTACAAAAACATTTTAATAAATCTTACCAACCCCAACCTTAGATCCTAAACTAGCTCTTGCTGACAACTCCATGCTTTTTCACAAGAAATAACATATATTAAGTATGACATAAGATTTCAGCTAAAGATCTTACTTCAGGATCTGCTCGCTAAACCCCCAAAGCTCTATAATGTTGGAACTCAGTTTGTATTTCAAATTTTCATTTGGAGACCTGTTCAAAACAAACAATAAAATATTTATTTGCAACTACAGCAAATGTTACCACATATCCAAGCAGCAGACATTTGAATGAAAATAAGTAAATTTTCAATTTGGGCAAATGGAGAACAAGTTCCACAAAACGTACATGTTTCCGAGCAGCACATCTATCACAACAGCATCACGGTTGATATCTTGCCGATAGTTATTGAGATCCGCCATTAAATAACTGTCGGTGTATTCATTTTCAAACACAACTATACGATCCAGCTGTGAAGGAAGATGTTATAACAGACATGTCATGTGCAAAATAATTGTAATTAATTCTGGTATAATAAGAAATATAAAAGGGGCTCACACCTTTGTTTTCTCTTCAGTTAGCTTAGTGAACAGTGTTGCAGGAGACATAAATTCGGATTGTACATTGTCATCATTAAAATCCTGAGAGAAAGAGGGACAGCGAGAGACAGAGAATAAAACAAAAAAAGGAGTGAAATCATCAAAAAATTATGTACTTAAGAAGAACATCAAAAAGCATTGTAACTTGTAACTTTACATGCTTATTTCCACTCTTTACATTTAGTTTAAAACACTAATAATTTAATATCACAGTTAAAATCAATCTTTAATGAATCTCAAAATGAATATCCATTTTCATTCTGTACATTAAAATATCATGATGCCCAACTTCACTTGTAGAATTACTGATTTTATCTTTATTTTATTCTATTCATAGTGTTTTATTATACATTTTATGTTATTTTAATGTTTTATTTTTAAGAGTTTTATTTTAATGTAACTATTTTATTAAATAGAAAAAAAATGTGTAAAAGGGCTGCTTGTATATTATTGTATATATTGTATATTCAGAATAAAAGGGAAATTCTTACCTCCACTTGCTTCACTGCTTGTCTCACATTATCAAAAATGATGTCAGACTTCAGCTTGACCTCCTGGAGACCTTCATGTCTATGTAGCATGACTCGGGAATCTTCGCTACAGTAGTTAATCATCATGCATAAAAGCATTGTAGCTTCCTGTACCTGCAGAACATATGGTTCACAATATGTTTCATTTATACTAGAAGCCTAATTTCTAAAATGTAACAAAATTATAATCCACAGTCACTCTGAAAAAAAACATAAAAGCAAAACTGTATTGTACTGGTAACCTAAACAATAAGATGTCCATAACTGACCGATGCTGAGAGTTTATTCTCATCAATGTCTTCGGTGCTTTCAGGGGGCAAGCAGACATCATCAGCACCACTCCAGTTCCGACCCTCTGAAATATTAGCCTTACAGATCACAAGAGTGCGTCCAGGGAGAGGCGGGATGTTATACTTGCAGGAGATCTGCACAGCTTTCTCCAAAGCACAGCAGTACTTGTTCAGAAGCTCCTGAGTGTACAGCCTCTGACTAACAAATTACATCACAAAAAACAAAGTCAATGCAGGGGTAAAATGAACTAAACTTGTTTATTATAGTAGTATTTTTTGATCCAAAATCTTAATACTACGTAAAGGTTTTGTTTAATATTACACAAAAAATTCAGCAATACACACTTTGCTTTTTTCAGGAGATTGCGTTTGATATTGAATATGCGGTAGACGAAGGGAACTCTCATTGTAATCCTCAGTCTCTTGCGTGCGGTTGTTTCCCATTTGTATCGTCGGAATCGTTTGCTTTTCGGGAATTTCTTAAGAACCCCTTGCAGGATCTCCCTGGAGCTTGGCATCTCGACCGCAGGCCCACCAGCTGAAAAGGGAGAACATGTCACTCAAACTTCCTCAGGCGCAGGTCTATCGAAGACACTGTGGGAATGTGCTCTCTCATTTAGGCAAGGCAAGTTTATTTATATAGCACATTTCATACACAATGGTAATTCAAAGTGCTTTACATAAAAGAAAAGAAAGTGACAATAATACAAAAAATAATCACAGATTCAGTGAGCATATCTGCAATGTATTTAGGTCCTAGGCCATTGAGTGATTTATAAACGAGTAAAAGTACTTTTAAATCAATCCTAAATGTAACTGGAAGCCAGTGTAAGGACCTAAGGTGTGATTTGCTCAGATTTTCTGGTTCTAGTCAGAATTCTGGCAGCAGCGTTCTGGATGAGCTGCAGCTGTCTAATGGTCTTCTCGTGAAGGCCGGTGAGAAGACCATTACAATAGTCCACCCTGCTGGTGATAAAGGCATGAATAAGTTTCTCCAAGTATTGACTGGAAACAAAACCTCTAATTCTAGCAATGTTTTTTTTAGATGATAGTATGCTCATTTAGTTACTGCTTTGACATGACTACTGAAACTAAGGTCTGCCTCCAGAATCACACCAAGATTCCTTAGTGTGATTAATATTTAGATTTATTTAGATTAATATGGATTCATCGACATCCAGTGAGATCCAAAATTTTGTAGATTAAAATACAAAATTTCCCTAAAATACCATAACTACATCTTTCATTAGGACAAAATTCTTTGTACACTACTGTTCAAAAGTTTTTGAAAGAAAGATGCTCAGCAAAGCTGCATTTATTTGATTAAAAATATACTAAAAACAGTTTAACTGTGAAATGGTATTACATTTTAAAATAACTCCTTTCTATTTTAATATATTTTAATATGTAATTTATTATTACAAAACTGCATTTTAAGCTATAATTTGACTGGTTGACTGTTGATCCAGGTACATCCTTCATACATAAACTTACCAAATTTACTGAGCTCCAAAATGACTTTATATGCAGACAGGAAACGGAAAGGAAACTGCCTGCTCTGGATTACAGCATTCTGGAAGATTAAACACCATAAACCCATAAATTACTTCATCATGCTACATACGTTTCAGTGTGCAAAAGACTGAATTAAGAGATGCTCACCTTCGAGGTCAGTCTGTTGAGGATCTTAGTATGATGTTTCTCACTGATGCCCACAGAGATCATGTTCCTCAGGTTCCTCAGCATTGCCATAAAAGGAAGAGACTTTCCATCTGCAATTACAAAAAACATACACAAGTTTGAGTAGATGTTCAAGAATTAAGACAGTTAATGACCCAGTGCATGTCCCTCATTCACACCGATGAGTTTCTCCCAGGTGGCAGCTTTGTTTCCCTCCTGACTAAGTTTGCATTCCCACGTGTCGGGCTGCTTAAGTTTCATTGGCTTTCCAGCTCTCTCTCTCTCCCAAACCCCACTAAGACCACTGCGAGAGAAGGCCTTCAGATCACTCGGGTATCTGCATGCAAAGACAGACAACAAACATGCTCACACGTGGCTGGAAGTTACACTGGACTGAGGATATTGGCAAAAATGTGTATGCCAGCTTGTAGGACTAACTTCTTTCCCAGAATGGCCATGACATGTTCTGCAGGTTCTTTGATGTGAAGGCGCTTTATCATTTTCTTGAGGCTGAATTCACTCTGTTTTTTATCCTTTGCAGTACGATTCTGGCTCTCCAACTGTATCAAAACATGCAGAACTGCATCATAAGATGTTCAGTAGTGACAATGTGCAATAGTAATTTGTAATGTTATGTAACGTCAAACAGATCAAACTAAACACAACAAAGCTCACATATTTTTTGAGAATGGAGTCATCAACTCTGACAAGGTCACCCCATATTTTCCACTGTGCAGCAGAGTTTTTCTGAAAGTAGAGGGATAGGAAACAAAAGCATTTTAAAAGTGATGTTGACTGGAAAAAATCTAAAAAGAAATCATATGTTATGATGTGTGCAACACTGAAAATATGGTATTCAAAATTTCTTAATGTAAACGTTTTTAAAAGTTTTTTTTGACATATTACCTCTCCTTTATTTCGTTTCTTGTTGTGTTTGCAGCGATGCTTCCGTGTATTGTATTTGGTCAGCTGATATTCAGTGAACTGCTTAAATTTATCCACTAGAGCTTTTTTCAGGCAGGAGGGTAAAGATTTACTGAAACACTGCACAAAAACATTTAAAAAGCATGAAAAAACAAGAATACTACAATAGGAGCAAAATAAAATCCTTATTTAAACATCAACCATGTTAAAACCGTAATCGGCATATGAATATGGTACGAGTAAGATATTTAATATTAACACTTACCGTGCTATAGATTCTTGTCACCTCCAGCCAATCAGATGGCAGCTGTACAGCAGCACAAAAGTATCTTCTCAAGTGTGGCTTAGAACCAGGCAGATGGGCCGCCAGTGCCAGCAGGAAGTTGGCTGTGATACGAATGTTTAGTTCCTGCCTAGTATAGACTGCAACCTAAATCCAATGCAAATACGCAAAACTAGTTTTGAAATTAAGTTTGACATATAAGAGGTCATTGTACTATAAAAACATCCTGTTTTATGTTTCAAAGTTTCAAAACTCAAAAATGTCTAATTTTCAGAAATGTACTTACGATGTGCGCAAATTGGTGGGTGGGGCTAAACAGGTTGTGATGTTGAAGCAGGCATTGATCTTTAGCCACACTATTAGCAGGCAGTATTTAGCCACACTATTACGTCATAAAGTGTTACATTCCACAACCTGTCGTTTTGGCAGATTGGCTTCAATGCAAGCTGTTTTTAAGACTAATGAGGAAGTTTTGAACCTTACAGGATGTTTTTAAAGCATTTTATATATCAAATGATCAAGGGAATTTTGATTTCTCAGTTCATTAACCCTTTTAACACTTGACAACATAACCCCCACACACTCACACAGGCAAAAAACGCCAACCTTTAGGAGAAACTCAGGGTCTTCTGTGGTAATCTCTGTGGCCAGAATCTTAATAATGGCCCACACACTCCTCTTCTTATCCCAGTCTTTCTGGCCTGGGGTACAGCTCTTATTGACAAGGGAGCAGCATACCATATTCAGCAGGTTGTTCTGAAGGACAAACAAAAGAACTGTCACATAAGAAATGTTGACTGATTTCAAATATTATATTATAATATATTATATATAAAGCTCATTCATTAATCAATTCATGTTAATTAAGGCTACCCAAATGTTACTGTGAAAATTCCAAACAATCTGAATTATCCACACCTTTATGATATAGGGTATAAAGGGAAAATAAAAGACTAAATTTAACATGCACATGTGTGCAGACTGTCTAAATATAATCACCAAAGAATGCATATAAACAAAGCTAAAAATAAATAAGTAGGGCTAGCACATTATTAACCATTATTTAGGTTCACACAAACCCTAGAATTGTGCTCACTCGACTCACCTTTCTGTCCCTCAATTCCACAAGATGCTCATCCTCGCTTGCTTCAAGCACCCCAAACTCCTCATGAGGAGCACCAGTCTGCTCCCCCTCACCATCTAAATCCATATTCAGAACAGGCATCTCAGAAGACAGCTTCTGGTCATCCTCTTCCAAGCTTTCATGACTCGCATCCTATTAAGATGTACAGAGAGAATATAGTTAACTATATTTGCATTTCCCAAAGAAAATACCCATCCTTGCAAGGTATTTGTAAGTAAATATAAGTAACGAAAGTAAAAATTTCTGGAGGCGGAATTAAAAATAAATCTGAAAAAAATGATGCTACATTAATTTACATACATTCTTACAAAGCATTAGAAGAAATCACTCTATACCTGTCTAGGCTCCTCACTAGATCCCAGCAGCCCGTCAGGTGAGAAAAGCATGTCTTCACCTTCTCTCTTTTCATTTGAGATTGCTTTATTCTCCATTGAAGGTGACGGATAGGAGCAGAGAGGTGGGGCAGCACTGGGAGTTGACATTTTGGAGTAAGAGAGTAAAGGATTATGGGAATAGGAGGAGGCTAAAGAGGATGAGACTGGAAAATGAAGTGAAGGCTCCATTATGAGGGTATTCTTAGTGCTCAGCAGAGAGGAGGAAGAGGATTGTGAGCTCATCGTTGTGGATGACAGAAGAGAGGAGGTGGCCATGGTGGAGGACAGGCTGGTTGGCTGGAGTGCTGGACATTGTGAGGAGATGGAGGTCTGCTTGGCCCAGGATGGAGATGTGTGCTGATGCTGAGACAATACTGAGGGTGCTTGAGCCAGAAAGCGATTTTCCAGCCTTGAACTGCTATAGTTTCGCTGTAGTCTGGCATCTGTGTTTGCCTTCAGATCAGTCTGAAGGGGAGCCGGAGTCTTCATTTCTGTTTGGCCGAAGAAAGGAGAAACACAGAACAGGAAATTATGGTTTTATCTAGAGACACTGCAAATGCTAAAAGTACAGCACCAAACTGATTCTTGAGACAGGGCACAAAATACGTCCCACAAAATTTCCTGCAAATTAGATTTAAATAATAAACCTCCTTGAAACTACCTGTCAGAAGGCAAAACAGCAGCATACATTGTTTCAAGATAAAACGCTACTATATCCTGGTCACACACACTTTTTTAAAGGCCTCTTTCCATGTTTTACCTTTTTTAGTTCAACAAGATCATACAAGCTCTGATGAGTTTTACGTTTTTGCATATAATCTAAAGTAATTGTGCTAACTGACAGATTTTTTTTTTAATTGTTTGGGATTTTAGATAATTTTCCTCTTTTTAATTAGGCCCTATTAGTAGCTAGCAACATTAGAAAAACAAAATATCTACAGCTTGTAATACATGTGTGATAATGATGATGATACTACTACTACTACTACTAATAATAATAATAATAGCCTATTTCAACACTCAATACCATAAACTGTCAATCCTGTGAGATTTTCTGTTTAAAGGTGAAGACAATTCAGTACAATAATCAAAAATAACTAGGACTGACAAGCATGGGTGTGTCTCATGCAAACAACATTGTAGACACACCTGGAAAATCCAACAAGCTGCCTCCACTCCTTTTCACCTTGTTTATTTAATTCCAGCTTCTTTACGTACTGGTCTTACTGGTATCATTTCCCCTCTCAACTGCCAGCAAAGTGATGTACCTTATCCCTATGCCGTTTGCCTTCCCTTCGAATTAAACACGTACGCTCTTTAGATTTCTGAATGAGTTGTAAAGTTCACTTTACAGGGCACTTACGGTCAATCGAAGCGTACCAAGTGGCAGTGAGTCTGGGACAAAGTCCTCTATCTTAGCTGATAATCAATGAAGAACAATCTTTGTCTTCGCAGTGTCTGTTCTATATTGCCACATACATAAGATAAAGATTCATCAGCACTCCCTCATTTCTACATTTTTAGAATTATTTATTTTTTATTTACCTTTATTTAACCAGGAAATTAAAAATCTTTTCAGATTTAAAATCTCATTTACAAGAGGGTCCTGGCCAAGATAGGCAGCACATTTAGTTACACATAAAACAAAATGCATTCGTTTACATACACAGAAACATACACAAATCACAAGTCACGTAAAAAAGCTTGTTCCTTAAAATGTTTCATATCGCGTTTAATAATAATAATAATACATGGTTTAGGTTTGGGAATGTTTGTATTCCTAACAACAACACAGTGGTTACTTATATCATTTGCAAATACAGATGCTATGGAATATTTATGAGGGACATTAGTTATAATTAAATCAATTAATGATGAGTTTTTAGGACATTTAAAATTTGGTCTAGTAGGACTATTTACTATCTGAAAAAGATTCATTGAATTACAGTATGCTTTTAGATCATCAGATACTGGTTGTAACCAGTTCCAATTTAAATCACCGATCAGGACTAATTCTTTAGGGTCTAGATCTGATATAATCTGTGTCAAGGAAGATAAGATTTCATTTACTGCTGAAGGTGGACTATAGCATCCAACTAAAGTAATATTGCAGGTTTTAGAAACCTCAATATTTAAAGCTAAAAGATCAAATAGATTTTTTGCCGATTTAGATAAAAGCATATTCGTACTATATTTAGTTTTAATAAAAACTGCAACTCCACCTCCTCTATTAGATCGATCAGCCCTATAAACATTATAACCAACAATGCTTAAGTCCTTATTTGAAACAGAATTTTTTTAACCATGTCTCCGATAAAACCATAATACCGAGAATCACTTCTTTATGGTCATAAATGTGCACAAACATAACAGACAAACAAGTAGAGAGTTGTCTGTCTGACACTGATTATTGTGATTATTGACAGGAAAATCTCCAAGCAACACTGTTGTAAATAAACGCATGCACTATATTTGGATTATTAAGTGATACATGGTTCATTCAGTGGTGTGACTAAACAAAATAAAGAAAATACCTCACCTTTAACGCTTTGTGATCAGGTATTTGTGTAAAATCAAGTAAACTGCCGACTGCATCTCACGGGTGAAACTAGATAACTTCCTCACCGATGTATTTCACTACCGTAATGAACCGAATATAGACGCATGTATGGTTGAGAGGGCGTCTACGGAAGTTCTAAGCGGCCATGCATTATTTTTTTTCCCTTCGTGTAATCTCGTTATAACGACTTATTTTCTCGTTATATCGACATAACGAGAGTTGTTTTCTCGTTATAACGACTTAATTTTCTCGTGATCTCGACATAAAAAAGTTGTTCACTAAGTTACAAAACTGCGCCAACAGGTGGCCCTATTGACCTGAATATAACTGATGGGGTGTTGTAGGCTATACTGTATGTCCACTTTACTGTACGCGTTTGGGATAGAATATGAACGACCTCGTGATCGCTATAATTTGTACAGTATTGTTCATAAGTCGTTATAACGAGAAAACAACTCTCGTTATGTCGATATAACGAGAAAACAAGAAGGAAAAAAATAATAATGCATGGCCGCTTAGAACTTCCGTAGGCATCTCATATTTAGAAAAAGAAAATTCTTTCTTCACTCACATGAGCAGTTTAAGCCTTATTCGGACGGTAATTGTTTTGCTGGAAAGTGTTTAAAAGAACAATACTTCATAACTGCTCCACCACAGCGACTGGGAGCAGAAAGAAAAGAAAAGCACGTAAACATTAGAAATGGGTATTTATTATGGCAGCAGCAGGTATGCAATACAATTTTAAAATGTGTATTATAAACATATATAGTTCTTAGCAATGCATATTTCTAATCAAAAATTAAGTTTTGATATTTTTTCGGTAAGAAATTTACAAAATACCTTCATGGAACATGATCTTTATCCTAATAAATTCTGACATAAAAGAAAAATCCATCATTTGACACATAAAGTATGTTGTTGGCTATTGCTACAAATATACCCGTGCAACTTATGACTGGTTTTGTGGTCCAGGGTCACATATTATAATTGTAACCATTTACCAAGGAGGCCTCTTCAGGCATGATGCTTTCTGAGCCTAAAAAAAAGCCCACTCCACATGAGTACATTGTGTGGGAAGTATATCTGAGAGAAAGAGCTCTTTTTCAGAAAAGGAAATTCACAACAACAAACCCCTAAGATTTAAAGCAAGAAGACCCTCCTTTCTTCAGTCAGTTGTGTGATTTTAGTCTTGTGGACTTGTTGGGCAACAGACATTGCATCACTTGGACTCCTCCATTGATGAACTAGTAAGAATTTGAATGTTATTTGAAAAGAGCTGAGAATAATTGCAGTAAATCTACGAAAGAAAGATGCCATGCTTACCACCAGGGCATCCAAGATGTAGGTGACTTTGTATCTTCAGTAGAACACAAATGAAGATTTTTATCTCAAACCGTTGCCGTCTGTCAGTCAATTAATGGAAGTGAATGGGAATCATGGCTTTGAGAGTAAAAAAAAACATACACAAACAAAATCAAATTAAACCCTGCGGCTCGTGACGATACATTGATGTGTAAAGACATGAAACGATCGGTCTGTGCAAGAAACTGAACAGTATTTATATCGTTTTTTACCTCTGATTCACCGCAATGTCTGAACTGTCCTGAGCGCGTTCGGGTCTTCTTCTTCTACTTATAAGTGCATTACCACCACCTATCTCTCAAATGGACCATTGACACTCTATCAAACCTCCTCCTGCCCAAACTAACTCAGCTCTCCGTGCCCACCTCTGTCTGTCAGTGGATCAACAGCTTCCTGACAGACAGGCAGCAGCTAGTGAGGCTGGGAAAATACACATCCAGCACCCATATAACCAGCACTGGAGCTCCTCAGGGTCGTGTTCTCTCCCCTATGTGTAAACATACCTGGCAATAAAGCTCATTCTGATTCTGATTCTGATTCTATCCACAATCTCAATTAGGAGTGTCAATGGTCCATTTGAGAGATAGGTGGCAGTAATGCACTTATAAGTCTGCGATCTGCCGTGAAGCAAGAAGAAGAAGAAGAAGACGCATCACTCGCCGGCTGAAGAAGAAGACCCGAACGCGCTCAGGACAGTTCAGACATTGCAGGGAAACAGAGGTAAAAAAAAACTATATACTGTAAATACTGTTCAGTTTCTTGCACACACCGATCGTTTCGTGTCTTTACACATCAATGTATCGTCACAAGCCGCAGGGTTTAATTTGGTTTTGTTTGTGTATGATTTTTTTACTCTCATTCACTTACATTAAATGACTGACAGACTGCAACGGTTTGAGTTAAAAATCTTCATTTGTATTCTACTGAAGAAACAAAATCATATACATCTTGGATGCCCTGGGGGTAAGCAGATAAACATCAAGTTTTTATTTTTGGGTGAACTATCCCTTTAAAGCTGTTCCTCAAGGCTCTTCTGTTCCTTTAGTTTGCACTGCAGCTGTTGGTTTGAGCTGAACCTCAGAACCTGAACTGTCCTGCATATGGTGGAGTTCCTGGCACTCCTGGACACAACGGTCTTGGTTTTGGTGGAATAATGGTTTTGCCCAGATCTTTTATAGAAAACGAAGCGTTTTTGAAATTAGTAGTATCCAGTGGTTTAAGTAGTAAGAAGCCATACATTGGAGTCTCAGACAGAGAAACAGAGGGACGTTTTGTGGACCCTGAGGGGAAGCAATTGACTTTTACCAACTGGGGTCTTGGTCAGCCTGATGACTATAAGGGACTACAAGACTGTGGTGTTATAGAGGACTCTGGCTTGGGATGATGGCAGTTGTGGTGATATGCATCCTATTATGTATGAAATAGACAACAAATAGAATGTATAACATTATACAGATCTGCAGTATTATGCTATAAACAGTGCACAGTTTAAATCCCATTGTCAGTCCTTCAAAAACTACAGTGCATATAAAATATACAAATAATTATTGCTATAAATATAGTTAAAAATTGATAAATAAACAGTTTATTATGACAATTTGTCATTTATCAAAGAGTGTCTCTTTTATTTCATTGCAAATCTGACAATAATTGTGTAACTGACAGTAGATCAAATAATTAAAACGAATGAAATTTTATAGGCTAGTAATTTTATTTTTATGTTTGTTTGTTTATAATGTTTGTTCTATGCCCTGCACAAATATGGCCAAGGTTATTCCCCAGTGAACTGTTTTGTTAGCGAAATTTGTAAGTGAACATATAGCTGATCAGAATCAGAATCAGAAGCAGAATGAGCTTTATTGCCAGGTATGTTTACACATACGAGGAATTTGTTCAGAAGCTTCCACAGTGTAACAGAATGACAGCGACAGAACAAAAACACAGATAATAAAAAAAATAAAAAATAAAATAGAACAAGTAAAATAAGGAATAAAAAATATACAAATCGACAATTGTATGTACAGGTATAGAACAATAGACAGTTGTATGTACAGGTATATTATGTGCATATCATATCACTTTAGATGCCCTATATTTGTAAAGTATAAAAAAAGAACAAACTGTAACACCACTACACTTTTTCAATTTTTTTCCACTACACCAGACACAAATGCTTTATCAGTTGGTAAATGCTCTAGTTCTGATGGCTAACGTAACAGTCATTAGCCTTTGGCTTTGAATGAAATAGCATATCAGTGACTTCACTCCTTCTGAGTTGGTGCACTCTATTTTTTGAAGAAATAACACAACCATTTAACCAGGGTGTCAATATATGGGAAGCTGGGACGGCCTACATGTGCGCATTGTGTGGGCTGTACATCCTGAGAGGAAGATCCGTTTTTCAGAATATGAGATTCACAACAACAAGCCCATCAGATTTAAAGGAAGAAAACCCTCCTTGTGGACTTGTTGAGCAACAGGCATTGGCTGTCACCTGGACTCCTCCATTAAACCTGTAAGTTTCTAATTGTTTTTTTGAGTATAACTGCAGTAAATCTATGAAAGAAAGAAAATACAGGAACAGTGAACCACTAAAGTGGCTTGAACTTAAACAGTAAATAGACATGAAAATGGATGGCAGTCATGCACAATGCTGTTTTATGTGTTAGTGCAATAATATCCTGATGGATTACATAAAGAAACATTTAGAAATAAGTTATTAAAGTTCTATAAATTTATTGTCCATGGAATAATTATAAAAGTGAATTAAATTAATTTCAATCAAGAATTACAAACTGATCAGGGTAATTTTTTTCTCAAAATCCCATTTGGGCAAGCTTTAAAGATTTGAAAATAAAAGACTTGGTCTGTCCTGAGGCAAATTATTCTGCTTAGTCCATTTGCAGTCACACCTTTCCTCTATATTCTCATGAGACTAATGAAGTTGGGTTAAAAGGATGTGTTCCTATTTTCATGCTGACTTAAGGGGAAATTTGTTGGATGGATTCACACCTAAATATTCGGAGCTGTTGAGCATAACTGCGTAGATAGAGACTGTTGTGATTCATCAATGTTCATTCACAACATTTTGTAAATTTTTTATCCTGCCACACAATTTAATATAGAATAATTTCCTCACATTTCAGAAAAATGAATAAAAAAGTATAGTAGCTAAAAGTCTTCAGTATAACTCACAATTCAGTTAGCTGTACGAATGAAGGGCTTCACACAAACACAAATTTTAAACTTTTAAAAAAAGAAACCCCGGATTGCAACCCCTTTATTTTGCAATAAAATCCTAATACACATAACTCAAGATAAATAAGTATATTTGCCTATAACTGATACATTGTCTGTTCTAGTGAATATGTCATTACGAGACAAACTGCAAACAAAAATGCTGTTTGTTTGAGTGATTGTTTATGATTTCTGTAAATTCTTTAAATAAAAAAACCTGACAGGCACAAGCTTTGTCTTTTTTTTTCATGCACTGATCAATTTTGAGATTTTGGGCTATTATGTGTCCATAACATGTCTTCTTTCTGACTAGTGGAAAAGACACAAGTATTATTTTATTACACAATTATCCATTTGCGTATAGATTTTCAAATACAATACATATTTTAAAGGCTGTTTTCTCAAAATGAGGTTTTTTTCCTGCTCTGACCCAAAAAACTCCACTTCAGAAGCATTTACATACAAACTTTACTGTTTTATTCCTATATTCTTAAGGTTTAAAGAGGGGTTTGTTTATATAACATTCACCTGATTTATTTATCATTTTATTCCTAAAAGCATGATTTTTTTTTCTGACTGTTGACAGTATTTTCAGTTCATGGAGTGATAAAAAGAGATACCAAAATCCCACTTTTTAAAAACCCTTAACTCTAATATGTCAACAAAATGAAGCAATTTTAAACCTGGCCTTATGCAGTGTTCAAATTTCTGTTCTGGAAATGCAAACGGATGCATTTTTTATTAAATAATGCCTCATTTGCATATTTAAACATATACAGTGTCTTAACATACTGTGATTAATTAACCGGAGAAGTATGGTAATATCTATTAGTTAAAGGGGTCATATGATGTTGCTAAAAAAATAACATTATTTTGTGTATTTGGTGTAATGAAATGTGTTTATGCGGTTTAAGGTTAAAAAAACACATAATTTTCCACATACACTCTTAAAAATAAAGGTGCTTCAAAAGGTTCTTCAAGCGATGCCATAGAAGAACCATTTTTGGTTCCACAAAGAACCATTCAGTCAAAGGTTCTTTAAAGAACCATCTCTTTCTTACCTTTTTGTAATCTGAAGAACCTTCTTTCGCCAACAAAGAACCTTTTGTGAAACAGAAAGGTTCTTCAGATGTTAAAGGTTCTTTATGGAACCATTTAGACAAAAAGGTTCTTCTATGGCATCGTGAAGCACCTTTATTACTGTACATTATTGTTGCTCCTCTATGCCCCGCCTTTCTGAAACGTGTCGATTGTTTACAAAGCTCATCGGTCTGAAAAGCGAGGTGTGCTCTGATTGGCCAGCTATTCAGTGCGTTGTGATTGGCCGAATACCTCAAGCGTGTGACGGAAATGTTACGCCTCTTACCATACTGTGATGCCCTGTCCCGGTGTGACGAGACAAACCAATAAAACCCATTACAAACAAGGCATTTGTTGCATCCAGAGGGAACATAATTATGGATTATAATGACTTATACTGTCTTTTTACGCGTTGCGTTGCATCGCGCCGCGTAAGCATAAAACCATGTCTGCATTTGTGATCGAAGAAACACAAACAACAAGAACTACTCTACACTGCTCAAAATTCACATTTGAATCATCAGTGGCAAATCCTTTAAATATGAAAACGTACTTACAGCCTGCGAGTCAGCATTATTTGTCAGAACAGCAGCATTGTAGGCTACTGGTTCAGGAACAGTCCTTGTCCTCCGGAAAATGCGCTGCACACATCTAAATATTTGGTTTGAACTGTTCTGGAACAGTGTTGTAAATACAACTTAACCACTGATGTCTAGTTTTGTCTTGTGAACTTGTGAAATCGCATCATATGACCCCTTTAAAAAATGTGGTGTCTTGCTTTAAGTTGACTGATTGGATCTAAAAAAAAAAAATCTCTCACGTTTTCCCATTGTGCACCACAGATGGCACTGTTAAAGCTGTTCTTCAAGGCTCTTCTGCTCCTTCAGTTTGCACTGCAGCTGTTGGTTTGAGCTGAACCTCAGAACCTGAACTGTCCTGCATATGGTGGAGTTCCTGGCACTCCTGGACACAACGGTCTGCCTGGGAGAGATGGGAGAGATGGTAAAGATGGTGCAATCGGACCCAAAGGAGAGAAGGGAGAGCCAGGTCTGTGTATGTGAAAGAGAGAAATAAATGAAGTGAGGGAGTCTGAGATAGTGGATTATTTCACTCCTACCTTATTTCAACTATTTTGCTCCTATCTTATAGGAGTGAGTGTTCAGGGACCACCAGGTAAAGCGGGACCACCTGGGCCAGCTGGAGAAAAGGGGGAAAGGGGACCTTCAGGTCCTCAAGGTATTAAACATTTAAGTTATTATTATAAGTTATTATAATAATGAGTTATTATAAGTCATTTAGCTATTTCAAAATCCCTCATGTGGAAAAACATGGATTTTTCTACTTTAAAAAAGTTGTCATGTAAATAATTTATATTCAATAATTTATGTTCATTCATGTAGACATGTACCTAATTTCAAAGTGCAATTATTAAATTTTTAGGCTCTCCTGGACGTGAAAGCATATCTGACTCCCTAAAATCTGAGATGCAGCATCTTAATGCCAAGATTGCCATGATTGAGAAGGTTGTGAGTTTTAATACATTCAGAAAAGTGGGACAGAAATACTACATCACTGATGGTGTTGAGGCAATTTTTGATACAGGGGTGCAGTACTGTAAGGACGTTGGTGGAACAATAGTTTTGCCAAGAACTGCTTCTGAAAATCAGGCATTATTGAAAGTATCAGTATCCAGTGGTTTAGGTATTAAGAAGCCATATATTAGAACTACAGACAGAGAAACAGAGGGATGGTTTGTGGACTCCGAGGGGAAGCTATTGACTTTTAAAAACTGGGCTCTTGGTCAGCCTGATGACTATAAGGGACTACAAGACTGTGGAACAATAACAGACTCTGGCCTTTGGGATGATGTTGGTTGTAATGGTCTACATCCCATCATATGTGAAATAGAAATCAGATAGTATGTATACAATATTAAGATACATACATATCTGCAATATTAATATGCTATTAACAGTACGTTTGTCAGGTCTACTTGTTTCTTCGTGTGTTTCCCCAGCTCCTATTTTGGATTATCCTGTGTTTTTCGTCATTAAAGACTGTGAATGCTACTCCGTGTCTCCTACGTTCTTCCCGCAGCAGCGTAACATGACAATTTGTTTGTTTATAATGTTTGTTCTATGCCCTGCACAAATATGTCCAAGGTTATTTCCCAGTGAACTCTGAAGGTGTTTTGTTAGTGAAATTTGTATGTGCACATAAGGCTGTTTATATAATTTAAGACACACTGTATAGGTATTTTCTTAGTTAGGAAACTAACAAACTACACCTCGCGGTCAAAAACAAATCCTTTTTCCCGATAACTGTTGTTATCCTTTGACATCTGAATGGAATAAACAAACCCATAACTTCACTCGCAACTCTACTTACAAAATTAATCATTAACATTTTGACAAACATTGGATGTTGTTTTTGTTTTGTATAAACTTTCTCATGCAGTAGTTAACCCTTGTCACACTCATGGTCTTCGTGGTCAAAAGTGACCAGACACCTGAAATGTAACTCTTTTTTTTCTTCAGTTAAATCAATCTAATATATTTTTCTTCAATAATATTTTTCTTTTTTCTTCTGTATTTTGAGAGAAATTTTATAGTACTAACTAATATTTATGCAATAATTATCAATTTTTCCCATTGAAAATAGTACAAAAAGTGTATTTTCAATTAATGCAGTATCTCAGATTGAAATAGAGACTAGGCCTTTAAAATCCAATGTTTGAAGACATAATAGCACCTCCTGGTGAGAGCAAAAAAAGAAAAACCTGTAATTTCATGGTGTAACCACTAGGCTTGTGAATTCCCTAGTTTTTATACATAATTGTTTACTTTTATTAGGTTGTGGATTTAAATGTATATTAAGGCATTCTCAAAGACTACTTTTTGTCAAGGTTTATATTTTTTGTTGTTTTAAATGTTGATTTGAAGTGTATGTTTTTGCATTATTATTACTACATTCAAACCTGAACACAAAAAGCATTTTGTTACACAAAACATTAAAATTCTATTAAAATGTAACAACAACTAAAAGGAATGCTTTATCAGAGCTTAATCCTTCTATGTCTGATCTGATTTTAACCTCTTATTTCAGTCTGACTCATTTTGGCTATATGTTATAGCCTTAACAATTCTTTTGAGTATGTATAATTCTGTATGTGTGTGTATGTGTGTGTCTGTGAGTAAGTGTGTGTAAGTGTGTGTATCTGGATGTATCCGTTTTACACTCTTGATGTTTTAGAGTGTAACCCCTTCCTTGGAATGCTTTATCAGAGCTTAATCCTTCTATGTCTGATCTGATTTTAACCTCTTATTTCAGTCTGACTCATTTTGGCTATATGTTATAGCCTTAACAATTCTTTTGAGTATGTTTGAGTATGTATAATTCTGTATGTGTGTGTCTGTGAGTGTGTGTAAGTAAGTGTGTGTGAATGGATGTATCCGTTTTACACTCTTGATGTTTTAGAGTGTAACCCCTTCCTTGCTGTCCACTTTTTTACTGCATTATAGTCGAATTATTGATTTTATTTTACATAGTTGCAGTGCTACAGTCACACCAGTTCATAGATGTGTGTGTGTGTGTGTGTGTGTGTGTCCACGCGTGTGTGAGTTGATTTTGCACTCTAGATGTTTTAGAGTTTCACCCCTTCATTGCTGTGCAATTTTTTCTGCATTATGGGGGATTTGTAGATTGTACCCACAAAAACATTCTGAATTTTTTCCCCCCTATTTCCCATTCATTTCCTATGGTCGGTCATTTTTGACCAAAGACCATAAGTGTGACTATTTTTTTTACGACCACTTAGCTTTTTCGAATCATGCCCTCGATTTTTTTTGTGTGTTCACATACCAAGTGCCATAAAAGTCACCAAGTTTCGTACCATTCTGGTGAAGCTAAGATATTTAAAAATTAAAAATGTAAAATTCTCCGGTCAGAAGTGACCAAAGACCGCACAAGGGTATTATGGTATTTGAATATGTGAGGTAGATGCTGCATTATTAATTGCCAGTGTTACTAACTAGTTACAATAATAATATTACTTTTTGCAGTAACTAGTAGTTTAACTAACTACTAATAAGATTTCAGTAATAATATTACTGTTATCATCCATAAAACAGCTCGTTACTTAGTTACATTTGATGCCTCAACTCCTACTGATTTGAAGTCCAATGATCCAATAACTCCTAGATTTATTTTCATAATTTTCACGACTTGCACAGGCACATGAAGTCACCAGTGCAGCAGGCAAGCTTGTAATATGGAAAAGCTTATATTCAACAGATGGAAATATTGCGATTACATTGATTTTGTCAGGAGAAAATATGATCTGAACAATGATGTAAGTTATGGCATTATGGAAGTTGTGGCATTTTACTCTGGCATTGCATGGCTTGCCCACCCACATCCCTCTTATCCAGTTATAAATAAAATCTTTTTAGATTTTTTTTATTTTTGTTATAAAATGCATGCATCATGGATTAGAATCGTATATGGGTAACAGAGAAATTATAGCTATCTTCAAGCTACACATGACAGTTAATGAGATTAGTACAGTGGTTTTACTTAAATGCTACTATCAATTACCACTGAGTGTTTGTAATAACTTTTGACTGCGATCCTATGTGGATTTTGGTCAAATGATGAGGCAGAAATATATTGTTAGTAACACTGGGACATGATATGCAATTACAACTTATGTGGGGAGCGAAAAAAGTAATGTAACTAGTAGTGTAACTAATTACTGTTGCCAGAAAGTAATAAGTAAAGTAATAATATGTGACCCTGGACCACATAACCAGTCACAAGGGTACATTTTTTTATTAATAAAATCGCCTTTAAAGTTGTCCAAATGAAGTTCTTAGCAATGCATATTACTAAACAAAAATTAAGTTTTGATATATTTACGATAGGAAATTATAGGATACAAAATATCTTCATGGAACATGATCTTTACTTAATATCCTACTGATTTTTGGCCTAAAAGAAGAATCAATCATTTTGACCCATACAATGTATTGTTGGCTATTGTTACAAATATACCTGTGTTACTTATAACTGATTTTGTGGTTCAGGGTCGCATATTACTTTTGAAAGGAGTAACTAGTATAACTAGTATATTTTTTGAGTAATGACTGTTAATTACACTGCAAAACTGATAAGATACAAAATCACAACATACACAACCACTAATTCAAGTAACAAATATGCATATGGTTTACTGCAAAGTGCTTCAGCTGAAAGTATCGAGGCTGATTATACAATAAATGAAAATCTACAGATGGTATTAAATAGGTTAGTGGGTAAAAGTTTCTCTCAAACTCTTGAGCTCCTGGCGTTTTTTTTTTTAATGTTCAAACACAGTAAATTTGCATTAGACAAACACGGGGCACCTATCAGGAATCAAAAACGCTTTTTCATCACAAATCGCATAGGCCTATAAATCAAGAAAACATAAATAAAGACCAATAAACAGATCTGAAACTTATTTAGCATTGCAGCAACATAATTCTTGCAGTTTCCACAGTGAACAAATGTTAAAGCATCAAATCTGTGCTGTGCTGCTCCTTATGGAGTTTAAGGTGCTTGTTGCAGCTCAAAGTAGTTGTCCAGCTAATGCTGGGGTGCCGGGCTCACCGGGACACAACGGCAGCCCTGGCAGAGATGGAAGAGACGGGTTTCCTGGACCAAATGGAGAAAAAGGAGATCCAGGTTTGTGCTTTTAGTTGTTGTTTTGTTGTGTACGTCTTAGGTTTGATGTAGTCAAGGGCATTGATTTGGTTTGGACATTGGGGGGGTTGAAGTGTGAACTGTTTTAGTAGAATCCTGAGGTCATGCTCACTCATAAGGTTTATTTATTTGTTTGTGAAATTATATTTTGTCCTATCATCTATGCAATAAAGTAACATCATAGTTAACAATTACTTGTTTACATAGTATATATATATATATATATATATATATATATATATATATATATATATATATTATTTATGCACTTATAAGCTATAGTTTGACAAAATGTTCTAATTCAACATGTCAATCTAACATTTTCTCATATTGATATTGTTTATTTCTCACTCTTTAAAAGTTCATCAGGCTCTTAATGATTTAATCTATGCCATCTTTTGGAATATCTGAAGGCCATATACCATAGTTCTTAACTGTAGCATTTGTTATAATAAGATTAGCCTATTAATCATTAACAGGCCAATAATTACTTTTTTAATTAATAAATGTAGCTTTTGTTATGAAGAAACAACCGCCTGCGCATATAGAACCAATAGCTACAACATGCCACCGTTGTTATATAAAGGGAAAGATCTATTCCCTTAACAGATTATCCAATATAAATTCTACAACAAGTTAGACTAAATTTGACACAGTAAATAAGCCTACAATAAAACGTGATAAATTCTAGTAAAGGTGGTCATGAGTAGCCTAGTTTTAAAAGATTTTAATATATGTTAGTGCTGGTTCAGGACCGTCAGTCATCAGTCTTTTTAGTTTATTTGCCTTTTTAGCAGAGGTGTAAAGAGTACCTAAAAACCATACTTGAGTAAAAGTACAGATACCTTACAGTGAAAATTACTCCACTACACATTACAAGTCACCAATTCCAAAACAACTTGAGTAAAAGCCTTAGAGTATCTGATTTTAACAGTACTTAAGTATTTTACTTATACTAAATATAGGCTCAAAAAATGCACTAGTCAAAGAGATTTGCCAGTGAAAAACTGTAATGTTGTGGAGAAGCTGCGGAAAAAGGCAGAGGCAAGGATTTATGTGCAGGTATTTAATGGAAAAACTAGAACAAACAATAAGACAAAAACCAAAGGGAACAAAGAACAGAATGACTGGCAAACAGACAACCATTAGGCCTACATTCAGCAATTCACAAGGAACTAAAGAAAAACTAGGGCTATATATACACACCGGGGGCCAACAAGCTTAAGGCCCCGTTCACACCAAGAACAATAACTATAAAGATAACGATATTAGCATCCACATCAGCGGATGATATCGTCTGATTATTCTAAGCGTACACTCGTCTGTCGCTTTAAATTCTCAAACTCGTGACAGCAGGATTGATTCTGATTGGCTGTCAATGTTTTTATTGTTCATCAGCTGGAAAAAATCGTTCTGAAAATGTTTCCAACGATATCGTTTCTCTGTGCCTTTATCGTTATAGCTGTGGTGTGGACTCTTCAATTCTTTAATATTGAAAACAATTTTTAGAACTATATCTTTATCGTTATCTTTATAGTTATCGTGCTTGGTGTGAACAGGCCTTAACAAGACAAGACACACCTGAGGAGATTAATCAAGAGGAACCAATGAACAAACGGACTACAAACGGACTACAAACACCACGGGAGACAGGAAGTGACATAAAAGTCCAGGGCAAGGCACAGAGAACATGTAACAAAAACAAGAAAGAGTTGATTTGTGAGGAGAGCAATCACGTTTATTTTCTAAAACCAATATGAAACTGAACACCTCAAAATTACGAAACAAACCAAACAAAAAACAATATCTTTCAAAAATGTCTCTTCAGTATAATGGATAAATAAAATAATGTTAAGTAAAATTAAAAAGCTGAAGCCTTCTTGCACTGGATGTGCTGGTTTCGGCCTCATTGCCGGCTGCAGTCATGTCCTCGTCTCATATATAAAACACCTGTGACTCACAAATACTTGCTAACGAACTCGCATTCACATAAAGTAGCCTTTTTGAAAAGTTTGGGTGAGTAAGGGCAAAAAGTACAAGATGCAGTACTTTCAGTGACCTGTAATAGGCAGTATCACGTCTTTTGTAGCAGAAATAAACTGCTGCAGAAAAAGCTAGGTACATGCAAAATGTAATGTGTAACTGCAACACTCATTTCAAATGTAGTGGAGTAAAGAGTACAGAATACTCATTCAATAATGTAGTGAAGTAGTGAGTAAAAGTTGCTAATATCTTTGATACTCAGTACAACTACAAAGTATCCAAAAAGTTACTCAAGTATAGAAACTAATTACATTTACTCCAATACTTTTCACCTCTGCTTTTTAGATACCGTTTGACTTTCTCCATAGCATTTTAAAGTGTCTGTTTCTCTAAATAAATCAAGTAGATCACATATTTGACCAAATCACATTTCTCGAGCGTGCTGGTGAACACGTGCAGAGTATAGGTTGATTCACGCGACACTCATGACCATTAAGTTAGCGCTTATAGAAGCGCAGAAGGTGCGATTTAAATTATTTCTTAATATTGATTCAAGTAGATTTGAGGTTTCCATTAACCATGGTATAATTATTGGGGGGGTTGTACTTGCTAGTTTTGGTTATTGGGGGGGTTATATCCCCCCATCCCCCCACAAACTACGCCCCTTGATGTAGTGCGATTGTGGGGGTGGGGAGTGGTGGTGGTGGGGGGGGGGGGGGGGGGGGGGGGTTGCACTTACTACTTTGGGTTATTGGGGGGGTTATATCCCCCCATCCCCCCACAAACTACGCCCCTTGATGTAGTGCGAACAGTCTGTTCATGTCATGTTCTAATGCTAAAATGAGATCTCACTCTGCAGGAGTTGGTGCACAGGGACCCCCAGGTAAAATAGGACCAGCAGGGCCAGCAGGGCCAGCAGCACCAGCAGGTGCTGTTGGCCCTAAAGGGCAGAAAGGAAGTCCAGGTCCACAAGGTAAAATAAATACATTTTAACATAAAATAATAACATAAAATACTTACCTGGGGAGACACTATGAACAAGAAGGTGGTTCACCCAGAGCGAGGCTCAGCCATTGCACGGCGCCCGGGTTCACGTCTGCGAATTCGGAATTCCCCCTAATCTTGACTGCATAATTTATGCTAGAGGGGGACTGTATGGGACACCATAATTGGCCAAACGTCACGTCACGTACTTTCCTTACCCTATACACACACACACACACACACACACACACACATATATATATAGTGCCGTCAAAAGGTTTTTGCCCCCTTCCTGTTTTATACATTTTTTGCATAGTTGTCACACTTAAAAGATTCAGATCATCAAAAAATTTTAATATTACACAAAGATAATGCAAGTAAATACAAAATGCCGTTTTTAAATGATGATTCCATTTATTACGGGAAAAAAGCTGTCCAAACCTACCTGGCCTTACGTGAAAAATGTATTGCCCCCTCCTGTTAAATCATGAAAGAACTGTGATTAACCACATTATTTTAGAAAGCTGAGTTAAATTTCCCTAGCCACACCCAGGCCTGATTACTGCCGCAATCTAAAGAAATTCAAGAACAGATGAGAAACAAAATAGTTGACATGTATCAGTCTGGAAGGGGTTATAAAGCCATTTCTAAGGTTTTGGGACTCCAGTGAACCATGGTCAGAGCCATTATACACAAATGGAGAAAATTTGGAACAGTGGTGAACCTTCCCAGGAGTGGCCGGCCTACCAAAATTACTCCAAGAGCGCAACAATGACTCATCCAGGAGGTCATAAAAGAACCCAGAACAACATCTAAGGAACTGCAGTCCTCACTTGCCTCAATTAAGGTCAGTGTTCATGATTCAACAATAAGAAAGAGACTGGGCAAAAACGGCATCCATGGGAGAGTTCCAAGTCAAAAGTCACTGCTGACCAAAAAGAACACAAAGGCTCGTCTTACATTTGTCAAAAAATATCTTGATTATCCCCAAGACTTTTGGGCAAATATTCTGTAAACTGATGCAACAAAAGTTGCACTTTTTGGAAGGTGTGTGCCCCGTTACATCTGGCGTAAAACCAACACAGCATTTCATAAAAAGAACATCATACCAACAGTCAAACATGGTAGTGGTAGTGTGATGGTCTGGGGCTGCTTTGCAGCTTCAGGACCTGGATGACTTGCCATAATTGATGGAACCATGAATTCTGCACTCTATCAGAAAATCCTGAAGGAGAATGTCCGGCCATCAGTTTGTGACCTCAAGCTCAAGCGCACTTGGGTAATGTAGCAGGACAATGATCCCAAACACACCAGCAAGTCCACCTCTAAATGGCTCAAGAAAAACGAAATTAAGGTTTTGGAGCGGCCAAGTCAAAGTCCGGACTTAAATCCGGTTGAGATGCTGTGGCATGACCTTTAACAGTTCATTCATGATCGAAAACCCTCTGTGACTGAATTAAAACAATCCTGCAAAGAGGAGTGGGCCAAAATTCCTCCAGAGCGATGTGAAAGACTCATTGCCAGTTACTGCAAACGCTTGATTGCAGTTGTTGCTGCAAAGGGAGGTACAACCAGTTATTAGATTTAGGGAGCAATTACTTTTTCCACATAGTGCCAGGTAGGTTTGGACAGCTTTTTTCCCTTAATAAAGGAAATTATTATTTCAAAACTGCATTTTGCATTTACTTGGGTTATCTTTGTGTGATATTAAAATTTTTTGATGATCTGAATTATTCAAGTGTGACAAATATGGAAAAAAACACACAAAAAAAACAGGAAGGGGGCAAAAACTTTTTCACAGCAGTGTATACACACACTGTGGACAGAAAGTCCATTTGTGTCTTTTCACATTGCATCATTGCGCAATTGCAAACTGCATAAATTCCTTCAATTTCATAAGAACGTAATTTCACTGTTTCGTTTTCTTTTCCACAGGCACTGCTGCTGACATTAATTTAATTACAAAACTTCAATTAGACATCAAAAAACTAACAGACAGACTCAGTGGAATAGAGAAAGGTATGTTACTTCTAAACAAATAGTAACTGCCTCAAAGTTTATTGTTGTGGGAAAATATATAAGTTTAGTACCTTGCTGTTAACATATTCATTAAATAATATTTAACCTTTATGTGAAGCTTCCAGGTTTCGCATATTTAGGAATATTGGAGGAAAATACTATGTGTCTGATGCGCTGACAGCAAATTACAATGATGGATTGAAGTTCTGCGCAAATGCAGGGGGAAGAATTGCCCTGCCAACAAGTAAAGAGGAAAATAACTTGTTAATGTCATTGCATGCTGTCCTTGGATCTTCTTATATAATGATTGGAACAACAGACATTCAGATAGAGGGGACATTTGTAGATATGCACAATCAACCTCTGACTTTTACCAAATGGAAGAAAAATGAACCTAATGATTATCGTGGAAGTGAGGACTGTGTTGCCATCTTAACAGATGGTGAATGGAACGATGTTAAGTGTAACTCAGAGTGGCACGTGGTGTGTGAACTACAAATGTAATAAATTTCGGAGAACATTTAAAGTAATTATTTCGTTTCATACTTAAATTGTGAGTAAATGTTATGGTTTGGCTACAATTTAGCCTTTGCCTTCTGCATAAGCAAAGCTTCAATTTCACTCCTGGTTATCCTGAGAAAGAAATCAATCATTAACATTTATTTAAACATTGGATCTTGTTGTTTTGTATAAAATGCATCAAATCAATAATTTGTGTTTGGACATCTAGATATATTTGGATTCATCAAATTACTTCTACACTATAAGAAGAAAAATAGACAAATGGGAAAGTTATTGATAATTTTCTACCTTTCTGTTAAGTTTACACATGTTTCCTTTAACCCTACAACACAATACAAAGTGTAATTGACAATACAAGGAAAACACTACCAAAAAATCTGTACCGACTATATTTTTATGGAGTGCATATTTAAATATGGTTCATATAGCCTATATTTTGCACAAACCAAGATAATAAGTGATAATATTGATATTGTGATTTCTTAGTTACTTATTTGTAATATTAATTTAATGTTAAAGTTAATGGAAAACTACAAACAGTTCTTTTTTCACAGAGGTGTCACTTTAGGATCAAAACCAATTCAAAATACTGATAAGATACATAATAATGAACCATGACCACAAATGTAAGCAATAATTAACTGCATTCAATCATGCAGAGGAATTGAGCCCTTCACAACGTAAACAGAACTTAAAGTGTGTCCAAAAGTGGTTTTTCTATAACAGATAGCTAAATGGGTTAGTAAGAAAAGTTTCTTTCAGTTCAGGAGTTCAGGAGCTCAAACATTTGATGTCCTTGCGTTCTTTCAGTTGTTCAACCAGTTCATTTGCTTTAGAAAAACTCTCGATTATAAGGTCATGAATCAAAGTAGGCTATGCGGTTCTTCAATGCAAAAACAATCACTGTAAGTTGCACATAAATTACAGGACAACATATGTGACTAACATATACAGGTTGAAAACTAGTCAAATGATACAGTATTTGTTTCTGTTTGTTTTGTCAATGAACTCTGGGTACCTACGTCAAATTTGGTGAAGGGTTGTGTTCTCTTTTAGTGCTGATCGCCAGGCCTGATCTGTTGGTAAGATTGATATGCTTCTGGTAAGGATTTTTAAAAAGCAGTAAACAAAAGAGAGAAGTAGACATGCCAGTATAGTTTGTTTTGTTGTCCAGTTTCAGTATTTTATAATGTCATAATATTTTATTTTGATTTGAGACCAGTTGGGCAGAATGCCTTTTAATATTCAATATATAACTGAAAATGTGAGAAAAAACGTTACACTTGTTGCTTACCTTCCTTTTACTTTCCGTTGTGAACTTGTTTGAAATCAAAATCAATATCAAACCTTGTTGTTATTAAATATCGTCATAATCAGAGTGAAATTACATTTTTACCAAGTGAAAATTATTTTATAAACTGTAAAAATATTTTCCTTTGGACTCAAGTGTGCATATTCTCTGATGTCTGAATGCAACACTGCGGCAACAGAAATCCTGATTGTGTCCACAGTGAACAGTATATGGCGCTATTAAAGAATCAAATCTGTGCTGTGCTGCTTCTTCATGATGAGTTTATAAAGCAAGAGTTTATGGTGCTTGCTGCAGCTCAAAGTACCGGTAGTTGTCCAGCTAATGCTGGGGTGCCGGGCTCACCTGGACACAACGGCAGCCCTGGCAGAGATGGAAGAGACGGGTTTCCTGGAACAAATGGAGAAAAAGGAGATCCAGGTTTGTGCTTTTAGTTGTTGGTGTGTTAAGTCATAAAGTTTGATGTAGCTGTAGAACATAATGCTGAAAGGTAAGGTGACTGCAGATCAGAGAAATGAGATTTAACCATCACTCTTACTCTGCAGGAGTTGGTGCACAGGGACCCCCAGTGAAAATAGGACCACCTGGTGTTGCTGGCCCTCAAGGACACCAAGGGAATCCAGGTCCACCAGATAAAATTAAAGCACCGTGAATTATTATTTATTAAAGTGAGTTATTATATATATTTATTAAACAGAAAATCAAGATTAATTTTAAACTTTTATATTAAAAAAAATATTCAAGCAAGGTGTCTAGAATGAAAAAAAATAGTCAAACTATAAATAAATAATGATGAAGTTCTAGACTGTGATCAAGTATTGTCTTTTAACCATATCTTAATTGAGTTTATACAGTAATTGCATAAGGTTCAAGAAAAATATGCTTCTTGGTATTTTCTTCTGATTTTTCTTCTGATGCTTGTGATTTTCACTCTGCTATATGCTTTTACAGGCACTGGTGTTCAAAGTGCATTAGTAATACAGCATCAATCTGATGTCAAAAACCTAACAGGCAGACTCACTGTAGTTGAGAAAGGTAGAATTATCCTACATAAACAATGACTGCACTATGTTTTGTTTATATGTGTAATAATATGTATATACTGTATTTAAGATAATGCTTTTTAAAAATAAAAAGTTTAGTCCTAGGATTTTGCATTTTCAGGAAAGTGGGCCAGAAATATTACGTGTCTGATGAGCTGGTGGGAAATTTTGAAAAGGCACAGAAGTTCTGCTCTGACGCTGAGGTGAAGATGAGAATAAAGTTCTAACTTCAATGCAAGCTGCCCTTGAGTCTACTTCCGTATATGTTGGTGCAACAGACAGAAAGAAAGAAGGGCATTTTGTGGATATGAGTGACCAACCATTAACTTTCACCAACTAGAATGAAAAAGAGCCAAACGATTATAATGGAGCAGAGGACTGAACAATTATTTAGAAACGTGGTCTGTGGAATGACACTGACTGTAATTCAGAGCGGCATGTGGTGTGTGAACTGTGAAAACGATTATGAATTTTTACTGCTATGATGTTTGAATGAAGAAGGAATAAAGTAAATCATATGAAAACAGACTGCATTTGCATCAAAGTTTATTGTCATAAAAATTCAGTAATGTTTAGCAACGGTTGGAAGTTTTAAAAAAAACATTAATTCATTGACTGGAGTCATGTGGATTACTTTGATGTTTTTAATCAGCTGTTTGACTCTCATTCTGGTTACACTATTTGAGGATCATACAATGTTCTCTTCCTTTGAGGAAAATATCACACAGATATTAGCATTACAACACTAGTGGCATAAACATCTTTTTTCATCCAATTCCGGATTCTGTGGACACTCACAAAGAGAAAAGCAGAAAACCGCTGAAGCTAGTGTAGCTGTTTTCATCGTCAAAAACCCAGCTGTTCTCCCACAGCTGTGTGCACACTTCATCACCCTTCTGCAGTGAGAGAACAACACCATTGCTGCCATTAGCATTGGTCTCAGGCTTCAGAACAAATACAGAGCATTGGAGCTGATTATTTTTATGGAGACTGACTGCCATTTGGTTAAAAGGGTGAGCATGAGCATAAAATCTGAAGCAATAGACTCCATTCACTGGTGCTGTAAAAGTACCTGCAAGATACATAAACATATGAATTTAGTAACCGTAAAGAAATGCCTTTTATTACTTGAATATCCATAGTCACAATGGACAACTGACAACATAAAGACATATAAATGGCACAGGTTACCAGTGTTGGGGTCATATGCATTTCCAGTGTTAGTGAAGATTTTTTGGTACACCAAAGTTTTCCGAGTGTCAAAAGGTCCAAATTGCTGTGATCCAGATGCCAAAAGTCCAGCTGAAAAGGCAACCTTTTTGGCTGTGATAAGGTAAGTGGACTTGTTTTGGTTTTGCAGTTGGTTTTAAATATACCACCATAGAACAATCATTTTAATTTACCTTTATTTTCTGCCTGGATAGATTCAAGTTCATCCCTTGAGGCTTTTGTGATAGTCCTTAGAGCTATTCAGAATGAACATTGCAGAATTTTATTATAATTATTATATTATAATTTTATTAGTGTTCTTGGATGGAAATGATTCAACAGATCAACGTGTCTTGTAAAGGTGAAAATAGATCAAACAGAAAATACATAAGATGTAGATGAGAACTCACAGTGGTGGACGAAGTACACACATCAAGTACTTGAGTAAAATTACAGATACGTATAATAAAATATTACTCCAGTTAAAGTACTCAGTTTTCAATTTTATTCGAGTGAAAGTACAAAAGTACTTGATTTTTTATGTACTTAAGTAAAAAGTACCGAAAGATGAATGTTTATTTTGCAGTTTTATATAGGCTACTTTTATCATTTAATTTTATATTAGCATATTTTTTTTTATAATCCTACTGCTCAAAATACCTGGGTTTTCCCCAAAATAACCAATAAGGGAATAATGAATATAATAAGGAAAATATAATTAGATTTTCATAATAATTTTTTTCTTCTCAAACCTTGTCTGTGGTGTAAAAACACCCCTGGCCAAATGCCCCCAGAGGGCATCACTTCCCACTTTGATAATTACTGTAGTTACCATGTTCTGAACATCACATCCTTTATTTTCCCTCAGATGTATTTTTAAAAAATTACTTCAATTTAGCACCAGCAAGCTCGTTAGCTAGACAGTTAGCATCAGCTAACATTGACTTATTTTCAGTATGGTTATGAATAAACATTTATATTTGTCTACTCGGCTAGTTGATCCAGATACATAATAACTTAGTCTATGTGTGCTGGCAAACAATATAAAAACGTCGCATAGGGCTAAATGCATAGCATTTTAGTAAAACTGCTAATGTTACAGCAGCGGGGAAGATGAACGTGCATGAGTTATTTTTATTTAATCTGTGTTATATTAATGTTTTTTGACCTAAAACATAGAGACTCTGATGTTAATGTGTCTGCATCATAGACTGTATAAAAACAGGTCTGCATTCAAGCATTTCAGTCTGCTTGTGCTTAAACAGATCACCCTTTACAGCAGATTTAGTTCTCAGACAACTGACAGCTTTGACCTAAAAATGACTTTCAGTTACAATAATTAATCCTAAAATTCGACATTAGTAACTTACTTTTAACAGCATCAGACGCGCGCGCGCTCACATGATCTCCCGGTTCTTGTGAATTCAGTTCACTGGAGACTCGCACTAAACGGTTCATTTGAATCAGTGAGTTGTCGACTCGAGAACAGCTGCAATCGGATCATTCCAATGCGTGAATGAATCGTTTGATGCGATTTGCGAACCGATTTAAAAGGTTCATTGAAAAGAATCAGTTCATTCATGAATCACACCGCTTCTGCGTCTCGGAGATCGTTTGATGTTATAAGGAGTAACGATATGTTTTATGAAATGTAGTGAAGTAAAAAGTACGATCTTATGCTTTGGAATGTAGTGAAGAAAAAGTAAAAGTTACTCAAAATAAAACTACTCCAGTAAAGTACATATACTTGAAAAATGTACTTAAGTACAGTAACGAAGTAAAACTACTTCGTTACTGTCCACCACTGGAACTCATACAACTATTACTGAGAGACACTTACCTTCATTCTCTCTCTTCAGTTCTTTCAGTGTTTCCTCAGTGGCTATCAGCCTTTCCTCAATGTTCTTAAACTGTTCTGATGTAATGAAATCATGTGCCAGTGAGACCCCAACACAAAGCAATAACAGCGTCTTTTGAGCTGCCAACATCTTCATAGCTACCTATGCCTAACGTTTTTATGGTGCATGTAAATTTTGCACAGTTTGGGGCAAGATGGAACCTAATGGTGCAGTAAAAGCAAACATGACCCTTGTATTGTTTGGACTTGCAACACTGACGCAGAAAAGCTTCAGATTAATCTGCAAATAAGGGAGAAGATCAGATATTACAAACAATAATTTTTTGCAGCTATATTAACTCTTCAGATTTGTTTTTCATATTTGGTCATATTCTTTGATCCAATGTCACAGTGGATGATTTCTATGCAGTGAAAATAGTGCAAGAGTTTCCCACTTGAAACTCTTGCTTTGTTCAGAGATAATGGGGATTTTGTCATTTCAATAGTATATAATTAGTTTTAAAAAACTAAAACAAAATATGTTTGGGATATAATTCTAAAACTGATAGGCCTACTGGGCTATATGCAGTAATATGTAGCTTGTTGTCTCCCAATATGAACATTAATTTAAAAAAAAAGTTAAATGTTTAGTCTTTCGTCACTTTGAATAAAGAAATGACTTATAGAAAATAAGTATAGAGACGTTTTTATTGCCAATCACAAACAAAAAATGAATGAAGAACAAATAGAAATTTATCAAATTTAATTTTAGATGCTGTAGTAGCTAATATAACTAGGAATGAAAATAATCAATTAATAATGACACCCAGTATAAAATTAATCTTTACGAAACAAAAATCACATACTTTTCAAACATTCCTGTGCCTGCTCTGTGATTGGATAGAAAGTTCATTTAGGGCGTGACGTCACACGGTCGGTTGAACCAAGAAGGAAAGAGGTCAACTTCCGGTACGGTGCGTGCTGTTCAACAGGGAACACAGGACATACCTGCCAGGAAAATGCGGTAGGCTGTTGTCATAACTGAAAGAGAAATTAAAACACAACACATCTCAGTGCTATCTTTACGACTTTGAAATAAATGTGGCATATGGTCATATGGCCTAAGGGCTTTGTGACGGAAGCAATCGGGTTCGCTGATCAGTCATCGATCGATCAGGATTAGGGAGCACGGTTGAACATGGGAGCGAGATCGAGCCGTTTACAAGAGGAGGCTGCCGCGACTGCTTTCGATAAAGATGGCATCAAGAGAGAGTCCTGTCGACGAATCCGAAGCACCAGGCCCACTAGCCTCATGGTGGAGTTCTCCGGCAGCTTCGACCATGACTCAGAGACGAACCGCAGCCGGTCGGAAGAGGGCAGCGACTCGGACACTGGGCAGCAGGCGAGCAGCGACGGCAGCCCCGCTGACAGTCACATGTCCCCGTCTCTGAGCAGCCAGGCCTCGCCGACGGACGAGAACGGGACAGAGGAGGATGGCAGTCCGGGAGGCCCTGTGAGCGCGGAGGAAATAGGCCGAGCACCACAGCGCACTTTCTCGGAGCGTTTGCCCGGTGGTCGCCATTCTTCCGCCAGCGGCTTCACAGCCAGGTCCGCCCGGGTGAGGGGCACTCACCCCCGGCCAGTGTCTGAGGCGTGGATCGGCCTGTACAGGGTCAACAACCGCCACGGTGGTAAGTGGAAAGACTCATCGTTCCTGTCATTTCAGACGTTACACCCTGTTCAGCTCCAATTCTGTGATTTAAACCTGCGCTGTTCACAGTGAGTAATAGCTAAACAATGCTCAACAGCGCAATATATTAAAATAATCCTAAATGCTTTTCATGGTATTCAAAGAGAGAGTTCACCTTAAAATTTAAATTCTGTAATCGTTTACTCTCCTTATGTTGTTTCAGATGTATATTTGTTTCACAAAAGACATTAGGCAGAATTAAATCTCTATTTACCGTGAACTCTTAATTGAAGGAAAGTGAAGTCCCTAATATTAATCTCATTTTGTATTCCATATGCAAAAGTCAATCCAAAAACTTTCATCAACTAGTTCGCTTAATGAACGTTTGGTTACATGTCCATTTGTTAGCATTCAATAACAGTGATTATATTCTAAAGTATTTATTGAAGAGTAATGAATACTTTATCAAATGTATTGCTTATTATTAATATTAGTTAATGCTTTAACTAATGGGACCTTATTGAAAGTGTTACTGAATGTTTATATACATAATAGGCCAAAGTCAATCTGAGTGAATTGAGTGAATTTACAATATTATTTTGTTTTAAAACCAAATGAAACATGGAAGGTGATTAACAAAGATTAATGATTCTGCATGAGACTAATGAGCTTGCGGTGTAATTAGGCTTTGGGGTTTATAGACATTTCAAGCATTCCTGACAGGATGATCCATGGTGGATTGAAACCGAATAACCAAAGGTAAACCCAGTTGATCTGGTGATCTCTGTATTATTTTTTTTTACACTATAGTGGTCAGTTGGTCATAGTCCAGCTAGAGGGTTCAGAAATGTCGGCCACATGGGTGTATACTCACCCGTCTTTTACTGTGACTGGCCTGCATATCACAAAACCCTTTCTGCATCTCCATTTTACAATGCTAGACAACTTGCTTAATAGTTTCCCCCTCCTTTCCAGCTATTCGTTGTCCCTTCTGCACCAAGCCATTCCCTGGAGGACGAATTGAGGACCATCTTTTAAGTTGTCTGACTTCTCCACCTCTCCCTTATAACAGTAAGCATCCCATTTGTTTTTATTGTTAGGGCCCGAGCACCGATGGTGTGAGGATCCTATTGAAATTGCTCCACTTCTTCTTCTCCTTCTCCAAAGTGAATCGCATTTTTGAGGGCCTAAACATTCTCCAAAACTCATGAAACTTTGCACACGCGTCAGAACTGGTGAAAGTGTACATCTGATATGGGTTTCAGAAGTGGGTGTAGCAAAATGTCTCGATAGCGCCATCTGTAAAATTTCAATGGAGTGCGCCTCCAGCTACGTTTTACTTACATGTACAAAAATACACATGTAACACACCATTACCTACATCTAAAAAACGTCTCTTGGTACAAATTCCAAAACCCAACAGGAAGTACATTATTTAGAATTTCCTGTACGATTTTTGGGCAGTTTTTGCCATTTTCAGACCTTGTACTTTGACGAACTCCTCCTACAGTTTTAATCTGATCATCTTCAAATTTGGTGAGGGTTATCATAAGGCCTTTGTGACGTTAAATTGCGATTTTCGTCAAGGGGCGTGTCCCTGGTGGCCTGACAAGTTTGATGTTTCGCCATGAAACAGGAAGTTGCTGTAACTCAGGCAAGCAATGTCCGATCTGCCCCAAACTTCACACGTTTGATAGGTGTTCTGTCCTGAACACATACCCATGCCGTAAAAATATGTTGTGTCTGTGTGTGCGCGTGAGGTGCCTGCGCGATATCATGCCAACGCTGGTTGGTTATACACCGATAGAAGCAAGACATCATTCAAAACTGTCAAGCTTTTGCAAAATAATTAAAACTGTAAAGCTTTTAAAATAAATAAAAATACTCTCTGCCATCTCGTTTCCTTTCCGAGAACTTTGGAATGCATCACAATGAACCGTAACACACATTTTGTTCTTTAGTTTTGTTAATCTGTCAAAGATTTAAGTGAAATATATTTGGTGTATATGCCTATATATTCCTTTTTGTGTAAGCCTATAGTTTTATTCTGTTTTCTCCGTTCACAGAATCGCTGCAGGTGCGTGTGATCTGTTGAATCCATCTTACACTGTCCTCGGATAAACTAACGCCGGTGCGTTGGGACTTACCTATGATGAGTTCTTGAGTGTGAACATTTCACTCGTTCGATGCGTCAGCGTCACATTTGCACATGCCGTACTACTGGAATTCGTGATTGGTTGACCGCAAATTTCCAAATATTAAATGGAACGATAAAATAACGTTATTAACTGATTAATGGCCATTTCAAATTTTCGATTATGTTCGGAACTATAAAATTAGATTCTGTTTCTGGTTGTGTTCCTGTCAAAATTTTGTTTGTTTGTTATTTAGTTTTGTTTTCGTTCCTTGAACCGGTTCAGAGCCCTGGTTAAAGCATGCTATTAATGCAGTGAAACAGGAAGTTGATGTAACTCAGGCATGCAGTGTCCAATCTGCCCGAAACTTAAAGGGGTCCTATTATGCTCTTTTACAAAGTCTTGATTTTGTTTTGGGGGTGTACTAGAACAGGCTCTCATACTAGGTTGTTCGAAAAACACATTATTTTTCACATATTTTACATTATTACAACGCCTCTCTCCTCAGTCTGGCATGAACAGCTCGAATAGTTCCTGTATCAAATGAAGGCATTACGAAATACTTCTGAAATACGAAATGTGCTGTGATTGGTTAGCTGGGCCAGTGTGTGTTGTGATTGGCACCACTCGGCGCCTGGTCGGGAAATATCATGCCGCCTGTGAGCTTTAGTGTAAATATTGCGTAAAAATCAAATCAGTTTGAATGCGATTTAAACCCGGATGATTGTAACTGCTCTTAAGTTCATCTGCCTTGGGGAAACTAGCGCGTCTCCGACATAGTGATAACACTCGCTGCCTTCTCTAGTGCAGCTCAACCAGGTCTCATCCCATTCGTCGTAATTTGTGATATCACACGTTTTATAAGATTCCTGGCCTGAACACATCTAAAAGCCAGTATTCAGTTATAATTATAGAGTCACCTGCTGGCACCAGGAAATTACTTGTTTCACACTAACTTAAACATGCAATGTCTGATCTGCCCTAAACTTCACATTAGGAATGTTAATTTTAAAGGGATAGTTCACCCAAAAATGAAAATGTGATGTTTATCTGCATACCCCCAGTGCATCCAAGATGTAGGTGACTTTGTTTCTTCAGTAGAACACAAAAGAAGATTTTTAACTCAAACCGTTGCAGTCTGTCAGTCCTATAATGGCTGGATGGAAATCACGGCTTTGAGTCATAAAACATACTCAAACAAAACCAAATTAAACCCTGCGGCTAGTGATGATACATTGATGTGAAAAGACACAAAACAATCGGTCTGTGCAAGAAACTGAATAGTATTTATATAGTTTTTTTACCTCTGATTTTCACCGCAATGTCCAAACTGTTCTGAGCATGTTCGCGTCTTCTTCTTCAGACGGCGCGCGAGGCGTCATCTTCTTCTTGCTTTACAGCAGATCACAGACCTTTTTGCATCAATGTATCATCACTAGCCGCAGGTTTAAAAAGTCATTTAATTATTTATATAAACAACAAGCCAAAACTAATTAATTTAGGCTAAAACGAAACTGAAACCAACGTTGGGTCTCTTATTCCACACAAAATCAAATGTTTCTGTATTCGCGATGTATTTGAATGGCAAATTATTATTTATTATGTACTAAACTTGTGTTCCAATATTCACGTAAAACAAAATGTTTTGCACAACATCACGGCAGTACTGTGATAACACTTAACGGCACAGATTTTACTAAATTTTTTTTTTACCACATAGTTTTTTTTCCCATATGTTTGACTGACTGTATTTTATTATGATAATGAATAGGCTGCATTTTCAAGGTAGCAATGCTTAACTGTGTGCGCACATGCGGCGTCGGCGCAATCACTTGAATTTTGTCCTTCTAACAGTGGAAGAAACTACTCCTTTTAGTCCTAAAGATAATCGGAATTGTAAAAGGTTTTCCTTTATTTGTTTACATTCACAATAAAAACTAATCTTTGTGCTTTTGTAAAATAAGCCTAAAGAAAAATAGTTTCCTTTCGCGCAGCACAAAAATGAACTTTTTTTTGTTTCATCTGCTAATATCTTCAATATTAATTATATCATATCTTGTCCAATAGCTGATGTGCTAGCTAAGGACAGTGGAGAGTGTTCAATTTGTCTCGAAGACCTGCTACAGGGGGAAACCATCGCTCGTCTGGCCTGCCTGTGTGTCTACCATAAGAGGTAACCATAACCATCCAAAAAAAAAAAAAAGACACTTAAGGATTTGCTACAAATGCTTTCAATAGCCTATGTAATGGCTGATATTTCTCTAAATAGCTGCATTGACACATGGAGCAAAGTGAAGCCGTGCTGCCCTGAGCATCCTTTTGATTGATTCGTGTGTTCTTGTGCAATGACACTTTGACTCAGGTGAGTTTAGTCCTTCAAGTAGTTTTCTTTGTTAAAATATATTCAAAAGTTAAATTTATTAAAATGTCATGTCATTCACCTTTATATGGTTCCAAACCTGTATAACCCCATTGACTTTGATTGTACGGACATTAAAGTATAATTTCAAAGTAACATCTTTTGTGTTCCACAGAAGAAAGAAAGAAATGCAAGTTTTTGAACCTTTTTAGCGAACAATTCCTTCAAAGGAATTGTTTACCCAAAAATGAAAATTTGCTGAAAATGTACTCATCTTCAGGCCATATGTAGATAAGTTTGTTTCATCTTCAGAACAGATTTGGAGAAATTTAGCCTTACATAACTTACTCACCAATGGATCCTCTGCAGTGAATGGGTGCCATCAGAATGAGAGTTGAAACCGCTGATAAAAGCATCACATTAATGTATAAAGTATTCCATGCGACTCCATTCAATCTGTTAAAGTCTTGTGAAGCAAAAGGGTTTGTAAGACTGTAAATGGTACTTGATATATGCTTGATAACTAGGCAAGATAAAAAAAAAACATTTTCACTGGAGAAAGTGATATTATAGATAGAGGATTCATATTTTACTCAGAAGCAACAGTTTATTATAAACATGCAGCTTTGAGCTTCACTGGAGTAATGTGGATTATTGTGATGTTTTATCAAATATTTAAACTCTCATTCTGATGGCACCCATTCACTGCAGAGGATCCATTGGTGAGCAAGTGATGTAATGCAAAATTTCTTCAAATTCGTTCTGTTGAAACAAACCCATCTACATCTTGTATGATCTGAGTGAGAGGTTTTAAGCAAATTTTCGTTTTTGCGTGAGCTATTCCTTTTAGATTTAATTTAAAAAAATTAGATCCCTCTTCACTTAACATTATAAGTGCATATTTTTTTCTGTTTCATCATTTTAGGAGACAAGACCCCCTGGCAGGAGCATATTTTCTGATGAGAGGATTGAGAGAAAGACGCAAAGAAACAAAAACAAATAACAAGCATCATCACTTGTGGTCATCTTAATCGGTCTGACTCTGAGTGAGCCTGGCTTTAACTATCTGATGTGAGTCTTGAGACTTGGCTTTTCTCTACTTTACAGTACCTGCGTGAACGGCGGGTTTGCTCTGCTTGCCTTTCCTCTCTTAACTCTTTACTTTAAGGCTCAGAGTGAAACTGGTAAACGGAATAGAACTTTGTAAAACAAACATGTAAATGGAGGGAAGTTACACATGGATCACCTCTCCGTGTGAACATCTTGATCTCCCGGAGGGATGGTGTTCTTCTTACCATGGAAACGTGGTGATCTGTAATTTATGCCGGGCTAAGCATTTGGTTTTGTGCAGCCTGCCGGGGTTGCATTGGCTTGAATGAACTACTTGATTTTGTAGAGTTTGTTGGGCAGATCCTGGATGAACGCAGAGGAGCTGTAAATGCATAAATATTGCACAGGAATTACATATGAGGCATGATGTTTTATATTTTTGGGGGATAATCTTTTTGTTTACCCTTTTCCCTTTTTGTTACTATAGGAACATTTCAAAGGCAGAGTGAAATTTCCAATAGATTTGTTCAATTTAAACTACCAAGAATAGTGGTATCCCTCTAATTACCACATCAGGCCCTTTTAACCTCTTGATCTGATTGCTTTTACTCATTTGTAAAACTGTATATTGTTAACAGATCAGAGCGATACTTCCACTAGCTAGCTTAATGGATGTTATTGGTTGCAGTGAAGTGTATGTTCAAGTGTGTACTTAAATGCAGATGATTTTGACGCTGATGACCTGACAGCATGTATTACTCTTGGAGGGGAGGGTTTGTGAAATTGCTTCTCTGCGTCTCAGACGTAGTAGCCTAGAGAAATCCAGTCACTTTACACTCTTTACACCAGGCCTCCTCTACATTGAATGAGGCCATCTGTGGTGCGGAGATGTATGTCAGGCGCAGTAATGCCATATGGCACATGCTTTGTCTGAGAATGGCGATTGAGAACAGCTGATGGGTAGTTATGACATTATCATCGACCCCCTTGGAAGGAACAATGGAATAAATATAATGAACAGGTCTTTTTTATTTATTTTTTTAGACAGCCCTCCACAGGGTAAATACTTTTTCATGTTTTGAGGTTTATGGGGTTTCCTGATTGTGGGTGTTATGTTCATTATTCTATTGTGTCTTGTAGAGGTCATTTGGTCTGTTACTTTTTTGCCTTCGCTCAAGGATTCATATTTTGAGTGGTAAGACTTTGCTTTTCTCCGCTGAGAGGTTAACTTTGAAAGTATTGCAATGTGTTTCCTTTACAGGACAGTCTGACGGTTCTTTCCAATTGAAAACATGAGAAATGCCATGTGTGTCTGAGCCAAAAGCAAAAGTCATTTTTACAGTTACATGTATGTTTTGTGTCGGTGTAGTGCATTGTGGAGTGGAGGGAGGTATTGTCCGAGTATTTTGACAATCTTTTAAGCTCTCTAAGTTAGCTTTTGCCCTTTAACATATGTGGTGCCATACCTCAATATCAATATTTACTATACTAACCTGGGGCTTAGCTATCTCCAAAGGTGGTGTTTTTGTTTTTTTCTCGAAATATTATTATATATACACAGTATAAATACCATAGTAAGTTCTGTAATTACTCAGTGCTAGGGGTCTTGACCCATTTGATCCTGTGTTTTGACAGTTGTCGGTCAAATATGAATGAGTTGGGAATGTTCTTTGGGTCAATATGATTTGCATATATTCACATCCCCAAACACAGACAATCTGTCTTCATTCTGCTAAAGAACAATTGAGTATTTATTTATTAAACTGTAAATATATATCACATTTCAAAATGGCTTTGTCTTTTGTTTGTCCATGATGCTGTTTCCAATGCCTATAAATCTTTTGTATGTCTGAAAATGTGTTTTTATATGTATTTTTTACAATAAATATGCTTAAGTGTGATGGTCTTTGTGCTCTGGATCATCTTTTCTCATGGAAATATATTACATGTACATATTATACTGACATTTATGTCAATATAACCTTAGTTGTGAATAAGAAAATTGACTGCTATATGGTTCAATTCTAATTTGACCACGGATTTATGATTGTGGAAGCTCTGTTTCCTTTACTTCCTTTTGTTTAAAAGGTTGTAGTGTCTCATTAATTTCATATTTGTTTTATGGTAAACATTTTTAATTCTGTTAAAAAGGAAGCACTTGTTCCTGAGTTAAGTGGGGTTTGCCATGAAGTGTCAAAATCCTGTATAACCTATATTTCGACAGCTCTTGTTGCACTTGCATTTTGTGGTCGAATTTGTGAAACATGTTAACCCTGCTAAAACCCCCATACACACACAACAGACAAACTGTCAAAGTGAACAAACTTTTACAATAATACTAAGACTGTGCTAGAAAGTCTAGCATGTTGCTTTATATCGGCAAATGTTCACAAGCTTGCCTAGTCAAGATTTTAGAATTTGCCTATTTGTGTGTCAAACAAGAGTACAACCGCTTAAAGATTGCATAGTTATGGTGGTCATTTAATGGTGGTGGAGTCATAAAAATGCACCAGTTCAATAAGTGGACACAGAAGGGAAGCTAGTGCTGTGAACTTTTACAATAAGCAACTTTTTGGTCAATGTGAGAACAACTTCACAACAGATTTTCCACAGAGTGTTTTTTTGTAAATGATGTAATAAGAGGATGTGGAACCTACTTCAGTCTGTGTGAAACAAAGGTGAGGCATTAAACATCCGAAATCTCTGAGAGCTCAGACTTCACGCCAGACCACACTGAGGGTAAGAAGAATCAAGGTACGTTTTTTTTTTTTTTTTTTTAAGTTATGTATATGATGTTATAAAATATCAATATTATTTTTGTGCATGCAGAAATCGATTGTTCTAAACAGAAAAGAAAAGAAATTACTAGTGTCAAATAAATTTGATCTAATTATAATCAATCAGTAAACCCTTTATAAATAAAGTGATAACATCAACTGAAATATGAATGAGAACAAAAGCCAGCTTTTAACGCTGAATGTTGCACTCTTTGTCTCTTTGATCAACTTTGTCAACCAATTGAGGATTTGGCCCATTTGTAATCCACTCAGCATTTCTAATTCAAATGAACTGCAATGCTACAGATTTAGGTGAACAGTAAAACAATACACAAATATGTTAAAGTGGTGCACCTTAGCATATGCAGTCTTAAAGCTTGCACTATGCAACCCTTTTAAAAAAACATCTTGTCTTTTTCCAATATAAAAATATTAAGGATATATTTACTTTTAATAAAAGTGTACTATTATACTTTTTGCAAAAAAGTGCTGCGCTAACAGATTGTGTGTAAACTTCTTACTGAGTTGAGAAGGAAATGTGAAAACCCAGCTAAAGTCATTTTTTGTGATTTACTGTTTTCTACATAAAATCATCCTTCATAAAGATGTAGAACATTCTGTGAAAATATAACCGTTATATCTTTAATGTTGACTAAGTAAGGCCATGTCAAAGATTGAAATCATAGTGAAATTAATGGTTGAAATCAAACTTTGATGCTTTTTATCTCATAATTAGATTTTGAGACTTTAGCCTGGATTTCACAGACAGGGTCACAATTTACTTTGATCCTATTCCCTTCTTAAACTTAAAAAAAAAACTGGAAAATTTCACAGTTTCTTTTATCAATATATCAGTACTCTCAGGATCATTTTCAATTTATTTCTATCTTCACCTATAAGTTAATTCTAAGATATGGAACTATAACAAACATTGCAGACCCCATTTCCTGTGCACTGTGATGCTTTTCTACATGTTTTTTTTCTTTGACTCCACCCCAAAGTGGAAACATCTTTTCCTGTTGTTTTGACATTCTGACAATGCAATCTCAACTAACCACATCTTGTTTAGGATGACAGATATAGAGAGCCAAAAACCTGTGCCTGAGAATGACCCTAGCCATGCAGCGACAGCACCAATGTATGCCCCACCGCCATACATGCCTCCTCCTTATCCTACGGGGCCTGTCATGTACCCTCAACCCGTTCATGTGCCAGTCAGCTTCATCCCACCCAACCTGCCGCCAGAAGAGACTGGCATCAGCAAAGCAGAAGAACCGAATCCAGACCCAGCAGGTTTTGCTATTTCACTGAATTATCCATCTAACATTTACTTAAAATTACGACAAAACCAAAATAACCATCGAATGACATGAATGTCATCACAGTAATAATATTTTTCTTTTTTAATAGCTGTATTTCCACCTGAGGAATGTCAGATGTTTGTGTCATCATTTGAGGATGATACTGTCCGGAAAGCGTTTATCAGAAAGGTGAGCATTTCTGTGATTTGCATGCCATCGTAAATATTATGATTGCTCTGAATTCTGGTCCTCATTGTCATTTCCAATCTCTCTCTACCCACGCAGGTGTTCAGTGTGGTAACAATTCAGTTACTAGCCACTTTCACTGTTGTCTGTGTGTTCACCTTCTCAAACACAGTCAAGGCAGCGGTTCAGAGTAACATCTGGGTGTACCTCAGTTCTTACATTATCTTTGCAGTAGTGGGCACATGTCTTGCTGTGTTTTCCACATTCAGTCGCACACATCCCTGGAACCTGCTGGGACTGGTGAGTGTCTGTGTGCTAATATGTGTCTTCATGCTGTGTGACACATACTGTAGCCGCCTACAGTTAGGAGATGATGAACTTTTCTATCAAAATAGAGTGCAACAGTTGGGTCCCAGAAGTAAAAATCACATTCATTTTCTCTATAGGGTAACTGATTTTTAACGTTGTTATTCAATGGTATATGCTTTTGTTGAAGACAGCAGCCCACATTGTTTTGACTTATTTTTTAAATAACCATCCAACACAGGAATTCCTAGTGAAAAATTACTTTACTCATGATTCTACAAAGAAATCTCCACCAGTCAGAGAACTCAAAAAAAGCAAATTGCAGCAAAAAACACTTTAGTGCCCTGCAAATGAGTTTCCCTACGCTCTTAAACTATGTTAATACATACACATATAAATCAACATCTTTAAATTAATTGTTCAATATTTCTTCATTGTCATTTGCAATGCGTCACATGATTGTAGTTCAAGCACACAGCTTTATTTGCTTTATTGTCCAATTTTTTTTTCTTCAAATCAAAGTTTGTAATGTTATGATCCATCTTGTAGCTGGTAGGTTTGGTTCAAGACTTTCAACTTTTTGAAATTTAATTGAAAAATGACAAATTACAACTCTTTAATTCGTTTTTTTTAAATCTCTACATGAAAAATGAATAGGTAAAATACTTCTTAAAACAAGGTCGCTGATAAAAGTAGGCACCCTATTCTTTTCTTGATTCTCCTTCATATTCTGTATGAAGGATTAGCTTGAAAACTGGCTTAAACACTCTAACCTTGAAAGGCAGCATTTCAATTAACCAAGTTGATTCCTTCTCTTTGTTCCTTCTGAATTTCCCCAAAAATTTACTACTTAACGGCATTCTATAATATATAGGTTGACCCAGGAAAAAAATCTCTTTCCTTTAAGTCAGCCATTGCATTTTGTAACTTGGTTACTTCCTCTCCTGACCACAACAGACTGGTGCAGCCTGTATTTCCTCTGTAAGTGCAGTGGCCGAAATATAAAGGTTTATGTGAGCATTATGTACAGCAGGTATCATCAAAAAAATAAACAGGGTGAAGAGGTTGTTATAATGCTGACTCTACATTATCTTGCTTATTATTCGGCCAAATGAATGGACATGAAATATTGATTTGTGAGAAAAAAGTTGATAAGATATATGAAAATACAAGCATAGCTATTGAGGAAGTCAGTTGCCTGGGATAAAAGTCAATTAAAAGGGTTTAACATTTGTTATTAAAAATGACCACAAAATGCAGCGATTACTAATCATAATAGCATTTTCCAAAGAGCTGTGATGTCCTGAATAGCTTTTACATTAGATCATAGAAAAGTAGGGCCAATTCACTAATAAATTCATACCTATTGTACCTATTTATGTGCACAGAAAAGTTCTCACAGACTTTCCGCCATCTTCACAGCAGAATTTGCTCTTACATTCCTTTTAATATTAATGAATCCGAATTATTACGTAAGTGAGCACATTCCAGCTATATCATTTGTATAAAACGTGCCTAAACATGTCCATATAAGGGCTTTCCTACATCTCTTTTTTGACCCTGGACCACAAAACCAGTCTCAAGTCGCTGGGTTATATAGCAATAGCCAAAAAAACATTGTTTGGGTCGATTTTTCTTTTATGCCAAAAATCATTAGGATATTAAGTAAAGATCATGTTCCATGAAGATATTTTGTAAATTTCCTACCGTAAAATATATCAAAACTTAATTTTTGATTAGTAATATGCATTGCTAAGAAGTTCATTTGGACGTCTTTAAAGGCGATTTTATCTGTATTTTGATTTTTTTGCATTCTCAGATTCCAGATTTTCAAATAGTTGTATCTCGGCCAAATATTGTCCTATCCTAACAAACCATACATCAATGGAAAGCTTATTTATTCAAATTTTAAACAAATTGACCCTTATGACTGGTTTTGTGGTCCAGGGTCACTTTTTTTCAACAGGTTTGCCCTAGACGACACGTGATTGTGTTTCAGACCTCTTATTTGTGCATTTGTCTATTCAGGTTGCATTTTATGTAATTTTTTTAAATGGTAAGCTAGAAATAAATACATTTGTAAAATCTAATTATTTCTAATAATGCATTTTATTTATTAAAAATGGCTTGACAAATTACTTGTTTATAAGGGACTATTTGTGTACTTGTGTGGTTTCAGTTGGTACTTCTATGTCTTGATCAGAAATCAAAATGCAATGTTATTACACTCAACACTTTAATTATAGGCTATGCCTTTGATAGGCCTAACATGCCCTATTATTGCCTGCAGTCAGTGGTTACGCTGAGTCTGTCCTACATGGTGGGAACTATAGCCTCATATCACAACACAAGTGCTGTGATCATCGCTTTAGGATCAACTCTGGTCATCTCATTCACCATCATCATTTTCTCTGCCCAGGTGTGTTCAGTTTCTCTATAAATTACACTAATCTGACATCAGCTAATTTTAAGTTAAAGTTAGCTATATGTAATTTAAAGCACTGAATTACCTGCATTAGATAAAAGAAAACCCTGAAAGACTAATTCAGAAAAGCATAACCTGACTTTATATAGTTGCTCTGCAACCTCTAAACTAATTTCCTTTGCTGTGATCCTTTCAGACTCGCTTGGACTTCACAGTTTGTAATGGTATTCTGCTCATACTGTCTGTCGACTTACTCATGTTTGGATTCTTCAGCATCTTTTTCTACTCCAGTGTTCTGCAAATTGTCTATGGATGTCTGGGAGCTCTTCTTTACGCCTTGGTAAAGCACGATCAACATTTAATAATACTAACCACTTAAGAAAGTATGATGTAATTTGTGTCTCGCTGTTACCAATGTTTCTCTTTCTCTCATGTAGTTTCTGGCAGTGGACTGTCAGCTGGTGATGGGCAGACAAACATACAGCCTTAATCCTGAAGAGTATGTCTATGCTGCTTTAATTATCTACCTGGATATCATTATGATATTCCTCTACATACTTATGATTTTGGGTGGGAGCTCCAAAAATTAAATTCACACATGCATAACTTGTGGCACTCCCAATCTGCACATGCCGGCTGATATTCAACCTTCTGACCTCAAATATTCTTACATCACTGCTATGCTCTCTCTACTGGTCCACTGATCGTACTTGTATCTTGTTGTTTGTATTTGATTAAGATGCACTTTTGAGATGCACTCTTTTCATTTTATTTTATTTTTGTAGATGACCATATTTATAAATTGCAGTCTTACAAATTGTTGATCACAAGAACCTTTTGTAAAATGCCTTAAATGTTATAAATGTGATAAACATCCCACTGATGTGAATCATGAACTACTAACACGTATGTCCCTGTAATGTGACTGCTTAAATCAATAAAATCTGTTTATTTCAACAAAATCATATTTTAATTGCCTATGCAAGTAAAAATGAATACTAAAATGTATATTGCATGTAAATATAGCACATTATTTTGATTATTAAAAATAATAATATAATATTCAATTTACACTGACAGACAGTCAAAAGACAATTAATTCTCAGACAAAAAAAATCTCTAAACGGTCTCATGAATTTATCAGTTAGGCTATGTATATGTTTTGGTTAGGTAATTGGCTGACTGTATCTTTGTTATTTAATAGTAGGTTAAATGATTGAGACTCTCTGCCTTACCAGAGTGTGAAAAAGATATGGAACTAAGAAGTGGCCAGGCAGGGTAATAATAATATTCATTGTAGTAGAGGGTGTAGCCTTCCTCATGTCATTCAAAATCTCTGCATTTATTTCTTCCAGTGAACACAAAAGAAATATTCTAAAGAATCTTAATACAATAACTTTCAATACAATGACACTTACAGTTCATTGTGATCATGTATGTCAAGCTCTAAATAAGACAACAAAGAGGACGAGAGAAAATAAGATTTTCAGCAAATACCAACATACAATTGTTACAGTGTTTTTGTCCTTTTCAAAAGCCTGAAACCACAGAGACCAATCCCACCCCACACACAACAAATCCCAATTTAACCCCTGTTGAAAATAAATAAATCATAAATAAATTAAAATTAAAAATAACTTAAATGGAAAATTACACATAAAATGTCAACTTCAAAGAATACACAGGAGGTAACCCTTACATTAAAGTCAATATTTTTCCATCAATACAGTAGTTTTAACAGCTTGATGAGCAGAGAGATTCATAAAATCATTTCAAATCAATACAAAAAATCCTAAAATTGGGCATACAATTTGTGCAGTGGCTATTGGTCAGTGGAGTTGTCGGTGAACTGAAAGGTGTTTTTTTTTGTTTATTTTAACACCCTGATTGCATGATTCCTTTGTCTTTTAGATATTATTAGCCTAAATAATCTAATGAATATATAAGATTGCTAACTTAATTAAATATTCTCAACTAAATATAATTTCAAGGTTAATGAAATCTGCAATGCTTCATTAATTGTTAAAACCAGGTCTTTGGAGCCCCCTAAATAAGTGAGTGCAATTCTTTGTGGTAGCTATAGACTTGAATTTTTACCCGCTCAAATAACAACATTGGAACGAGGGAAAGAAAGAGAAGGCATTCGCCTTATTAGAAGTCAGTGTACCATCAGAATTATTTTGAAACTGATATTTCAAGGTAAGAAAGGTCATTCAAAGTTACATTGTATTGTGGCTCAGTTAAAGAATCCCCAAGTAGCATATAACTGTCTCTATTTAGGTGCATTTAATGCTTTAAATAGCCTTTCACTGCAGATCAACTTTTCTTTTGAACTGTGTTAATGGAGATTTTGAGAAAGAAATGGTGTAGTTCGATCATATACTAGGCTTCATGAACGCTTCGCTTCAAGTCTTTTTGTGTGTGTGTTCACCTTAAAAAAGAAACAGCATACAAGTTTGAAATTACATTCCTTTAGGGAGAATTATACCTAACCTTAAAGTAAACTACATAGTCTTTAAAGCTGTACTTCAACCAGTTTTTCTAGACCAACCTGGGTTTTTTTGGGTGTTGGATTCATGTGTCATTCAAACATGTCCTGCAGGAATAAATTTAGACATGATGTGAAAATTTTTGAACACTGGTAACTTAAGTGTTTACAAAAATGTAGATATGGTTACATGTCTACACATTACCATGTAGTAAGAGGATAAAACCAACCTCAGCCTGTGTGAAACAAAAATATTCATGAAGACTGTTCATTTAGATCTGTTCTAATCTAATCTGTAAATCTAACATCTATTAAGTGGACTCTGAAAACACAGTGATAACATCTGATGCAATATTAATTCGATCAAGACCCAGTATTTCCACATTAAATGGTGCATTCTGGTGCTTAAATGTACAGGCAACAAATTGCTAACATTTGCTTCTCTGTAATCCACTTATTTTCTAAATCAAAAGCTTTGGTTCGAACTACTCCAATGCTAGAGTAGCTTTTATAATAATTATTATCACTATTTTTAAATTAGACGTTTTTACTCATATAATATATGTTGTTCTTTTATGTGGATATCATTGTGATATTTCTCTACATCATGATTTGGGGTGGACTCCATGAACTAAAGCAATGTTTATGCATAGACATATATAATATATTCATGCAGCAGAACACAGTTTTGTGTAAAGTGCTCATACAACCATTCATATGCAAATCAAACAGAAAGTGGTATTTACATAGTAAATATTGATTTACACAGAAATACTCTCAATACTCATGAGGCCCATTAACATACTCTCTCTCACACAAAACATGACTAAATAAAGTTGTATTTCTACAATCATCATGTAAATATTGAATTGATCAGCTTTTTCATCTTACACCCACTCCCCCTTATATTAATTTTGATGTACTGCTACTCAATTTATGCTTCAGTGTAATAAAGTCATATACATTCTACCAAACTAATAGATTCTGTTGTTTGTATTTCACAGATTTAAAGAAAAACATAAACAAAATCATATATAATACAGTATAACAGTAGAAAATGTAATATTATTTGATTTTATTTTGATTCATAATTGGAATATTCCATTTGTCAACGGAAATTACTCAACTTCAGATAGCTATTGAAGTTACAACAGACATTTACAGAACAATATGTTTAAGTCTATTTAAATTCATGAACACATGAGCTACATACAGTATAACTATAGTGTAGGTCCTTCATCTGTAAAAACTGTTCTAAATGTAAAGAATCCAGACTGCCTCACCACAGCGAAGAAAAGTTAAACTGAACTCGGAGGAGATACTTCATCTGTATCTGAGCAGGGTTATAAACAATGTACTCGTTATAAAGCAGGGTGTAACCTCCCTTCTGCCCCACCCCAGTCTTCACCGAGGGTCCCATGGGTACGGTCACACCATCCCTGAGAGAGAACGAGAAAAAAGTCTTCAGTATAGCACTTATGACTTAATCATGTAAAACATAAAAAAGAAAATCGAAACGCAATCTCACAACGCAACATAGTTGTTTGGGTCAGGCGCAGTTTGCCCCAGGCCTTTTGTGCTATGTTTCCCAGAAGGCAGTTGGTCAGCACTGTAATCTGCATCCAAAAGTTCATTACTATTCCCAAGGGCAACCTGTGAACAAAATATTGAAGTTACTTTTTCCTGTAATCAGTAGCTTGTAATCATTTTAGCTTTTATATCTTTTAAAAATAAGTGTTATATCACTGTAGCAGTTTTTACTCAAATATACTCCCTAAATGAATGCTGTCCTTTTCTATGTATCCAACATTCTATTCATCAAAGTATCCTGAAAAAAGTATCAGTTTCCACAAAAATATTCTGGAAGTGGGAGCAGATCTTTTGATGTTTAGATACAAAAAAACCAACCTCGCTCAGCAACAAGAGTCCTTGGTTGTTCTTCTGATTGGCAAAGCAGTAATTAGCACTTTTAGATGACATGTCTGCAAAGTAGATCCCCTTACCAAACTTGAGGGGGAGGAAAAGTTACAAAATTATATTGGTTTGAATTGTTGTGGTCCATTGCTTTTAAAAAGTATGTTGTAATGGTGGGAGCCAATATTATATTGATATTATTTGTATGATTCAGTATATCTCTGCGTCTCACCATGTATCCGGTCACTGGAGCCTCTGGAGGGGCCACTCGCAGCCCCTGACTCAGGATCCCCACCCAGTTCAACAGACGGGAACCATGCCACAGGAGCATTCTAGCATCCACAACAACAAAAACAAAGTGTACTATCTGAAATATGATTGCTGTAATTCAGTGAAATCAGATGAGGCACACACTAGACCAGAATTTAAGGGAGTTCCTGTTTACATAGAGCATAACATAATTGATGAAGTATAATTGAGGAAGGTGGTTTGGTACTTGTTTTCCATCTCAGAGCAGAAGTTGTCCTTCTCGCCCTCTTTCTCCACAGCAAAGATGTCCAGAATGGTCATTGTGTAGTCAGAATGGGTGGGTGCATGAGTGGACTGAAGATATTTCTCTACAACCTTCACAAAGACAGAGAGTTTGTGTCTAAAACTGCATATTTAAACAGACTAAGTAAACATCCACCATCCAAAATTCTACTATTAAAATTATATTGTACTTCAGCCATAAAAGAGTTAAGTCCCACACTGTACCTTGTATTCATTGTTGTTAGAATCCAGTGGCTGCAGTCGACATTGTAGAGACTGATACTGTCTGTCCAAAGGATGCTCATCATTCTGAATACTAGACTGAACCATTTTCACTGCTATCTGGATGTCACTTAAAGCCTAAAAGACAAAAAACATGACTATAAACATGTGAATGCAGTGAAATATAAACTGTCAATCAATTCTAACCATTCAACATCAGCAATATTGAGCACCAATTACAATGTCGCACCTCAAGCAAAACAATTTTCTCCTTTAGCTCATCCTCTGTGCGTATTATGGGGGGTGTCCGCAACCTGAATGAACATCAAGTAGTCAGGAACAAACATAAACACACATATACAAAGTGAATAAAAAAATCTGAGTCATTAAGCCATATTAGCCACACTATTGTTAAAAAATGTAGCCTCGGGAAGATTTGTGTGTGTGTGTTTGAAAAAGGTCTCTCATGATTGCCAAGTTTGCATTAATTTGATCAAAAAGCAGCAATATTATGAAATGTTATTACAATTTAAAATAATGTTTTCTATTTTAATATACTTGTCATTTATTCCTGTGATGAAAAAGCTGAATTTTTAGCAGCCATTTCTCCAGTCTTTAAAAGAACAGGATTTATTTGAAAACATTTTAACATTATAAAGTCTTGACTGTCACTTTTGATCAATTGATGTATCCTTGCTAAATAAAAGTATTAATTAATTATTTAATTTACCTGACTCAAAGCCTTTGAATGGTAGTCTAACTTACCCAAAGTCATGGGGGATGCGAGTGTAAAACTGGTTGCATGCATCCAAGAGTTCCTTATTACTCTTCTTTTTCTTTAAACACTCCTCGATCCTCTTCAAAGAGGCATAGCCTGCTCGAATTTGCTCTGTTGTTAGTTTTCCTTTAGCAAAAAACAAAATAATTTAATGGTTTTCATTTGCAATTTTATCATATAAAAATGTTTGTGTTGTTTAGCTTGAATGCATTCATCATCACTAAGAATATACAAGATTCATTCCATCAGTTTGGTACACAAATGCACACACACTCACCGAGTGGGGCTTTTTTGGTGTCAAACTTCATTTCTAGCACACACTCTTCCATGGCTTTGAGGTCACATATAAGCTCTAGGAGAGACTGGACCTTGCTGTTCAGCTGGCAGGGCTTTATTTCAGGAGGAGAGGATACCACAGCCTTGTCCTTCTCCTGATGAGAGGAAAAATTACTACAATGAGGAATGAAACAAATGTAATGCAGAGCAATGGATCATGTGGTATTGAGGACTTTTTACCTTGTCTTCAGTGCTGTAGTCTACGAATACCATGTCATATTTTCCTGCAACTTTCTCAAAATTTGCTCGATGCTCCCACTCATTCTTGGTCTTGTCAAAGAATCTGCATATAAGCAAATAATAAGCTAAATCTTTCTTATATCTTATATGAGTAAATAACATTGATTAATTTTAAAAAATGTACTTCTTTTTGAAGGAGTCTTTGGCCTGAGCAAGATTCCCCCCACAGTTAACCAAGCTGTTTTGTCCTACTTTACCCACTGAAGAGAAAAACACAACAAGAACATGGATGATAATGTGTAATGATAATAAAGGCCAGCCTGGTGAAGAGCATCTGACGTGTTTCGGTACACACCTCGTCCCCACCTCATCCAAATGCTGTAAGTTTTTCCATTGTCATCCTGAAGAAGCTGAATCAGGTAATATTTATTGTTGTTGAACTGAAGATTAGTCTGTAACAGTTAAAAGCCAAAGAAAAGGATATCACACAATGTCATACGCTGCATATTGTTTTCATATACACAAACATTCACAAGTTTAGGATCAATATGTTGTTGTTTTTTTTAAAGTAAGAATGACATTTTTATTTGTAGAATGAAAGGCGTTTATTCAGCAAGGAAGCATTACACTGATTAGAATTTACAGTTTAAGCCATTTATAATTTTACAAAAGCACTTATTCTTGAGCACCAAATCAGCATATTAGAACGATTTCTGAATGATCATGTGACACTGAAGACTGGAGTAATGGCTGTTGAAAATAAGATAATTACTTTTAAATTATATTTCACAATATTACTGTTTTTGTTTTTGATCAAATAAATGCAACCTTGGTAAGCATAGGAGACTTACACAAAGAAAATCTTATCGACCCCAAACTTTTGAACAGTAATGTTATATCTTCAGTACTCACCTGATTCAGCATTACATCATATACATCAGCCCCCTCGCTGTAGACGTGGGCCTGTAAATAATCAAAAATAAGAAATATAATGAGAAGAATGCACTGAAGTCTATATCTTGAAGAATAGGGATGTTGTAAAAGTTTTAAAGGTGATTGCACAATAGTCAAATGTTGTACAGTAATTTCACTTCACATGAACCTATGATGCATTTAAGGTAATTGCCTTTCCAATTTTAGCCTTGCATTCTGGATCAACCGGGGCTTTTCCTTTCATAATGACCATCTTCACAACCTCTTCTTCAGAACATGAGGGGAAAAAAACAAAACAACAGTTAAAGTCAATCTGAAACTTATGTAATGTGATGTATTTGAGAGTGAAAGATATTCAATCAATATATAAAAAAAATGTAGGACAGGACAAATTCTGTCCAATGGGAATTGAATGGATTGTGGAAAGTGGTCTCAATTTGACAGGTGATTGAAGGAGAGGGGTTGAAAACTAAGAGGGATTGGTAACATCAGACAAAAAGAAAAGTCAAAGGAAGTTCATCCATCAAAGAAGCATCACCTTTACTCTCTTCTTTTACAACGGGCTTGGCTTTGTTCGCTCTCTGACTTTTCCCTTCTTTGCGTCTCTTCTTAGAAACCGGTTGCTCCTCTTCCTCTTCTTTCTCTTCTTTAACCTGAACAACACCTGCAGCTCCATTTTTGCCATTCAAAGCATCCCCTTCATTTGCATCTTCTGCAGTGCAATAAATAAGCAGCTATTAGATTTCTGTGACAGATACTGATGCAACATCAGACACAGGTACACACAGACATACCTGACTTCACTTTCTGAAGGCGTATTTTTCGTTTGTACTTGGTGACAGTATTAGTCTGAGTCATTTTCACAAGATCCACCTCATAACCAGGTCCGATCTCCAGTGACACCGACTTTTCACCGGCCTGCTTTGCTGTATCCAGCTGGACACAGACCTCTGGAGGATACGGTTCCCACTCACCATCGTCCCCCTTCCACTGCCAAACTGAAAAGAATGAAATATTCAGTAATCATTAAGTGAAATATGAATATCTAAAACTAAAACAGTGTCACACCTATACAATCAAAGTGATTTAGAGATTAAACACGATCAAATTGGTGTGGCTGTGGATTTACACATATTTACTTGAAAAAGCAATTGGTGTGAATGTGCAATATTAACAGTTTTCAGTGCTTGACTAACATACTGTAAATGCTGGTTATGAAACTTTGAGCTGTTTTGGCATGTTCACTGAAAGTGAATTCATACCCGTCTTCGCCTCTGAAGCTTCACTGCTTGAATCTGCCACAGACTTGCCCCGGCAACTTCTTGTTCGTCGCATGCTTTCCACAAAACAGCTGAAATGAAAGAAACGTTTCTTGCACCGACGGTTTACGTATTACGCAAGTATTACATAAACGGAGTTATCCAGAAACGTGGTGAATGAATATATGATGACTCATATCATTTGAGTTTCTATCTACTTCCTCCTCCTCATCCCATAACCATGGATATTGCGTCAAAACAACTTTAGAGAAATGTTACAACATAATATACATTAAAATTTAAATAATCACATGATTTAAATGGTTTTCTGCACCTACCTAAGATTTAAGATCTCTACTTCGGTGTAATCTCGCGAATGGCGCGAAAAGTATATTAGCGCGGACCTTTTGTCTGGGAACGAATTGAGCATTGAGCTCGTTTCTAGACGGATTTATTTTGAAGTCATATTGCCGACGACCACATGAGCATGCGACCATACAGTGACTGGTGACTGTAACCAGTGTTAATTTAATCAAATATCTAATTTGTTGTTGGTTTTGATAATCGTGAATAAACATGTATTTGCTAGGCAGCCGAATGTATGTTAAATGTACAAAATGCCACGTGGCTTTATGTTTAAAGGACGCGCATATACGGGTGAGTATATCTGTCATATTTCTTGTATCATATCAATATAATATGTCTTAATTAGCAAAATTCTAAAGATATTAGCGCAAAAGAGCGGAGGGAGAGTAGTCTGAATTGGGTTCTAGTATCTTGTACTAGCTCACACATTGAACTCATTCGCCAGCCGCGAGTGTTTCCAAGTCGGCGGGGATCGCATCAGTTGATCCGCTGAAACTGCGCGGGACTCAACGTCTCGTGCGAGAACACCGCGCGCTAACCCATATTCTCTGTGCGCTCGCTCATCTGTTCAGATGATGTCCTGTGAGGACAGCGATTGGCTCTTGTCTCAGACCTTCCCCGAGGTGATTGGTCGAGTGACGAGCACTCAGCATGTGACCTCTACAGTGAGCTTCCTTCCGCTCTGGAGTCATGTGTTAAGTGTCATACGCTATATAACGCTGAAGCCAAGCTATTCGTTTAGACGACGGTGAGGGACCTAATAATTTGTTACATTTGTTAATAAATTTTTTAAATAAAATTCCCTTTTTGGCCTACTAAAAGTATTCATTGAGAAAGAAGAAGTTTTTTTGTCGAAATGTGTTGTATAATAATCGGAGAACTAGAACATGTTAATTGCTGCGCAGTGATTGGCCAAACTTGTGATTTTTTTATACTGTTGGGTTAAAGATGCAGGAGGGATGTTATAAAGAGATCAACCACACTGTCTGTGCACTGAAGACTGAAAATAAAACAGCGATTAAATGTTTCCTTTAGATGGCATTGACCGCAAACTAGAGGCTCGAATAAGAGAGAGAGTATTATCTGAACTGAGAAGAACATCATACCGCAGGACTCCCCTAAGGTACAAATGGTTTGAACCATTTTTCATAGATTGGGGCTGTGAGGTTTTGTGTGTATTACTGGATAACTCAACTTTGATTTCTATGTTTCCTTTAGATGGCATTGACCGCAAACTAGAGGCTCGAATAAGAGAGAGAGTATTATCTGAACTGAGAAGAACAACATACCGCAGGACTCCCCTAAGGTACAAATGCATAATCGGTTTGAACCATTTTTCATAGATTGGGGCTGTGAGGTTTTGTGTGTATTACTGGATAACTCAACTTTGATTTCACTGCTGTGCTGGCATGCTTGTGATTTTTTTATACTGTTGATCGTTTTTATACAGTCTATGCTGTTGATACTGTTTATTCAGTTTATTGTTAATAATAGTGATTATTCTTTAATTAATCAGTATCACATTTTGGATAGTCTCTAACATTTATATTTAAATAACTCTATACATGAAATCAAAATGGACCTTATAGAGTGCTGCAGCACTCTATTTACATTCATAAAAAAATAAGGGCATTCCCTAATCTTTGAGCAACTGCTTTATCCAAATTTGCTCTCACCCACTGGCTAGGTTTTTGGGATGGGGTTAGGGGTGGACCTTCATGATTTCATCCATTCTGATAAGGCGGTTAATAAATGCCCTGACTGGGAAGCACCCCTTTAGTTCAGCAGAGACTCATCAATCTTATTTTATTTCTGCTAGTTGCCAAGGACATTTAGTTCTCAGTGAAATTTGGTACTCTAACTCAATGTACTAAATAACTAAAACAATAATGGAATAAATAATGGAAAACTGTAATAACTTATCAGTGATACTAAAATAAAACTGCCCTCCAATCACCTGGCAATAAATAATGCAATTTTTTTCTATTTCGGTCATAAATATGTCACATTATGGAAGAGAAATTGGTCGCAAATGTTGTTTGTATGTTGACTTGAGTTATTGTAAAATGTACATTCTGTCTTACTGTTTTTAATGTGTCAGAGTTCTGCGGCACATCTGGAACAGGACGACATTTTGAAAGGTGGTCCTCATAGAAAGCACCCAGGTGTGACAAACCTCAAAACTGTGCGCCTGCCGGAGCAACTGCAGGTAGCAGCACAATCTGTCTTAAAAAGAGCAACTGCAGGTAGCAGCACAATCTGTCTTTACTCACTTAAAAAGTGAGTAAACATTGATCCACCAGTCTAAATTTTTAGTGTTTCAAGCATTCAAATCAGTCTGTGTTCTGAAATGCCTTTATTTGATATGTAGGGGCAGATGTAAAAAGTCTGAGTGAAAAGGCACATAAGCTGTCCAACTTCCTTTGGAGCAGGAAACGGGTGATAGAAACCTCTCAACTCAGGGAGAAAGCCGTCCTCCTTGAGAATACATTTTTGGAGCAAGAGAGGGATATCCATACAGGTGGGTTAAAGATGCAGGAGGGATGTTATAAAGAGATCAACCACACTGTCTGTGCACTGAAGACTGAAAATAAAACAGCGATTAAATGTTTCCTTTAGATGGCATTGACCGCAAACTAGAGGCTCGAATAAGAGAGAGAGTATTATCTGAACTGAGAAGAACAACATACCGCAGGACTCCCCTAAGGTACAAATGCATAATCGGTTTGAACCATTTTTCATAGATTGGGGCTGTGAGGTTTTGTGTGTATTACTGGATAACTCAACTTTGATTTCACTGCTGTGCTGGCATGTTTCAAGGTACGATGAAGATCTTGGGTTGGTGTATATGGCTGCTAGGCTTGTAGGTGGTTATGCTGCTGTCCTCAGAGCATTAAATGAAGTATTTAATACACATTAACAATCATTTATCTCTCTCTTACTCTCTCTCTCTCTCTATATGTGGTCATAAACAGTCTTTCTAATATACATTACAGATTAAGAAGAGAGATCCTGTGTTTGTGCCATATTCTCTCCTGGACTTTGGATCAGGTACTTGGTGAGTATATAATATGGCAATATATTTAGCTTTATAAAGTGAAAAGAACCCACATTGGCTTATAAATATGAGGATGCTGACTGCTGATATTTTTTATGTTATTTATTAAACTTGCATATTTCAAGATTAGGGGATTTATACTATATTTGATTCTGGGGGCATCACACACACTCTGGGGAGACTCTGAAAGAGTATGTTTGTGTAGACAGCTCTGGAGGCATGAACACCTTGGCAGAACAGCTTCTTAGCGGTAAGAACATTCAGTGGAACTTATGAGCACAGTGTAATACAAATAGATCTACAGACAAAAATGTTCATCTGTACCAAACAGGGGGCAATGAGGTGGATAATCCAGTGATCAAACAAGTATATTTCCGCCAGTTCCTCCCTGTTTCTCCTAAGGTATCTTCAGCTGCCTTACTTAATTTTTATTTGCTCAAATTATACACTGCTTTTACAAAACTGAATTTAAAAAAAATTTCCCCGCAGGTGCAGTTTGACCTTGTGATAGCCGCTTTCTCTTTGTCAGAACTGGCCACTTTGGACGAGCGAGTGAATGTTATTTTCACACTTTGGAGAAAAACCAACTCCTACCTTGTGAGTGATGATGCTTGATTTATTAATGATTAAACTAATATTTTAAATTATAGGATTGTGATCTTAAAAGTATATTTTCATACATAAAATCTTGCTGTGTTATTGTTAAATGGATAGTTCACAAAAAAATGAAAATGTTGTCATTGTTTACTCAACCCTCAAGAAGTGTCTTTTTTCAGTTGAACACAAAAGAAGATATTTTGAAAAATGTTGGTTACAGTTGCTGGTAGGCACTGACTTCTATAGTATAGAAAAAACACTATGAAAATCAGTGGCTATAAAACAAAAAAAAATTTAGAAAGCACAAAAAAATACTTAAACTAAAATTCAAATGAAAACTGAAAATATACAAATAAAAAATACTACTAATAATATATTACTAATACTAAAATTACACTACTCTCTTGGAGAATTACTGTTTCCTAGTGCAGTTCTTGGTACTTTGTAAAGGTATTGGTGGAGAATGGAGCCAAGGATGGCCATCAAATCCTTATGGAGGCCAGAGACACTATACTAAAGGTTTGATCTGAGATTTTTTTGCTCAAATATTGCTAACATGACTGTTTGAAGTGGTAGTGGTAGAACACCTTTCAGAAATTTCTCACAAACTTTTGCTCTATCACTATAGAGAGAAGAGGAGGTCAAACATGACTTGAGGAGACCATCTATATTTGCCCCAGTGTGTTAAAAAAAAATCATGGGAGATGGCCAGACTGATCTCACAAGTCCGTCGCCGACCCAGACATGTTCAGTGAACTCAAACAGCTTGCTGTAATGGCCCGTTGTCATGGAAAGTAATGCTTTCATTTATTGGATCTCTACTTGCATTTTCAGTGAATGACCTCTTTTTAACAATAATTTTCATTGTCTATTTTAACAGGGACATGTACAAATGTGTTCGTAGTAGTGACTGGGGTGATCTGCTGTCAATGTTTCATGCAGAAGATGACGATACTACTACGATAATCTATTAATGCAGTGTTTGTGGATAACAGTTGGATTTTGTTAATGTTTATTTCCAAATACAATAGTTCATCTATGCAACCTGATTGTGTTTTGTTATTTCACTGAGCCCAATGCTTTTTATGCACCAATATCAAAGCCCAAAATCTGGTAAAGGTTAATATACAGTAGTTCTAAATAGGACAAAAATTATACGTGACCCTGGATAAATCTCAATTTCAAAAAATTTATAGTTATGACTGGTTTTGTGGTCCAGGGTCACATTATTTTTGGAAACACTGCAATAATGTTCCATTTGTTAACACAAGTTAACTGCATTAGTTAGTATGAACTAACTAAAGCATTTATTATTAGTTACTTAGTTTATTTTAATCAATGTGTTTCTCATTGGTGTTTAATGTTACTTAATCAATTAACCGTTAAATGTGTTTTTCATTGGTGTTTAATGTTACTTAATCAATTCACCGTTAAATTTCTCCAGCAAAAGAGCGGAGGGAGAGTAGTCTGAATTGGGTTCTAGTATCTTGTACTAGCTCACACATTGAACTCATTCGCCAGCCGCGAGTGTTTCCAAGTCGGCGGGGATCGCATCAGTTGATCCGCTGAAACTGCGCGGGACTCAACGTCTCGTGCGAGAACACCGCGCGCTAACCCATATTCTCTCTGTGCGCTCGCTCATCTGTTCAGATGATGTCCTGTGAGGACAGCGATTGGCTCTTGTCTCAGACCTTCCCCGAGGTGATTGGTCGAGTGACGAGCACTCAGCACGTGACCTCTACAGTGAGCTTCCTTCCGCTCTGATGTATGACGTAGGCTGTGCCTCTTTATTTAGCCTCGCGACTGTGCGACTCTTTACAATGACGGTTAGCCATGTAGGGCGGCGAAAAGTAAAACATTTATAAGACGTATATTTGTAAGACATTTCATGTCAGCTTCGTTTCCCAGATAATTGTTTGGTTTTTAGTTAAAATATTGCACACTATTCTCAAGCCGAACGTTAAGGGTGGTGTTTATGTAAATGACTTCGCAGTGATTGGGTAGTTTATGCATGACGTATCATTGAACCTTTTTTTTCTAAACATACAACATGTATATGCATTTAAAGGGAAAGCTGTATGTTTTCAGAATTATATTTTGGAATTTAAAACCATTATATCATGAAATTATCTATTTTATTAAGAAAATACTATTGAAACAAGCAGAAACTGACTCTTTGCCAACCAAATTTCTTGCATTAAAAAATGATTTAAAATAATACTTACACCTTTATGAATAAACTAAAAATAGGAGAAGGTGTACATTTAAAATTTTCACAATAATTTAAACCCCCTTGCCTTTGCTAGTTTTTAGTTTGGGATTATTTTAAATCCCATGTCCTAATAGCTCCATGCATAATAATTATACAAGTTTTAAAAGTTTTCAATACTTTTACATGGAGTATACTAAACTACACCACCAGAAAAGTCAATGTCCCAGTAGTATTTTGAGTATTTTCATAGGCTTTTCACAGGATTTTGTATAGTAAAACTTTTCGCTACCAGTTCCAATTTTTACTTTTGTGCTATATATAAACATGATTCATTTAGAGGTTAGCAAGTTTGTATTATTATTTTGGTCATATTTCCAGTTTTACAACAGTCAGTAATGTGATACATCACTTAAGAAGCTTATTGAGTATATCTAACATTAAACAGTTGGTGTAAGTGAATTGTGTCCATATATAGATTTTATCATGTGTTGATGTGCATTTGTTCTAAAAGTAGTGTTTTGTAGAAAAATATGTAAATGTTCCATGTAGAGGATGACCCCATGGATCAGACTGATGAGTCAAATATAGCCACTCAAAATCATGAGAGACATAACATCTGCTGTGATTATATAATGATGGAATATATATACCACAGATGGACAATCATTTTCATATAAACATTTATTAACAAATGAAGTGCTCATTTTGTACACACAGACAGATATGACTCATTCTTAAGGGGGACAAACAAAGGAGCTGAGAACAATGTATATTTCTGAGTATCTACATTAAATCAAGCAAGTACAAGCAAGCTTTATTTTTTATATGCTCAGTTTAAATTTAAAATGATATATTATAAGAAATATATTGCACTTGTCTGCTTAAAAAAAAATCACAATCTCCTCAGGTCTCTTCTCTGTTTTGACTGATTACTAATATCCAACAATTTCTTTTAAAGCAGAGGTAAGATCTGGATATTGAAACTCAAAGCCAGACTCAAGCGTTTTCTTGGGTAACACCTTCTGGCCTTGTGTGAGGATGACAGCTCTCTCAGAACCGAGGAAGACATCCAAGAAAAAGCCAGGCACAGGGAAGATAGTAGGCCTTTTTAGAGTCCTGCCCAATTCCTTAGTGAATTCAAAATTGGTATTCAGTGCAGGCACAACTCCATTAAATACATCTGGCTCTGTGGATGGCTCTTCTTTGGGCTCCAAGGCATGGGCAATGATGCCAGCAAGGTCTGACACATGGATCCAAGGGAAGGGCTGTCGTCCTGAGCCAAGCGTCCCACCCAGGCCAAGCCAGAAGGGAATCAACATCTGTTTCATGGCGCCACCGTCACGCCCTAACACTGCACCTGAGGGTGAGTGGAAGAAAGTACATAATTACACTACTGTAACAAAGGTTTGTAAGATTTATTTCTGTTTTTGAGTCTCTTATGCTCACAAAGGCTGCATTTATTTGATCAAAAATACAGTAAAAACAGTAACATTGTGAAATATTATTAAAAAATGTAATACATTTTTTTCTATTTTAACAAATTTTAAAATGTAATTTAATACATTTTATTTTGTTACATTGCAGGTGAGATCTAGCACTCTGGTGAGACATTTGTTTAGATTCACCTGGTCTGATGATCACTTGTCTTGTTTTCTTAGCGTTGTTTTCAGGTAGTTGCCCTGCCGCCTCCCACTCTTTCACCAAACGAGACAGGAAGTCAAATGGTGTCCATTCGCTCTCCTCAGTGTACTGGGTTTGAAGACTAGGTTTATAACACGCTGAAGACAAAATCAGAGAAAAGCTGCATGTAAAGTCTGCCTAACCCAAAGGTTGCGGGTTCGAGTCTCGTACCGGCAGGGATTGTAGGTGGGGGGAGTGAATGTATAGCACTCTCTCCCACCTTCAATACCACGACTGAGGTGCCCTTGAGCAAGGCGCTGAGACTCCAACTGCTCCCCACTGCAGCATAAATGACTGCCCACTGCTCCGGGTGTGTGTTCACTGCTGTGTGTGTGCACTTTGGATGGGTTAAACACAGAGCACTAATTCCAAGTATATGTCACATCACTTTATAATTTTTCCCTTAACTGATCAAATCAGTACAGAGGAGAACATAAATGGAGACAGATGTGTTTATTCATTATTTAAAACAAAATGTATACAAACCCGATTCCAAAAAAGTTGGGACACTGTACAAATTGTGAATAAAAATAGAATGCAATGTGGAAGTTTCAAATTTCGATATTTTATTCAGAATACAACATAGATGACATATCAAATGTTTAAACTGAGAAAATGTATCATTTTAAGGGAAAAATAAGTTAAATATTTACAAGTAATTAATTATTTATAAGAAATAATAAAGGTAGGCTGTTTTTTTTTCTGATACAAATTTCAGACTGTGAAAGCACCACTTATTTAATGTGTTTTGTTAATCACATTTTTCCTTTTATTTATTTTTTTTTTTTTATTAGGTATTTACTTGTGACCAGACTGACTACTATGGATTTGAAAACTCCTGACCTTTATTTTAAAAACCCAATTATTTCATTGAAAACTAGAGCGTGCATATAATTGTAACTTGTAGTATAGTATGTCCATGTGCTTGCTATCCTTGGAACTCTGAAAGATGCCAGCAATATACTGTCAGTCAGTGATGTAATGATTTGAAACCGCTACAATAAATTCTCATTTTAAAATACATGGCTGATTCATGTTGTGGATTGTGTGCAAGCAATGAATTTTAAAGTCTGCTATAAAAAGAGATTGGTGTTTCCTTTTGTGTGTGACTGCTTTAGTAGCTTTTATGTATAAATGGTTTTTAAACAACTTAATTGTTTTAAATATTTCCAATGAGGGACCAGGTGATTCCTGCACGAGTTTGTAGTTTCAAAAAGTGAATTCACAATATGACTATAATAATAATAATAAATAATTCCAGTCCTGTAAATGTATACACTGGTGTTTTAAGTATAAATGCAATCTTTGTACAAATTCACAAGAGGTAATGCAAAGATTTTATATATATATATACACAATGCAAGTCTGGATTTACCATGGTTATTCCAATGAATGTGTAACTGCAATGCAGTCTTCAAATGGGGGTAATTCTGTATCGGCAGTTTGTAAACTTGAAGGCTAATTTAAAATGAAAGCAAGCTGCATATAGCTAATTTATAATTAAAGCAAATTTTTAAAAAAAAACGGTCTTTAGGCTGCTTTCCCTTTGGATGAAATTGTTGACCTGTTTATTACCAACAGTATCAGTCACAATACGAACATGCAAAAGAATCCAATTTATTGTCCAAGATTAATTTTTGTGCTACTTAAAAGCCTCCAGCTGTCCAACACAATATTCAAAGTCCCCTTATATAAGCTATAATTATTAAGTATTTAATTATGATATTTTTAATAACAGAAACTGGGGCTGTCAGTATATTAATAATTAAATTGAAATGGTTAATAAAAATATATATTTTTAAAATACCTAAATAATTTATACCTTGATATATATATATTTTTTTTAAAGTTGGATTATATGAAACAAGGGCAAGTCTGTGGCCTCCAGCTGTCCAACACAATATTCAAAGTCCCCTTATATAAGCTATAATTATTAAGTATTTAATTATGATATTTTTAATAACAGAAACTGGGGCTGTCAGTATATTAATAATTAAATTGAAATGGTTAATAAAAATATATATTTTTAAAATACCTAAATAATTTATATACCTTGATATATATATATTTTTTAAAGTTGGATTATATGAAACAAGGGCAAGTCTGTGGTATGATATGAGATATATGAAGTATAACGCTGAGTAGTTTGATATACAGTGTTACTCTCAAGTATTAGTGGAGCAAAGACACTCACATGCTGTGGATGCTCGTGATGAGTTGCACACACAGTGCGTTCCTTCCCATTGTAATTCTTCTCTGTTCGTCTGAATATTAAAGCAGGAAGTGCCAAAAGAAATACGACAATCCACAGGCCCCCAAGCACAAGTAATACTGTCCGTCTACGAGTGCAGGCGGTCAAGTATGTGGGCCACATCACTGCCACTAGTCTGTGTAGACTCATCAGTGTAATGATCATAATAGAAGCATACATGTTTGTATTGCACAAGTAAAAAAGCAGCTTGCACATGACTGTTCCAAATATCCAGTTCTGCTTGGCTAGGTATATTATAAAGAAAATCGTCAGACACATCAGACAACCGTCTGCACAAGCCAGGTTGAGGATGAGCAGGGTAGTGACAGAGCGTTTGCGGGCACGTGCCAGGATGCTCCAGATAATGAAGAGGTTGCCAGGAACACCCAGGAGGAAGACGATGCTGAGGATGAGGGCCCCAAAGGTAACAGAGATATTGTTACTCACAATGCTGTTACTGTTTGTCACGTTCTCCAAGGAGCTAGTCCCATTATCTGATCCCATTATCAAGAAGGCGTCAGAAAAACTGGTGGAATCAGAAAACAACGTTATTTGAAGCTGATGTAAAATGCTTTTATATCCCTAACCCTGAATGGATGGATGGATGGATGAATAATTTAATTCAATTTAATTTAATTTTTTCAGAAGGGAAGTCATGTCACCTGTTAATGTTTTTATATACTGAATCAAAAACTGCTGTAGGATTAACTTTTCACTGAAAGTAAATAGGGAAAATAGGATAAACTGATTAATTTCACAAATAATTAAAAGGGGTGCTATTATGCTTTTTCACTTTTTCAACTTTAGTTAGTCTGTAATGTTGCTGTTTGAGCATAAAAAAGTTCTGCAAAGTTACAAAGCTCAAAGTCCACTTCAAAAGGAGATATTTTTTCATTTGATACAGGAACTATTCCAGCCCTTCATGCCAGACTGAGGAGATCTGTGTTGATCAACACAACTGTGTTGTAATAATGTAAAATATGTGAAAAATAATGTGTTTTTCGAACAACCTAGTATGAGAGCCTGTTCTAGTACACCCCCAAAACAAAATCAAGACTTTAGTTAGTCTGTAATGTTGCTGTTTGAGCATAAAAAAGTTCTGCAAAGTTACAAAGCTCAAAGTCCACTTCAAAAGGAGATATTTTTTAATTTGATACAGGAACTATTCCAGCCCTTCATGCCAGACTGAGGAGATCTGTGTTGATCAACACAACTGTGTTGTAATAATGTAAAATATGTGAAAAATAATCTCGAACAACCTAGTATGAGAGCCTGTTCTAGTACACCCCCAAAACAAAATCAAGACTTTCTAAAAGAGCATAATAGGACCCCTTTATAGAAATGGTGAGTTACACATTAAGTTAAACATGAAATTTTGTCAAAGTACTGAAATGAAGACTGAAATAGTATTTTCTTGTAAAACATTTTCCAATAATATAACAAATTTGAAAAATCATTTTTACAGTGAACTTTCCTTTTATAATATTTCCTTCAGAGGCAAATAAAGTGTGAGCCAGTATCAAGGATGGGCTCTCAGCAACCATGTAAATATTTCACCAGTAATCTCCCATCAGTGAAAAGAAAAAGAAAAACAACGTGCTACAACTTGCTGAGTGATCTTGAGCTCAACTACTTGGAATGCCGCTGCTGCTGTAATATCACTGATCATATCCTCACACTCACCCTCATCTGGAAAGAAACTAATTTTACTTCCAATTTTATTAAGATAATTTGTCACATTTTATTTTAAAGTCCAATTCTCGCCATTAACAAACCATTAACTAGGACTTTTGCCTCAATAAGATCCTAAATTGCTGCTTATTAATAGTTTGTAAGGCAGTTGTTAAGTTTAGGATTAGGGATCTATAGAATATGGTCATGCAGAAAGGAAAGGACATGACCTGTGGCCAAGTATGGTGTCCCATACTTGGAATTTGTGCTCTGCATTTAACCCATCCAAGTGCACACCCAGAGCAGTGCCAAGCTGCAGAGCCAAGCTGCGGTGCCCGGGGAGCAGTTGGGTGTTCAATGCCTTGCTCAAGGGTCTCACCTCAGTCATGGTACTGAGGGGGGAGAGAGCACTGGACATTCACTCCCCCCACCTACAACCCCTGCCGGTACCAAGACTCGAACCCGCGACCTTTGGGTTACTCTCTAACCATTAGGCCACGACTACCCTAAAAATGCTAATAAAAGTGAAGTGACATGTGGCCAAGTATGGTGACCCATACTCGGAATGCATAAAAAAGTTCTGCAAAGTTACAAAGCTCAAAGTCCACTTCAAAAGGAGATATTTTTTAATTTGATACAGGAACTATTCCAGCCCTTCATGCCAGACTGAGGAGATCTGTGTTGATCAACACAACTGTGTTGTAATAATGTAAAATATGTGAAAAATAATCTCGAACAACCTAGTATGAGAGCCTGTTCTAGTACACCCCCAAAACAAAATCAAGACTTTCTAAAAGAGCATAATAGGACCCCTTTATAGAAATGGTGAGTTACACATTAAGTTAAACATGAAATTTTGTCAAAGTACTGAAATGAAGACTGAAATAGTATTTTCTTGTAAAACATTTTCCAATAATATAACAAATTTGAAAAATCATTTTTACAGTGAACTTTCCTTTTATAATATTTCCTTCAGAGGCAAATAAAGTGTGAGCCAGTATCAAGGATGGGCTCTCAGCAACCATGTAAATATTTCACCAGTAATCTCCCATCAGTGAAAAGAAAAAGAAAAACAACGTGCTACAACTTGCTGAGTGATCTTGAGCTCAACTACTTGGAATGCCGCTGCTGCTGTAATATCACTGATCATATCCTCACACTCACCCTCATCTGGAAAGAAACTAATTTTACTTCCAATTTTATTAAGATAATTTGTCACATTTTATTTTAAAGTCCAATTCTCGCCATTAACAAACCATTAACTAGGACTTTTGCCTCAATAAGATCCTAAATTGCTGCTTATTAATAGTTTGTAAGGCAGTTGTTAAGTTTAGGATTAGGGATCTATAGAATATGGTCATGCAGAAAGGAAAGGACATGACCTGTGGCCAAGTATGGTGTCCCATACTTGGAATTTGTGCTCTGCATTTAACCCATCCAAGTGCACACCCAGAGCAGTGCCAAGCTGCAGATGCCCGGGGAGCAGTTGGGTGTTCAATGCCTTGCTCAAGGGTCTCACCTCAGTCATGGTACTGAGGGGGGAGAGAGCACTGGACATTCACTCCCCCCACCTACAATCCCTGCCGGTACCAAGACTCGAACCCGCGACCTTTGGGTTACTCTCTAACCATTAGGCCACGACTACCCTAAAAATGCTAATAAAAGTGAAGTGACATGTGGCCAAGTATGGTGACCCATACTCGGAATTAGTGCTCTGCATTTACCCATCCAAAGTGCACACACACAGCAGTGAACACACACAAACCGTGAACACACACCCGGAGCAGTGGGCAGCCATTTATGCTGCGGCACCCGTGGAGCAGTTGGGGGTTCGGTGCCTTGCTCAAGGGCACCTCAGTCGTGGTATTGAAGGTGGGAGAGAGCGCTGTTCATGCACTCCCACCCACCTACTATCCCTGCCGGTACGAGACTCGAACCCGCAACCTTTTGGGTTATGAGTCCGACTCTCTAACCATTAGGCCACGACTTCCCCCTAAATAAACAGCCAATACGTTGATAATAGGCATGCTAATAAGCAACTAGTTAATAGTGAGAATTGGTCCCTATACTAAAGTGTTATCAGTTTATTTTATTACAGCAATTGTCAAGAAAAAAGACCACATTAAAGAATAAACATTAAATATTAAAGTTAAGTTAAAAGACCACAAATAAAGCAAGGAGTTGAAAGAAACAGATAAAGTACGGTAGTCACAACTGAACCATAGTGAACAGGTTGTAGTGAATCAGTATTGTAATCAGTATGCAAAAAGATAAGATTGTCCAGTCTGCAATGCTGTCACAAAAGTCATCCCTGATTACACACAATGCCGACCTCAGAGCCTCAAAGATGTTTGAAATTGAGAAACTGGACACAGTTGCATCAACAGAGAGTGATCACAGAGAGTGGGTGATGGAAAAATGGGCTGATTATGAGAAATAAGTGGAAAGACTGTCAGGTATTTCTGTAAGGATGGGTTTATTAAAATTAGACAACTGGGAAATGATGAAAGAGACAAATAAAGGAACAAAACAAGAACAAAAACAAAGAGTTTTTTTGTAACTCACCAATACACTTGATTAGATCCGAATGGCTGAACTGTGTTCCCCCTGAAGTGACCAGATGGAGCTGGTTAGGTTGTGTGGTCTCCAAGTTGGTCTCTCTTTTTCTTTCCACTGTCTCAGATAAACTTTAAAATAGTTTCGTAAACATTTCGTAAGTTCTTGTTTTTTCGATGATATCACAGAAAATCTATTTATATGGGCTACTATATTAATCAAGCACACTTATAAATATCCAACTGCTTCTTTCTGTCTCTAAACTACTAGATTCATGTTCATGTTTACTCCACCCCCCATCCTTCCTCCTCCCTAATATTTCAACACACCAATTTCTCTATGTCTTTTTCCTTTAACAAAAGTACAAGTTTCTTTTTTCTTACCTGCAGGCTACAGCATGCAAGGAGAATATAGGAAGGTGTGGTGTGTGACACAGTTCCACACTTCTGCACACACCCACGTTTCTTCTACCTGCTCTTACCAACTTATCTTATAGATCTCTATCATAGATTACTATACAACTTTCTCGGTTTATGTAAGGAATAGTTAAAAATTCAAGCATCATTTACTCACCATCATGTTCCATAATGACTTTCTTTCCTCTGTGGAACACAGCAGGAGAAACTTTGAAGAATGTTTTTTTTCTCTATAATGAATAGGGATGGGTACTGTTAGGCTCCTAAATTAAAGGATAAAAGTATCATAAAACTGGTCCATAACTCATCTTCATTATTCCACGTCTTTTGAAGCCATACTTATTTGTAAAGTACATTATTCTCTTGGTTCTCAGAAGAATTTTAAATAGAAGGGCAAAGAAGGACACAAGAGTCAGGTTCATCCAAGAAATTGTGTGCTATATGGCACTTTCAGCACTATTTTTATTGGCATTATGGTTCCATCCATGTTCCATCGCTTTAAAAAGATTATTTAAATTATTAACCCTGTAAAGATTGAAATATGAAATAATAGTCAGAAAAATGGTTTTAAAAAATTGACTTTTGCATATGTATTTTTTGTTAAATATCATATTTGATACATCATATTTTATTGCTCATATAGATGAATGTGAAGCTTAAGTGAAAAAAAATCACTTTTTATTCAGAAGCCTCTATATGTCCCAGTAATATGTCTTAGTAAGATTATATTTAAATGCTTAGTTTTGTGATCAAAGCTCTGTAGTTTTATTTGTGGGGGCTAAAAGATCCAAACATGCAATACAATTATTACTGAGGGATACAAATAAATGTTCCTTAAAATATGCTCAATGTATCATATTTGATTCTCACATTTTAACATGAAAAATAAGATAAATCTATATATAATGAAATATTACTAACAATAGAAAAGTTCTTCTTACTGTTACTTAACAAAAATCAATAAAGATTTCACAGCAAAAAGACATGTGTAGGACATTTAGAATTATACTAAAAGGCCTTTTACTTTCTAAAAAAACGTATGAACTACCGATCACATGAAAGAAGGCATGTTGAAGATTGTGTACAAGTTTTAATCATGATGCTAACTTAGAGGCTTTAGAAATGTACACACCAAATCTGATACAGTTAGTATAGGCTTTATAAGGTTCAAATGTTCTTCAGACTTTAAAAACTGTTCACTGAAAGATTCTTTGGGAAATGCAGAATAGTTCATATATGGCATTAGAACCTTTGTTTTTTTACAGTATATCTAGTAAAAGGATGTCAGTGAATAGGGAATTGTATTTTCACACACAAACTCATTGCATGAGTCATCATGTCTATCAGTGTCCATTATTAAAAATATTACACATTCTATCCATGCTCCAAATGGGAAACTACTGTTATATATATAAGACATTTTTGTGGGAGAGAGAGAGATGGAGAGAGAGGGAGAGGAAAACTTAGCGAGAAAATCCACTTCCTTATTTCTGACCTCTGGGTCATTATTCAGTGACCTGATTCCCATGAGTAACATAAGCTTCTCCAAACTCTCATGTTCACCAAAGTGCAGCTTAATCATTGCTTTGCATGAAGTTTATAGTAACTCAGATTTGCATATATGTCATTGTGACGTGACTGGAGGCTGTGTGGGAACTAAACATACTAGCTATCTTTGTTGTCCACAGGATGGCAACATTCTTGCATAAATGTGATTTTTGTCTAGTGTATATAAAGACAGCACAGATTGCTGCTGATGAGAAGCTCACGCATAACTGTAGATACTCTGATATTTTTATAATTTGATGAAATGTGCAGCCTCGTAATCAAGCCCTGTGCTTAAGACCATGAGATCCAATTTCAAAAAGGCTCATTTTCTTTATGTGTTCAGAATTATGGCTGTTCACATCACTAAATTAAATGGGAATGTAATTCCAGCACTGATGAATTCCTGACGGATGCCTTTGTGAATCAACTTTATCAAGCAACAGATGCCATGGAAAGCTCACTTCCAAGCATCAAACACGAGACGAGCTTTAAAATAAGACAAAAGATAATAATTGTGAGAATTGTCAGAGAGGAGGAGGAGGAAGAGAGAGAGAGAGAGAGAGAGAGAGAGAGAGAGAGAGAACATGTTTATTTAAGTTTTTCATCTCCCGTCTCAGACAGAGTGCAGACTACAGAGGATAATGAGAAACAGATCTTACAGGGGGAGGGAAAGGAGGGAGAACTGGGATAAAGAGTTGGGGAGAAAGAAGGAAGGGGAGGGACAAAGTAGGGGAAAAGTATGATGGGAAGAGAGAAAGGGAATGACTGTCGTTATGGCGTCACGGATGGATCAGCCTTCAGCATCAGTGTCTTGTCTGAAACAAAAATAGCCACTGTCTTAAGCATGTGGAAAACGAATGAAATATGTTTTTCTCAGAACCTGTTTGCCAGACAAGGCTTTCACTGGTGTCTGTCCAGGGAATTCTCTATTGGACAGAAGAGAAAGTGTTTCTGCTTTAAAAAATGTGTGTTGGAATCGATTCTTGTGGGTATCATAAAGTTATACTTCACTCTAAAATATGTAGTTGTGCTCACTGGCCAATCAACACACTTTGCAGCAAAAGCGGGCATGTACGTAAAGCTAAGAAAGAGGGGGTCTGTTGATTGACAAGTCAGACAGCCAATAGGGAGAGAGTAACGGCACTGAAGAACCCGCCCAAAGGTAATTAAGGGTAAAGAACGAAAAAGAACTTGATATAACTTTTTGGTTCTATGGCAGTGGAGGAGTTATGGTATGAATTTAAATTCAACGGATATTTGTTATTGAACGTGAACGTATGAGGGACTTGAGGCTGTGAACATGGCCGGTTCTGAACGATGGAAGTTCGTGAGATGAAATTATAATAACAGACTGTCACGGAAATCGCAAGCGAATCTACTGGGAAGAAAAAAAGTTCAAGAAAGAGATGAGCAGCTGATAAACTGCAAGAGCGATGCGGAGAAAAAGAAAATGATCCATGCAACTGTGATACTTAAGCTTGAGGATAACTTTTAATTCTTAAGTGTAATAAAAGGAAGGCGCACGAAGGAGAAAGCGGATCGTGCAAAGTGACATTCTGGAGAAGCTGTATGACTCCCATGAGTTTTAAGCGGAGCCGATACTGAGAAGTGAGAGAGGGTCAGTGATATATCTGTAGCCGGTCTCGGTCGTACTTCTCTCGGATTGAGAGATGGGGGCCGCGCCGGGCTCGGGATGGGAAGAGGGAGAGTTCGAGTTCAAGCTCGTGTTCGAGGAGGATCCGCCGCGCCAGAGCTGCTGCGGCCCAGAAGACACCGACAGCGGCCAGACGCACCGTGAGCCAGCCGGTATGAGCGGTCCGAGGAAAGATGGAAAGAGTGGCGAAGCTATGCATACTGGGATGGTGCTCGTAGGTCTGGGCTGGAAACCGATGTTCTAGGTCTAAAAACCGCGAAGCGTAACATCATTTATCACCGTTGTCCCCGTGAGCAGTCAGTTTGCTTTAGGGCGCTGTATTTATAACAAGTAAATTAAGCTAGCTTTGGATAAATAATTAGCGTTTCATTAATTATATCAGAATCCTACAGAATATGCACATTATAAATGAATATAAATATATTTTACAAGTTTATAATAAATTGGTCAACGACGTGACGACAATGTTTTTTTCATGCGATTCAGACAAAAAGCAACTTTTTCAGTTTCTGAATTAAAAGTAATTTCTGATATTTTAAAGATTTTTTTTAAACTGGCATATTTTGGCTCATTGTTATTATTATTTCTTTAAAGTGTGCAGTTAAGCAATTTTGCTTTAAAATATTATTAACATAAAAAACTTATCTCGCAAATCAGCAACTGAAGCCATTTTGTTGTCACGTGACTAAAAACCCATCAACAGAAAGGACATTCATGGTGTGTATAGGTTATTAAGTTGGTTTAAAAATTACACATTTTCACCTTTAATAATAAGGAATGATTTTTGAGAAATCTTAAGGACACCTCTCTATATTAATGGGTCTTTTTTTTTTTTACATTGACAAATACGTTTGAATTATTATTAAAATAGTAAGTTGTGGACACTAGTTTATTTAAGGTGGAAAGAAAATATTTGAGTATTTTTTGCCTGATGATAGTTACACCATTTGGCATTTTTGTAGTTATTGGATTTTTGTAGAAATGTTTTTTTAAAATATATGAAACTGATATAAATTCAAAGAAGTTGATCTTGTGTTTTGAGCTTGCTTTTTGAAGGATTTCATCTTTTATCTCATCTTGGACATCCTTCTTATATCTGTTTTAGGAGACTTTGAATGTCTTTACTTTGAATGTCTAAAGAGGCACAATTTTTAATGTCTCTAAGGAATGCTTACATGTTCATGTAGTCTGACTCGCTGCCCATGTAACTAAGTTTTATCCGCTGAAGTGTGCGTGTGTTTATGGGTAAGTGTGGAGCACAGCGCAATGTGTTTTTAATCAGCTGTGCGTGTGAGCAGAGTTAACAGCTGCCATCTGGACCCGAACCCTCAATCTCTGTTTACTGAGCATGCATTTGGATACCTCCCTCCAATATTCCCTCCTTTTCTCTGCCCTGTTTTCCACTCCTGGCACACATTCTGTTGTACACCCACCCTCCGCCTTCATTCTGGTGTGAAGTTGTAGAAATATGCACTTTAGGTTTCTGTTCACACTGCATCACTTTGCTGCCTTTTACCACAAGTGCTTTCTTCAGATGTTTACTATGTTCTTAAGTTTTGTCATACTTAATTATTTACTTACTTGTGCCCTTTATCATATCAACAAATTTAGGAATTAGAACTTGCTGTGTAGGTCCTGAACTACTTTAGAATTGCCCTTCAAACATATACCATGGCACCATAGTTTACCACAACACTAGAGCGGTGACTGCAAACGTGGGCCTTTTCCAGTGAAACGTTGATTTTAAAGTAGCTTTTATAATATCTGTAATATTCTATCAGCTAAATATTGTGACTCACTGTAAGGAATGTATTAACACATTGTATTAACTAAATGAATAATTAACAAAATTAATTATCTTTTATGAATATATGTTGGGTTAAAATATTATTGTAATTAAAATTATAATTATTGCTGTCAAATGATTAATCGCATCCAAAATAAACGTTTTTGTTTGCATAATATTTGTGTGTGTTCTGTGTATATTTATAAATACACACACATACAGTATATATTTTTAAAATATTTACATGTATTTATATGTCTATATTTATATTCATATAATTTATATTATAAATAAATATATTTAATATATAAAAATAATATATTGTTCTGAAATATATACGTGCATGTGTGTGTATTTATATATACATAATAAATATACACAGTACACATACATACTGTATGTAAACAAAAACTTATTTTGAATGCGATTAAATCATGATTAATCATTTGACAGCACTAATTATAATATTCATAATTATGTTTTTCATTAAAATGTGCATATTTGTTATTAGAGCAAGAAGGAATGTGAAGCAAATGAGTGAGCTAAAAAATCCTCATGAAAAAAGTTAATAAAATAAGAATACAAATTAAATAAATTTACTGGATTTTTGTTCATGTGTTTAGAGTTACCCCAGGTTTTTTGTAGAAACATTATGCTATGCTAATGTTTTGGTGTGGCAGATTGTAGTTTTGAGAATTGAGATTTCAGAAATCACCCCATTTGGAAAACCGTGTGGACGTTTTCTGAGGTAAACAAGTCTGTGTGTACTTATGGAAATAATAAATGACGTCTCCACAAAGGCTTCCCTGTGTTATGATTTTCCAATGAGAGGCCTCGTGTCTCATGTTTCAGCAATTGTTTATCCCATATGCATAAGCTTGGAAAGCTTGTGATTTGCCATGTACAATAATCTTTTTTTTTTTTTTTTGTCACAGATACCCACTTGACTTCCGCACTGGCTGGCCAACCCGTGAGTATCCCACCGCCAGCCGGTCGCAGGGCTGGGATGCATTCCCCACCCCCCAGACGGGCCTTCGTCAGGGAGTTCAGTGGGACTTATGAGAGTCTACCAGCAAGATCAATACAGGTGGGAGGCACATTTGCCTAAACTGTAGATTTCTAGAACATCCTGATAAAAAGATCATGTTACACATTGTGATTAATTATGGTGAAATACAGTTTTTCTCACTCGATTTGACACTTTTCTCCAATGCAGTGTACTTGTTCTCAAAACAATTAGCACAGCCATCCAAACACAAAATTATCTTAACCAAACAGTTCAACTTTACTGCAAAATGAAGCACTGCAATTTTTTCTAGTAATGCATTTATTAAAAGTAAATATTAACATCAAATCTCTAGGTGAGTTCTCTATTGATTTTAAAACACCTTCAGCTGTAGATGCACAAATATGCTAATGAAAATACATGTTTATTTTAATTCTTCAACAGGGAGTTTTGTTTTATATATTGTGTATATCTAAACAAAATAAAAATTGTTATCCAACACCTGCTGTCACCTATATGAGAAAAAACGAATTGCCCCTTTAAACTTAAAATCTGTTCATGCCACCTGTAGCAGCAAGAACTGCAAACAAACTTTTCTGAAAACTACAGATCAGTCTTTTACAGCACAGTGGTGGATATATATATATGGCTTTTTTAGCTGGTGAAAATACTAGTGTTCTAATAATTTTGGCCACCACTGTATATACTCACACATGTTGTTCTGGACCACCATGTCAGCAATGCTCCTGTTCCATTCAAAATCATCTTGATTGTCCACCTGAATGATCTCAAACTTAAATTCTGAAAAATATTTGGACATTTACAGTCAATAACAGAAGTCCCAGAAGGACTAAAAATCTGTACTATCAGCAATCATAGTAAACCTCCTCTCTAGTCATCTCTTCTCCCTTTCCTTCTCCTCTCCTCTTTTCTCACATCCTCCTCTCTGCTCATCTCTTTCTACCTGTTACACTCTTCATCTTCTCTCTCATTACACCCCTTTCTATACCCACTCCACCACCTTATAGACATACACCTCTTTCTTTACTCCCCCCTTTTTATTTTTATTTATTTTATTTTTACTATATATATTTTTTTTTGCATATTCGTTCTTGCTCTTTGTATACTTTCCCTTTTATTATTACTCTGAAGCAACTGTGATAAATGTGTAAACGATTAGGAAAATGGCATTTCTTGTGTTGAGTGTATGATTAACTGAATAGTTGTCAGTTTAGAGCCAATCGAAAATACACCATGTTCATTTGATAGAATGACAAATTACAGAGTTTTGTTTGTTGTGTTTGGACAAATGGTACATAAAAGTTTGTGATCTGTGTAAAAGTATTGGTTGGTTGTATTAACTATTGTGAAAGCATTTCAGAGATTTGAGAAAATTATTTGCGTGATTTGTAATGTGTATGAAATGAATGAAACCGTTCAATCTGTTCAGGACAATTACAAAGTATTCATATCACTGTGTTAACTGTTTTGAGAACAGTGACCTGAGTTTGGAGAAATGTGTCAAATCAATTGAGAAAAAACTGTAAATCCAGAGGTCTGGTTTTAATTTCAGGAGTTCGTTTTTGTTGCCCAGTAATGTTTATTGTGAACAGAATCGGTTGCCATGAGCTGTTGTGCATATTTTGTTTTGGCACATAAGGGCTGCAAATAAATGTTAGAGTTCAATTAAATTGAAGTATCCTTTAGCATTTAAAGTCAACCAAAATCAAACCAAAAGCGACCATATTTATTTAATTCGTGTTTTTGGCCATATAGTGCATCATTCATCTGTAAATTATTCGAAAGAAAAACATGATTGTCTTTGTAATCTCATTGTAAAGGTTGAGATCAAGTCCTTTCTCTTTGAATGTCTTGTTTCACTCAAAAATACAGAGGTAAACAGGGTCTCCAATAGAGTGTGGAATCATTAAAAAATAGAATTACTTTCTATGGAAAAAGTATTTGGAAAAAAGAAATGCAAGTCCATTGCCAAGTGATATGAAAAGTTACAATTATTCTTTTTTAGTTATTAAAATAATGAGTACATTTAAAACAGTTATTGCAAAAGATGTGTGACTTTTTTTATTGATGTTCACGTTTTAGAGACAGCATAAATGCAATCCCATAATCACGAATATTTATTAATAAAATTAAAAATGTCATAATGGCATGTGAGCGAGTTAATATTCTCAATTCTATATAAACTTGCACTTCTTAGAAGAAAAATCTGATTTTTAACTAATATTACACTACACATTGTCAAATAAACAGTATTGTTAACTAAAACATTAGAATTAAAAATAAAAGCTAATTCAAAATATTAATAAATTCTATATTATTAGATAAATAAATAACACTGCATATGAATCACCAGTCAGTAACTATACTGGTTGTATTGCTTTTTTTTGATTCACTAAAAAAACTGACCAACTGACTGACAAGAGTTTCGTTCAGCTGTTAGACTACAATGATATTGCTGTATGTTTTTGATTCGCTAAAAAGAACTGTCTGACAAGAATCTTTCATTCATAAAAACACTGCTGCGTGTTTCAGTCATGCTGTAGATTAATTAGTTATGTTGCAGTGCTGCTGTAATAGTTCAATGATATCACAATTATTTTCTTTTTTAGCCCACAGTGATATCACAAACTTTTCTTTTTCTGTTTTAGGTATCAGAGTCTAGAGTGCTTGAGTGCCCCAGCATCCAGATCACCACTATCTCCCCTGAAGATGACTCAGGTCCAGTGGGGGGAAGTTACTGGGATGGCGGGGGTGGCTGGGACAGGGAGCGCCTATACCTGCCCCTGCTGGACTCTTACCGTGACGTCATGACAGGGGCAGGTTCCCTCAGTCCCAGCCCCAGCCCTGCTTCCAGTTCCTCATCTCGTGGATGGCTGAGTCCAGCTTCCAGCTGTGATTCTCTCCTGGTGGAGGAGGATGAGCTCAACGAAGCTGCTGCCCACTTCTGCCTATCGCCCTCCTCACGCCCCACGTCTCCTGGGGGCAAAAAGCGCAGGAGCTCCCCACTGGCCTCCCCCAGCACCTCCCGCAGAAGCAGCTACTCCGAGGATCTCTCCTCCCTCCCGGACATGGGAGAAACCTTGGCTCAGTCTCAGGCTCCAGCAAGCTGTGAGCTCAACATCCCACAGAAGACCAGGAAGACCTCTCTGGAACAGGTGATCCTTTTGAAATAACTCACTGACGGTCCATTCTTGGTAATCAAATGAAGAATTCATTCATATTCTGTCATATGACCATCTTGGTGTGTTTATGGGTGTGCACAATCCAGATGTCATCAAGAGACATCGAACCAGAGCTGACCCCCATTCAGACCTCTCCCTGCCCCCTCCCAGAGGTTGCTCAGCTGAGAAGGGAGCCCCCCACAATAGGGATGGACTACCTGTCTGTGCCTCCTGCTCTGGGCTGGGGCAGAACCAGGGCCAGCGCTCACAGTCCTCTCTTTAGGTTTGCACACAACTTCTTATTTCATAATGTGAATTATGCACTGAATAATGCCTAACAATTAAAACAGCAGGAAAATAGTATGTGCAAAAGAATGCAAAAATTTCAAGAGCAGTATGATACATACTCATGTGAGGTCATATGACTTCATTACACTTTTAATTAATTAAATAAAGTTAAAATGTATTAATTTAAACTTTAAATATATGTATGCTTTAAATGTATTATATATGTGTGTGTGTGTGTATACTAATTATTTGATAAGACTGTCAAAAGTTGTGACATTTTTACAGAAAATAAAAAAATAAGGGAGCCCCCCACAATAGGGATGGACTACCTGTCTGTGCCTCCTGCTCTGGGCTGGGGCAGAACCAGGGCCAGCGCTCACAGTCCTCTCTTTAGGTTTGCACACAACTTCTTATTTCATAATGTGAATTATGCACTGAATAATGCCTAACAATTAAAACAGCAGGAAAATAGTATGTGCAAAAGAATGCAAAAATTTCAAGAGCAGTATGATACATACTCATGTGAGGTCATATGACTTCATTACACTTTTAATTAATTAAATAAAGTTAAAATGTATTAATTTAAACTTTAAATATATGTATGCTTTAAATGTATTATATATGTGTGTGTGTGTATACTAATTATTTGATAAGACTGTCAAAAGTTGTGACATTTTTACAGAAAAAAAAAAAAATTATTTCTAAGATTTTCTGAATTAAACATGCAGTATTCTGAGGTCATGTGATAAAAATGTAGCATACTACAGTTTGAAACACCAATAATGGAATGAAGCATGCTGTTTTGCTCACTAAACTATTTGAGTTTTAGATTCTGATTTAAATCAGAATAATGTTGATCTTTGACTTCAAACCTCACATTGTCTCTGCTTCCTTAATCCTGCTCCAGATCTAATGCACTGCCGCCACTTGACTGGCCGCTGCCTTCACAGTTTGACCAGTATGAATTGCGCATAGAGGTACAGCCCAGACCACACCATCGTGCGCATTATGAAACTGAAGGAAGTCGAGGAGCAGTAAAGGCATCACCAGGAGGCCATCCAGTCGTGAAGGTGACGCTCATAAGCTGTAATGTACAGTCCTGTACAGTAGGTGCTGTTACTTCAAAGACCCGCCCCCTTTAGTTACTGTTGCTATATCCGACAAGCCATGGTGCTCTCATGTTCTCACAAAGTGGAAAATACATCGCGCAGCAAAGAGGAAACTGACAACGTGCTGACGGACATGATAGAGCAGGTTACGTTTGTTATGAAACAAATTCTCAGCTTTCAAATTTTGTAAGAAATTCAAACAATAAATACCGTTTTGTGGCCCGTTAATGTGTCATGACAGATCGCAGTAGTGCTTCAGTTCAAGCGCCACGTGAACTGATCATCTCTTCATATTTACTAATTATAGCACAAAATAAGCATGAATGAACATCAAAAGGTATCTTATTTCAACCGACGTCGACTTTTTTTAAATCCACCAATGTTAATTTACTCTCCTGTCTGGTTTGTTTTTCGGACAGAATGTCAGATCACCAGTCAAACTCCCTGCGAAGGGTCAATTGTGTGACTTGCTGTATTACTTACTTGTATTAATGAATTCGAATTTTAGATTGTTTGTTGGTCTGTAGTAAAATAAACAATAAATGAAAAAATATGTCAAATAAATAAATCCATACAAAAGGCATGATCTCTGTGGACTTTCACATATTTGGAAACAGCCACTGTTTAAAAAGAGAAATGAGAAAACACTGAAATTACTTTTCTTTAATTGAATTGATGTTCATTTTTTGCTCTTTTCTCTCTGTTGTCCAGCTGGTGGGTTACACTGAAAGGCAGCCGCTCTCCTTACAGGTGTTTGTAGGAACTGCTGATGACAGATCAATACGTCCTCATCCTTTTTATCAAATACACAGGTAAAACTCTCACATGACTTTTCAAAGTATTAAACAAAAGTGTTTTTGGTAGATCCGTGGCTTCACATGAGAAATACTTCTTTCCACACAGAGTAACAGGGAAGATGGTAGGCACAGCTAGTCAGGAGAGCATCCAGGCTGGCACTAAACTCCTGGACATCCCACTCAACCCAGAGAACAGCATGACTGCCCTGTAAGACTCCTGAGCCCTGATTTGTTTGTCGTAGACACCTCAGTAAGTGATCATACGTGAATTCCTGTGTCTCCCTCTCAGCATTGACTGTGCAGGTATTCTAAAGCTGAGGAACTCTGACATTGAACTCCGGAAAGGAGAGACAGATGTAGGGAGAAAGAACACTCGAGTGCGTTTGGTGTTCCGCACACACCTTCCTCTGTCTCCACCCATCGTCCCTCCAGGACGAGTCTTAGCCCTGCAGGTGGCCTCTTTACCCATTGAATGCTGTGAGTGTGGCAAATCACAATTATGCCTGTTTAACTACAGCTCCTAGGTGTAATTTTTCTCTTTTTTGTGTTTTATACACTTGTGATCTACATTCAAATTTAAGCTTAAATTTCTGCCTGCAGCACAGCGCTCTGCACAGGAGCTTCCTGTAGTGGAGTCTATCAGTCTTACTTCCTGTTCAACAGAGGGAGGCGAGGAACTACTTCTAGGTGGGACCAACTTTCTACCCACCTCCAGAGTTTTCTTTATGGAGAGAGGATCAGGTATTGTAGTAGGCCTGCATTCATGCACAATACCAGAAAAGTTGTTCTTTTGAACTTTCTATTCCTCAAGGAGTCTGGGAAAAAATATAATTACGATTTTCACAAAAATGATTAAGTAGTGCAACTGTTTTCAACATTGATAATATTAAGAAATGTACCAAATCAGCATATTAGAATAATTTCTGAAGGATCATGGGACACTGAAGACTGGAGTAATGCCTAGAGTAAATTCACCTTTACCATCACAGGAATAAATTACTGTACATTTTAAAATATATTAAAATGGAAAAGAGTTATTTCAAGAAATTGAATAATATTTCACAATATTAAAGTTTTTTTTGTGTGTGTATTTACTGTATTTTTAATTAAATAAATGCACCTTTGTGAGCATAAGAGACTTATTTCAAAAACATTTAAAAATTTGGAAAAATGTAGTGCAAAGGAAGGAACTGACATTATATCACAGAACCAGTGTTGTATGTTGTATTTATTACTTATTTTTTGTAGATGGCAAAGTCCAGTGGGAGGAGGAGGCACATGTGGACAGGGACAAAAGCAATGAGGTAAATTAACCATAAATCGTATCTATGAAAACTACACTGTGTGTAACTTGAAAATAAATGAACTAATTATGTCTGTATTTTCTTATGGTGCAGAATTTGCTGTGTGTACAAGTGCCAGCCTATAATGATCTTTCACTGAACCACCCAGTGTCTGTCTGCCTGTACGTGTCCAATGGGAAGAGGAAGAGGAGCAGCACGCACTGCTTTAAATATCTGCCCAGTGAGTGTTACACAGACGGTCATTAGCTATGCTTTACTTGGGAGAATCCCTCTGCACATTGTATTTATCTGTGCTGTTGACAAGAAATGCAAAATATGTCTTTTGCATGTTGTGTGTAATAAAGAACAGATTCTCTTTCATTATCTAAAGGCACTTTCAGCCCAAGCATCATATGCTGCTTTGATCTCCAATAAAATGTTCCAAATAGCATCACAAAAGAGTAGTTTTACCATTTTCTTCCTCTTATGTCTTTTAATAAATTATTTTATTATATATTCATCAAAAGTGAAAGTAAAGATGTATAATATTACACAAGATTTCTATTTCAAATAAATGCAGTTCTTTTGAACTTTCTATTCATCAAAGAATCCAGAAAAAAATGCATCAGTTTCTACAAAAGTATTAAACAGCACAACTGTTTTCAACGTTGATAATAAGAAATGTTTCTTGAGCACAGAAGCATCATAATAGAACAATTTCTGAAGGATCACACTGAAGACGTTATTAAAATGTCTATTAAAATCAAAACAGTTCTTTTAAATTGTAATAATATTTTACAGTATTATATTCGTTTTTACTGTATTTCTTTTAATAAAATAAATGCAGCCCTGATGAGCATAAGAGATTATTTTAAATATGTTTAAAAATCTTACCGATCCCAGACTTTTGAATAGTAGTGTAATAATTATAAAATAATTATTTAATATTACATAATTAAATATAAAACTATTAATTAAAATAATTAAAAATGTTATATTAGGTAATATATCTTGTCACATTTCATATTAAATGTATACAATATAATTGTTTTCATGTCATGGTACATCTGTGATGTTGAGTCACATCTTACATTTTCTAGTCATGTTTAAAGAAGAAGATCCGCTGCTGTCCCATCCCTCCATCTTGCCCCTGGAAGGGGTGACGCTTTCCCCCATGGGGAGCGGCAGCATTGTCGACATGAGTTCAGACCTATCCGCAGATGACAGAAGCATGTCTTTCCACCTACCTCCATATCCCAATGAGTACCCTTACTCCTCGCATGGCTACCAGGAGGACTACTGCCACAAACCGGAGGTCCCCGAGGACGGTGGAGGTCGAGGTGCTCTGACCGAAAGGCATCCAAGCTTTGAGAGCCTGGAGCTGGGCTTCACAGAGCTTCTTCCTCCCATGTACCCAAGAGCCTCACAACCTCTTTCCCCCTCCCCGTCTCCCTCTCCGTGGCTTGACTCTCCCTATCTTTCCTCCTCACCTTCTCCCTCACACTCTTGCTCTCTCAGCCCATTCCCTGCAAGCAGTCCCATCTCCACCTCGCCCCTTCCTCCACTCTCTCACTCCCCATATCCACACTGTCCTTGCCCCCAAGAGATGTGCTCCTCGCCTCCGTCAAACACTAGCCACTATCAGGACCTGTGCCCACCTCCGTACGGCCGATATGAGAGCTGGGAGCACCAGATGCGTCCCTCTGAAAGAGACATAGGCCCTGGTCTGAAGCTGGAGGGACCCCCGGACTTCTCGGGCCCCACACCCATGCAGCATATCACACTAGAGGAAGGTGGGTATGATTGACTGTATATGTCATGCACCAACATTAAAATTCTGAATGATAAGCCAATAATTATTTTCATGTTATGGCCGATAACCAATAAATTGATGTTGATTGTTTTTCAAATCTATTCATCAGAGAATAAGAGTTATTTTAAATTATAATAATATTTGACTGTATTACAGTTTTTACTGTATTTTTGATCAAATAAATGCAACCTTGGTGAGCATGAGAGACTTTTTAAAAAACATTAAAAATCTTACTGACTCCAAAACTTTTGACTGGTAGTATAATCATATCAAATAATTATTTAATATCATATATCATTATTTTGTCTAAAAAAATCTAAATACCAAAAATAACAAATAAAATTATTTTAAATGCTACAAGTGAATTTAGGCATTTCAACATTACAATGTGTGGTATGAAAATGGATTTTCATTGTGAGATTTGCTAAAGAATTTCGTTTTTTGTGTGTGAACTATTCCTTTAACTAGGGTCTTACTGATCTGTATCAATCAATTAAATTATTTCTACCACAATTTCTCATTCCCACAGTGACTGAATTCATTGGAGAGGATATAAGATCCTTTCAGATGGGGTCACACATGGATAGTCGACCTGGATGACAACATCCTCTCAGTAATAATCCAGTGAGAATCAGTGTATAGTTAATATCATATCAACTTTTTATGTATAATTTTTATTTGAATTATGGTATATTGCTAAAATATGGCAATAATAATAAAGACTGTGCTACTTAAGTGGTAAATCTGTGGTAAAACAGAAGGCAGGCATACAGTTGTATGTAAGTATGTAACTGTTACTGCTTCCTGACTGCATATTTGAATGGAACTAACGTTTTTAATCTGTATGCAAAATAAATTATCATTATATTATTTCTGTTTTGATCCAATAATATGTGCATTTATGGGGGTAATTGGTCATTTAATGAACAGGTAATATAATCTAAAACCGCATGCTCTTCCTCATTCCCTCTTTTATCTGAGAAACTGACTTCATTTTTAACTTGATATCTGTGGGATCACTTAACATGTCCTTTGTACACAGTGTCTAAGTAATTTAAATGTGACTTCACCCCTGCTCCCACGCAGGAAATATTACAGCCCTTTCAGACATTTAAACATTTGTAAAGGCAGAATTTAAGAAAGTTTTATAATAAATGCAGGTTATCACAGTGAACTGTCAGAAAACGATGTGAGCGTGTTGTGAGTGACTAGTTTAGCTATTAAGTGATTGGTTGACAAGTGTAAATGAAGTGGTATACTTGCTTATTTGGACGACATGAGGATCTCTGCACCCTACTGGAAAGTGTGTGTTTTCACTTAACATTTTTATTACATTCGTGTTTTTAATACATAAAAGGCCAACAACGATACTTGTTGCTTATTATATTTCAACCATAAAAAAAGCAGGCTACGGTTACGTCACCTCGATACAGTGACTGAATGAAGGTAAGTACGAGATACTCGATTAGCCTACTCATGAAACATTATTTACAAGGTAAAGGTAGTTTAAGCATTTTAAAGCTATACATACATTGTATTGCCATGTACAATGGCATTTTTGTGTGTTCTGACACAAGAACTGTCTACAACGTGAGAGTCTTCTCATAAAGTCTTGTAAAATACATTTAGTCCCATGACTTATTACGCCATTTAGTTGCTTAACAGTGCCCAAGTTTACTTTGAATGTTTCAGTAAGAGAGGGCAATGGGTGAGAGGGTAAGTCAGGAACATTTCATTTACAGTAGTTGTAAAGCATTCAGACATGGGACCGTTCAAATGAGAGCTGAAAATGAGCTTGATTTAGATAAAGAAAAGATTTAGCAAAAATATAAGGCGGCATTCAATGGAACCTGACCTTTTAAAAAATCTGGATTTAATAACCCCAAGTTGTAGCTGACAAGCAAATAGTTTCATCTCATCTTTAAATCAGTATAATTAATCTGAATCACCTCAGTAACTATGTGAAAATATGTCTTGTGGGAATGTTGTGTTGTTTCCAAAATAAGCAGGACTGCATCTTGGTGCACTGCCAAATAGCAGCATATTTTAAGCCTGAACTGGTGCTGGTAGTGTAACATGGTTTGAAAGCACATTGGGGAGGTTATAACCTATGTATGGACCCGGATCTGTTCCTCAAAGTTAGTCTCTCATGGTTATCCCAGACGTAATTAATTCAGTCTATCAGTGCACTCTCTTATGAGCTTAGATAAACTACATTACATTTACATGTTCATATTATTTATTTTAAAAACTGTTCAATCACAAAGTCCTTCATCCTGCCTCTTAACAGTGCCTTTCCTTGTAGTCCACTTATTTTGGCACTCAATGCAAAAATGATTAATTAAATGATTAGTTAATGTATTACAGTCATTTTTAAACAGTTTAGCTCATAGTTCACGTTTTTATTTCTGATCATCTGGTACTCCACTGCACCTTCAGAGGAAAAGCAACACCTAAACTACTAGAGAACGGTACGTATTTAAAGTCCCCCTGTAGTCAAATATTTTATCCCTTAAAACTTATCTTTGATAATCAAAATGACATATTTAAATGTTTTTTCTTGTGAAAATAATTTTATCATGCCTTAAAAAAGCTTGAATGTAACTCCACACCCTTGCCTCATTTACTATACCCGGAACTATGAATATGTAAATGAGTCCCGCCTCCACTCAGTCACACCAGCCAGCCTCCTGATCCACTGAACTGTAGTAACCGCAAAACAATGGCATACACAGATAATGACTGATAAAACTATGTTTTTACTAGCGGACAACTACAGTGAATACTGTAACATTCGTTAAAGTTACTTACTTGACGATGTTGTGTCCTAAAATGCCTTGAAAACTCAAATGCAGCCGTTTGTGATTGTTAATTTGCGCCCGCGAGCAACGCGTGTGAAGTGCGTCTGACTCCGGGCTACTTTTACACTGTTGCCACGGGTTATAATACAAGTTAGCGGTTCTAAATTCACATTAAACCACAGCAGCATGTTTTTTTTGCTCTGATTTATTTTTGGTTTTGTGCTGGAATTGGTATATTTTGCATGCTAGTGATAGGAATCGATCCCTTGACGTGATTGGTTATTGGTTTGTGACGTAGCAAACCGAGGTCTGTTTCAAACCGCATTTCTGGGTCAGCCTTTGGGAAACTACAATTTTAAGGAGAAAATACTCAGCAATGGTGTTGATTAATAGATTGGCACATGGTTTGTCTAAAAGCATATTAAAAACACCACATAGACAAATAAACAACATAAAAAACTTGATTTTCACTACAGGGGACTTTAATAGTTGTATTGTTGCTTTTCCTCTGAAGGCTTGGTTTTAACACTTTTAGTCACCAGAGGTCACTCTTTCTTTTATTTTGTCTTCACCATTTATTTGCGTACTTGTACTGTTACAAACTAGATGTCATCAAATACCAAAGGAAAGACTTTTTAGGACGTGAAGAATGAGGTTGTCTCTTAAGGGCAAATATAATGGTAAACAATGTATTTTATTGTGATTGTTACAGGTTTTCTTTTTCAGAGCTGACAGAGAATAAAAAGTGTAAAGGGCATTCACACAATATTAACCTCAAGGGACATTCCACAGACAGAAATAACAGCAATTGACTGTGTGTGTAGTTTAAATGGAAGATTATCAAAGATATAAATGTGTCAGGATTGTTTGGCTAACTGAAAAAAACACTATATATTATTAGAGATTTTATTTTTGTATTATTATTTTTATTATTAGAGATTTTCAGTTTATCTGTGGCTATACACACACACAGACACTTTTCGTATTTTCAATTACTTTAACTTGATGTACTAAAACTTAAACTGAAATAAAAATTCGGAAAAACTATGTAGACATAAAAACAACGAAAACTAATAAAAATGACGAAAACACACAACAAAGTTACTAAAACTTTAACTAAAATTAACATGAAAGCAGAGAATATAAAATAAAATCTAATTCAGAATATTAACAAAATCTTGTATCTCAGTGATACTAGATTAACAGTGGGAGAAGCAAACCCACTATAATTTTACAAATATTACTGTATTTCTTTATTCTTATTTCTTTACTAATGTATTGTATATTTTATATCTTATATCTTTAATGTTTTTCCCATTCTTTAATTACCAATGCCAAATGGGCCTACCCTTTTTCCCTTACTCCACTTGACACAACTTGATTGAGGCGTCATAGCATGAAAACTCAAAGCCAGGGTAGAGAGGCTGTGTGAATGTGGTGTGAACTGTGTGGAGGAGGGTCATTGAGTCATCAATGCTGTAAAACGCTAGTGTCCCAGCCCTATGATCCAGATAAATGCCTATCTTTGATGAGCCAGGCTCTGAGATCTTACTGACAATCCCATTGTGCCAGAAAGCATAACCTTTCCTGCAGCAGAACAAACTCCAGGATTTGTCATTGTGACCGAAGTGAGCTTCACTGCTTTCCCCTTTCCTGGCAATGTTTTTGTATGCGACTGCAATGTTTACTCCCATCCCACTCCATTCCACCTCCCAGTAGCTGCAGCCTGTCAGGCCCTCCGTGCCCAGCACCTGGCACCAGTAATCAAAGCGCTCCGGGTGGTCGGGACAGGACTGCACTCGGCTCCGAACGGCCACTTCTCTGTTTCCCTTGGACAAACTAAGGTCCTTGTGGGCTGTTAAAGGATTTAGTTGCAGTGGGCAGGAATCTGAGTAATGGATAGAGGATAAGAGATGAAGGAAGGATGTTTATTCATGGTGTAGCATATTCTTATCATATTCATCTTGAGCCATGATTAAATAAATACATATCAGCTGAGAACTTGAAGAACACTAACATCTACATTAACATTCAAAACTTTGGGGTCAGTAAGATTTATTTTTGGATAGAAGTTAATATTGTCATTCAGCAGGGATGGATGCTTTTTGATCAAAATTGACAGTCTACTGACTGTACGACTCTACATTGTTACATAAAAAAATTAAGCAACATAACTGTTTTCATCACTGGTAAAATTCAAAAAATGTTCATTGAGCATCAAATCAGAATATTAGAATAATTTCTGAAGGATCATGTGACACTGAAGACTCAAATAATGGCTGCTGAAAATTTAGTTTTGTCATAAAAAACTATACATTTTAAAAGGTATTAAAATACAACAGTTCCTTTTAATTGTAATAATATTTCCACAATATTTCTGTTTTACTGTTTTTTTTTAATCAAACAAATGCAGCCCTGCATGGTGAGCATAAGTGACTCCTTTTAAAAACTTTTGAACAGTAATATTGTATAACAGTTAGTTTGTGACCTTTTCTGAAGGTTACATTGTTACACCAGTATGTGTTGACAAGTGAACGTCTTTATCGATTTGATCAAAACATTCACATTCACAGATTCATTTAGAAATGAAATAAGTTACTGTCATCATGAGTGAATCATTTAATCATTCACTCAACCGACTCATTCAAACACAGATTCATTCAGGGAACAAAACATTACTGTTGTTATAATGGGGGAAGTCGTGGCCTAATGGTTAGAGAGTTGGACTCATAACCCAAAGATACCGGCAGGGATTGTAGGTGGGGGGAGTGAATGTACAGTGCTCTCTCCCACCTTCAATACCACGACTGAGGTGCCCTTGAGCAAGGCACCAAACCCTCAACTGCATTTAATCATTCACTCAACCGACTCATTCAAACACAGATTCATTCAGGGAACAAAACATTACTGTTGTTATAAGTGAATCATTTAATCATTCACTCAACCAAATAATTTAAAAAGGGTTCATTTGGAACACAGACGTAACTGGGTCTAAAATAAATGTTCTTAACTTCTTATATCCTAAACTGTTAAAGTTTAACAGTAAAAACAACAGCCATCACATTCATAATGTTTCATGCAAAGTTGATCTGAATATCAGCATGGGTGTAAAAATTGTTTGTGTTGCTTAATAAGAAATCCATGTTTAAATAGAATCCAACATTATGAAATCGATAGCACTTTGCATTAGTGCAGTAGACTGACTTACGGTGCAGGAACTCTGATCTAATTTTGGGCAATGTGCAATGAAGGATCTTCATTGATCTTGCTGGAGAGAAAATGGAAAGCATGTGTACATCACAAGGAAATTATTTAACAAAAAGGCAGAATTACACAACAATCTGCAAATCACTAAAGAGAAACTGCTAAGGTGGAAAAATCAACTTAGGGTGTTTCCCCTCACCTGCTTGATAGATTCTGAGCCATTCCCCTTTAAAGACATCTTCAAGCCTCTTCTTTAGAGCAGATACTGCATCGTTCACCTTGCCAAAATCTGAGAGTGTAGCTATTGTGAAGGGTGGGTCAGGAAGGCCAGAAGAGAAGGAATGACAGTTCTGTAAAGAGAGAGAGACAACAATTTGTCAAATGACACATTCTGAGCATTTTTTGGGCTATATTTTTCACAGTCAGCACTAAGATCAGGCTTACCTGAAGAACATGAACATGATCTTCAGACTTCAGAAGCATCTCAAGCTCATGATCTCTTTGTTTGAGCTCTGTGATTTCTTGCTCCAGTGTCTGCAACATGCTCTCCGCAGCTCTCTCTTGATCTCTGATCAGATCTCTGAATTTACACCTCCTCCTTTCAATAGACTGCATCAACTCAGTGAAGATCTGTTCACCATTTTCCATAGCAGTCTGTGCAGAGCTCTTTTAGGGCAAAAAAAAATCCAGTATTTTTCTTTTTAAAATATTGTATTTAATAATTATTTTAAAATTACATAATAATAATATTAATCATGTATTAATAATTTAATTAATTATTAATTATTAATTATTATTAATAATAATAATAATAATATTTTAATACAAAATAAAGAATTGATTGATGCTTCATTTTCAGGTTAATTGTTTTTTGTTGTTTTTATTGTTTCATTAATTTCGTTAAGTTCAAATCATACTAGAAATTTCTTACTTTCAGGGCATCTACAGCCTGTTTAAGCTCCAGTAGGTCCTTCTCTTTAGCATGGATTTTGAGCTTGTATTTCTGGCGTGTCATGCCTAGTTCTTTCTGTGAAGAAACACAATAAAAACCGAAATGCTTTTTAACTACAATCATTCTGTGTAGAATTCATATAATGTGATTAATGTCACAAAATAGACACACTGCATTACGTTGCTCAGGATAGCCCTATATTCTATTCCACTGTTTATTTTTATGAGTTACATAAGAATAACCTTTGTCTCTAACAAAGTTTATACACTTCATATATGAGGATATCTACCAGACTATTCAAAGTAGCTGACCACACAGTCAAAGCGAACAGACAAAGCCTCTCTCTGATTGGTTGATGGGGAAAGATTATTATCTCTTAAAGGAAGTTCTCCTGAACATCCTTTTGTGTACGCAGGTTGAAATTTGTATGTGAAGCAGGAAACTGTTTTTGTAATATTATTCTAATGTTATAATGTTACACTTATTTACGGGTACTTTATCGTTTTTGGTTGGAAACACAAGTGTATTCCTCATCACATCAATTCAATGCCTCCTTTCTCTCACATTTCTTTTCCCAATTACTCTGTTGCATGAACTTTTCTGTACAATGAAAGCTGTTCATATTGAGGTGGAGTGCACTTTGGAAAATGTGTTTTGCCTCAGTGGAAAATGGCTTTGGCTACTGAAGGATTCTGAGAGTACTGTAATTTACTGCATCTTCCATAGAAGTTAAGAACCATGAAAAGTTCTTATTGAATAAAACCACTTAAACAATGCAAAGCAAAACAAGGACATTTTTTTTTCACCTGTTTCTTTGTGCTTTCCACAGCTGCGGGTTCTGTATCGTGACCTTTATGGTCGTCCATCACACACAAAAGACATATGCATTGTTGATCAGTTCGACAATACATCTCCAAATATTTGTCATGATGAGGACAGATCTTCTCCTGCAGGTTCACGGAGGCTTCGATCAGCTTGTGTTTCTTCAAGGCAGGAGACTTGTAGTGTGCTTGAAGGTGGTTTTGACAGTAAGATGCCAAGCAAACCAAACAACTCTTCACAGCTTTTTGCTTGATACTTGTACAGAAATCACAGGTCATATCACCTGGCATGCAGTTGTCGTAAATGTGAGAGTTGCCCAGAAGTTCCAGTTTCTTCAGCTTGTCCACCATATCTGCCAGTATGGTATTTCTGTTCAAAACAGGCCTAGGGCTAAACGTCTGTCCGCACTGAGGACAGCTGAAGACCCCCAAATGATCATTTTTCTTCCAATAATCATTAATGCATTCCATGCAGTAGCTGTGCCCACATGGAATCGCCACAGGATCTTTCAGCAAATCCAGGCAAATAGAACAGCAAAACTCTTCTGAATTCAGGAGCCCTTCCATTTAGTTGTATTCTGTTGTAGGAAAATGTGTGAAATGATAATGGTTCTGTCACTGAGAAGCAGTTCCCAGTTTTGCACGGATGTCTCTGGGCCACACCCTTCAGTTCTTCCTATTTAGATGACAGATAGGTAAATGTGCCTGTCTGTTGCACTGAATAAAAATGCTGCACTGTAAGCTAAACAATATCTATATAAACTGAAGGTAATTGAAACACCATTTAGGGTTCCTCAAATTGCCATACTGGATGAACACCTCAAGAGGAATGTTTTTTCTTTGTAGAGCCAAGATTCTTATGGTCTTGGAAAACCGCGATGTCTAGACCTGGAAAAGTCATGTAAAAGAATAAAATCTTAAAATGCTATGGGCATTTTTTAAATAAATAACTCACATTTTTTTCTAGATATTTAAAGCTATAAAATATTTTAGTGGGTACAAAAGTAAAATATACTTTCAAAAATTCCTAATCTTTATAAATAATGAAAGATTGTAAAATTCATTGGTTAAAAGTTTAAGAACACCTGCTCTAGATGTTTTTATTTCAGTGACTCTCAGTAGGTGGTGCCAAGTGACATTTTAAGTGAGTCATTGAATCATTCATTGAAGTGATTTGTTCAAAATACCTAATTTATTCACAAACGAAAAAGTGACCGGCTGCGTTCGAAATCGCATACTCTTTTGAATAGGAACTTTCAAAGTTATAGAGTATAGAGTATGTTCTATATAGTGGCTGCATCCGAAAATTGGAAAATGCTGCCTTCGGAGGACACATTTCAAGGTAGGAAGGCACCAAGGCATGTCTGAATCCAGTGTTAGCTTCACTTCCTGTCTCTTGAGAGGCCTTCATCTGGTTGATTTTTGAAGGCAGCATAGATGTATCCTACACTGCCTTTGATATCCCACATTCCTCCTATGTGTCCCATTCCGTGATGGTTGTGCAAAAAATAAAGATGGCATCTGAGTGTTGTGCTTGTGTGTAAATGTTTGTTTTTGACCAACTTTTTGCACTTTTGATGTTATTTCTAGCGATACATCAGTATTATAGTAATTAAATGTTCGCTTCGTTATCACCAAAGCTCATTCTATTTTGTTGTAAATCATTAAACTGTTACGCTGCTTCAGAAGCATGTCCGAATTCAGTTTCGTGAGGTGCCTTTGTGTGCAAATGTTGTCTGCAAAGTCATTGCCGGATAAGAGGCAATGGTAACATGGTAAATGTAATCAGGACGTACTGCATTCACCATGTTGTCATTGTCACTTGACCTCCCACCGTCAGTTGCATCATGTTACTGCCATTCATAAATCCTCTCCCATGACCTCATGGTATAGTAAAGTTTTGCCTACTCTTTTATGAGTACTGTGAATTCGGACATATTTATTTTTTTACATACTGTTGTGCTGTTTTGGCAGCCACTGTCTTTATGAGTGGTTCTTAAAATCATTCATTGAATCTGTTCGTTTAAAATAGCTACTTCATTCACGAACAAAATAAGTGACTGTCTTTATGTGTGAGTCATTCAGTTAAATGATTCGGACAAATACCCAGATTCATTTGGGAACCTGAAACATAATTTGTCATGTGTTGCTTGGAGATGTGCAAGGCCTGTGGCCATTTTGTGTCTGTTTGTATTTTCTAAATTCTTCCATGTGTTTGTACTGAGACTCTTAAGAGATTGATTTCCGAAAAAATAGACAGCAAATGTAGATACTTCAATGTAGTATTCTATACACTTTTTGTACATAAGCAGTTGATAGATTATTATTTCTCCTATTTAATTTTAGGAAAAACACATCTGGCAAAGATGATTTAGAAATTCAGCATAATTCAACAATCCATCCAAGTTCCCTGTGCTCTGAAAGACTTCTGAGCAATTAAATGTTCCCCTGGGAAGATGTTCTGTATCTTTTCACACAGGCTTAACTTTAAACAAAGAATGAGTAAATGGTAGGTAAGTCTGAATCATCAGATACAATGGTAAATGAGGCAAGAGTGCAGATGCCCAGATATCACGCTTGTTTCTTTTTCATGGATTTATTCAGAGCTAGATTACACATTCACACAACGCTGCGGTGTGTGCTGTTCTACTCTTAGTACAGAGGGACTTACACAAATGCTCTCTCGCTCTTTGATAACACAATGAAAACATTCTCATTCAAGCATCGAGGACTGTGTAACAGTCTGTGACAGGCACATGCAGATCCCAGAGACTTACAGCACAGCACAACACTTACATTTCATTTACTTTCTTATCGTGAGGTGTTTGTGTAACTGCACTGCTGGTGTACAAGAGAACAGCAATGGTTTTGAAAAGAGATTTGACAAGAAAAACATCTATAGCATTTGCATTTACTTGGCAAATCCATGTTTACACATACAGCAATAATATCCTGTAAATATAAATCCAGTACAATGTGTATATTCAATAGTCAATATCTTCAATGTTTCATGATATGTCCAAATATACATTTATATTTCCCTTCATCGTCAACGTGTCTTATGTGACAGAAGTTAGATTTTAAGAATTAATTTTGTACTATTCAGTCCACCATATAAATGGTTTGACATATATGCACCAAACAGCAGTGTTATGTACTGATACATATCAAGTATTACTTCACACATATTAAGTGAAACCGTTTTTATGATGCTGATTTCCTGAACGAACTGAAGGGTGTTATTGTGTTGATTGAAAGTTTGACATTCACTCATACTTACTCACAAAGTTAAAGTAACTAGTACCAAAATCCTTCATGCAAAGCAACATAATGCATAATGAGCAAACATACTACAAAAAAGTAAAATAATATGTGAAACATGTAAAAACAGAAAAAACAAGCCATTTTTGTCAAACTTATGTTGAGCAAATTAAGGCAATTATACACTTTTATATATACCATTCAAAAGGTTGGGCTATAAAATATTTTAGTGGGTACAAAAGTAAAATATACTTTCAAAAATTCCTAATCTTTATAAATAATGAAAGATTGTAAAATTCATTGGTTAAAAGTTTAAGAACACCTGCTCTAGATGTTTTTATTTCAGTGACTCTCAGTAGGTGGTGCCAAGTGACATTTTAAGTGAGTCATTGAATCATTCATTGAAGTGATTTGTTCAAAATACCTAATTTATTCACAAACGAAAAAGTGACCGGCTGCGTTCGAAATCGCATACTCTTTTGAATAGGAACTTTCAAAGTTATAGAGTATAGAGTATGTTCTATATAGTGGCTGCATCCGAAAATTGGAAAATGCTGCCTTCGGAGGACACATTTCAAGGTAGGAAGGCACCAAGGCATGTCTGAATCCAGTGTTAGCTTCACTTCCTGTCTCTTGAGAGGCCTTCATCTGGTTGATTTTTGAAGGCAGCATAGATGTATCCTACACTGCCTTTGATATCCCACATTCCTCCTATGTGTCCCATTCCGTGATGGTTGTGCAAAAAATAAAGATGGCATCTGAGTGTTGTGCTTGTGTGTAAATGTTTGTTTTTGACCAACTTTTTGCACTTTTGATGTTATTTCTAGCGATACATCAGTATTATAGTAATTAAATGTTCGCTTCGTTATCACCAAAGCTCATTCTATTTTGTTGTAAATCATTAAACTGTTACGCTGCTTCAGAAGCATGTCCGAATTCAGTTTCGTGAGGTGCCTTTGTGTGCAAATGTTGTCTGCAAAGTCATTGCCGGATAAGAGGCAATGGTAACATGGTAAATGTAATCAGGACGTACTGCATTCACCATGTTGTCATTGTCACTTGACCTCCCACCGTCAGTTGCATCATGTTACTGCCATTCATAAATCCTCTCCCATGACCTCATGGTATAGTAAAGTTTTGCCTACTCTTTTATGAGTACTGTGAATTCGGACATATTTATTTTTTTACATACTGTTGTGCTGTTTTGGCAGCCACTGTCTTTATGAGTGGTTCTTAAAATCATTCATTGAATCTGTTCGTTTAAAATAGCTACTTCATTCACGAACAAAATAAGTGACTGTCTTTATGTGTGAGTCATTCAGTTAAACGATTCGGTCAAATACCCAGATTCATTTGGGAACCTGAAACATAATTTGTCATGTGTTGCTTGGAGATGTGCAAGGCCTATGGCCATTTTGTGTCTGTTTGTATTTTCTAAATTCTTCCATGTGTTTGTACTGAGACTCTTAAGAGATTGATTTCCGAAAAAATAGACAGCAAATGTAGATACTTCAATGTAGTATTCTATACACTTTTTGTACATAAGCAGTTGATAGATTATTATTTCTCCTATTTAATTTTAGGAAAAACACATCTGGCAAAGATGATTTAGAAATTCAGCATAATTCAACAATCCATCCAAGTTCCCTGTGCTCTGAAAGACTTCTGAGCAATTAAATGTTCCCCTGGGAAGATGTTCTGTATCTTTTCACACAGGCTTAACTTTAAACAAAGAATGAGTAAATGGTAGGTAAGTCTGAATCACCAGATACAATGGTAAATGAGGCAAGAGTGCAGATGCCCAGATATCACGCTTGTTTCTTTTTCATGGATTTATTCAGAGCTAGATTACACATTCACACAACGCTGCGGTGTGTGCTGTTCTACTCTTAGTACAGAGGGACTTACACAAATGCTCTCTCGCTCTTTGATAACACAATGAAAACATTCTCATTCAAGCATCGAGGACTGTGTAACAGTCTGTGACAGGCACATGCAGATCCCAGAGACTTACAGCACAGCACAGCACTTACATTTCATTTTCTTTCTTATCGTGAGGTGTTTGTGTAACTGCACTGCTGGTGTACAAGAGAACAGCAATGGTTTTGAAAAGAGATTTGACAAGAAAAACATCTATAGCATTTGCATTTACTTGGCAAATCCATGTTTACACATACAGCAATAATATCCTGTAAATATAAATCCAGTACAATGTGTATATTCAATAGTCAATATCTTCAATGTTTCATGATATGTCCAAATATACATTTATATTTCCCTTCATCGTCAACGTGTCTTATGTGACAGAAGTTAGATTTTAAGAATTAATTTTGTACTATTCAGTCCACCATATAAATGGTTTGACATATATGCACCAAACAGCAGTGTTATGTACTGATACATATCAAGTATTACTTCACACATATTAAGTGAAACCGTTTTTATGATGCTGATTTCCTGAACGAACTGAAGGGTGTTATTGTGTTGATTGAAAGTTTGACATTCACTCATACTTACTCACAAAGTTAAAGTAACTAGTACCAAAATCCTTCATGCAAAGCAACATAATGCATAATGAGCAAACATACTACAAAAAAGTAAAATAATATGTGAAACATGTAAAAACAGAAAAAACAAGCCATTTTTGTCAAACTTATGTTGAGCAAATTAAGGCAATTATACACTTTTATATATACCATTCAAAAGGTTGGGGCCAGTTTGACCTTTTTAAAAGGTTTTTTTAATAGTTAATACTTTTATTCTGCAAGGATGCGATACATTGATAAAAAGTGACAGTAAACACTTTTACATTGTCACAAAAGATTTCTACTTCAAATAAATCCTGAAAAAGTATCATGGTTTCCACAAAAAAATTAGGCAACGAATATTTTTAATAAGCAATGTTTCTTGAGCACCAAATCGGCATATTAGAATGGTTTCGAAAGGATCATGTGACTGGAGTAATAGTTGCTGAAATTTCAGCTTTGCCATCATGGAAATAAATGACATTTTTAAACAGCTATTTAGCATTTTAATGATATTTCACAATATTACTGTTTTCACCCTAAGACTTCTTTCAAAAACCTAAAAAATCTTACCGACTCCAAACTTTTGAACGATTATATATACAGTGGGTACGGAAAGTATTCAGACCCCCTTAAATTTTTCACTCTTTGTTATATTGCAGCCATTTGCTAAAATCATTTAAGTTAATATATATATATATATATATATATATATATATATATATATATATATATATATATATATTCTTTTTTTATTGCAATCTTTATTTTTTTTAACATATATAATTAATTTTGTCCATTTGTTACATTTGACACTTTTGTGTAACCTTTTCAAAGTCTAACGTTTTGTACACATGATTGCTAAACAGGCATGACATTATATATAGCTAACAGTGAATATAGTTTATGACCTATCATTTCAACATCGCTACTCTCCAACCCACTTCCCTCTTTCAGCCTTTTATTGTTTTGCCTTCCTCTTATGTTACTCGGTCTTTTTAATTCCCACTAAACCCCTTAAACATTAACAAACACCAGCCTAGCTGAGTAGATGAGATCAGCCAGATAAAGAATGAAGTTGAGAGCGCTGAGGACCGAGATGGCCAGCAGCTTGTCCCACGGGCACAGGCCGATGCTGGAGCCACAGCTGTTGGGTCTGTGGCTCTGGCCTCCGTGCTTATTGTCGAACTTATAAATGGGCCAGATGATGGTGGCAGACAAATACAAGCCCACAGCCAGGAGGGCGTATGTGGACAGGAAGCGGGCAAAGGAGAAGGGCAGGCAACCTGTGCAGTCTCCTACGCACATCACGATAACGGCTGCCGACAAGATGAAGCAGATGCAGTACACGGCCAGGCACCACTTGGTCGCTGCATTCTGGTTATACGATATGGGCTCGCTGATGAAGACGAATATGATGCAGGCGACGAAGGTCTCGCACACCTTTAGCAGCCCTGGTGCCGTGGCCATGTAGCTGGCTACTTCTCCTGGACGAGCCTTACTCAGACTCACCTCGCTTAAGTACGCGATGGTGGCGAGGCAAGAAAATACGGTAGACACAATGCGGCAGTTGATCATCTCATTGCGACCAGCGTAGCCCTTTAGGAAGTACAGAGGGAATATGATTGAGGCGGAGAGGCAGAGGAGGGAGGCGTAGCAGCCGAACGTGATCGGAAAGTTCTTCCATGAGACCGGGGCGCGTGTCTGCAGGCCAAACATTTCCACTAAGATTATCAGAAGAGTTCCAACAAAACTAAAACTCCAGCAGAACACGCACCAGTCACCCGTGCCGTGGGTTAGACTCGCTCCATAAAGAGCTACGCTGAATGCTACGCAGGCGAAAACCATGGCAGCCACACGGGCCCACAGGAGAGGCGAAGAACGCAACACCACCGGCATGATGGGCTCACAGAAGAAGATTTACAGAGCAATTAATGTCAGTTGTGAGTAACAGGTATAGATGTCCACTTCTATCCGGGGGCTTCTTGGCTGTCTAGGAGTAAATGAAAAAACGGTTATCAGTCAGTGGTAAGAAAGAATTGTTTACACTTATATAATATGAATAAAACATCTCATAATTTTTTTTTACAGATTAAAGGAATAGTTGATTTAAAAATGACAACTCTGTCACTACTTATTCAGACTCTTGTTGTCACAAACCTGTATGAGTTATTTTCTTCTTTGGAACACAGTTGTATTTTGGCAAATATCTGTATGTGTGTGTGTGTGTGTGTGTGTGTGTGTGTTTTCCATGCAATGATGTTTTGGACCCCATTGACTTACATTGGACAACAAAACAAAATGAAGGGGAAAAAAATTAAACCTGGAATACACTACTCAACTTTTGCCCAGAATTTTGCCGTGATTTGCAGTCTGGACATGTTGACACTAATTGACAAAAGTCACAGCCAGTTTGCAGATTTTGGGCAGACAGAGTTGTTAGATTTAGCAGAAAATCACATAGTGAATGAAGGGCACTATATGCTTCAGACTTTTTAGCTTCAGACTTTGATTCCATCAGGGCAGAGGATACAAAATAAGTTTCATAATTTGTGCCAATTTTAGCTGAAATGTTCTAAAATTGGCTCAAAATCTAAAAAAAAAAATATATATATATATATATTATATATTATATATTTTTTTATATTGTATAATGGGCACAGACTCTGTTTTTTTAGCTTCAGATTATGATTCTATGCAGTTGGTCGAATACCAAACATGTTTGATATTTTGAGCCTATTTTAGAACACATATTGTTTTCATTTGTTGTGCATCTCCTATCAACCTGGCACATGTTTCTATGTGAGTTTGTTGTTCTCAGAACAAACTGAAAGTCTAGTGTGTGATCCTCGATTGTTTATGTCCATTTTTTTAGTAATCATTTACAAATTTATAACATCTAGTGTTTTAAAATCCCTTCAGATTATAAAAGTCATGCATGTGTCATACATGCATGTATCATACAGGTTTGCAACAAAATGAGTTTGAGTAAATGATGACAAATTGTCATTTTTGGGTAACCGGTCACTTTAATATCAAGGCAGAGTGAGGTTGTTTACTGAGTAATATATGCAGAAGTTAATCTGTGATGACAATAATTTCATTTTGGTCACATGGGTAGTTAAAATTCCTCACAATGTCCAACTGAAACTTGTAGAATAATAAGCCATATAGTCATGCAAATCAAAATGGTCATATACTGAATAAATTGGAACTCTACAACAAAACGTCTCTGAGTGTCTTTCTGGATTCCAGACTGGGAGTCAGTGAAATTATCTCTGTAATGTATTCAAGCTATTTAGACAAATGCGGCACAAGCAAGACCTTTACTCAACCCTACAGTCCATCTGTCATCAACCTCTGTGGGAGGAACCAGATAGGCTAACAATTGGAGCATTGAGACCCTCTCCCAGCCCTCCAACACAGTTCTGTAACAGCCAGGAATACCTCCTTCATCTTGTCGGAGAGGTTCAAGTAAACAATGGAGGCATGCGTGTTTATATTTTCGGGTTAAGTAGATGGAAAAGAACATGGTTAGGAAATAGAGACAAAAAGCATTAAATAAGTGGAAAAAGAAGCAAGATGCCAGACAGACGAATTCAAAGCCACATATGGACAGACAGCCAAGGGGTTTGACAAAGCGTACTTTCGCCTCACGACGAGCCATATTTTAAACACAGGCCGGAATAGTATAGTTGTGAGTCATTTATCCCTCACTCCCCCGTTTTTTTCCGGCTCTGCCTCTCTTACACTCTTTCTCTGCCTAGTGTCAGATTTTCCAACTTGCTGATCTATTCCAAATGTGCTGCATCCCATCAAATTGCAGAAAGAGAGGGATGTTTTCCACACTGAATTCCGCCAACCTCTCTTTCCTCACTTGCTGTTCTACCCCATGTCCACCTTTCAAAGCCTTTCTCTTTTTATACATTAATTCCCATTCTGAATTGGTTAGGCTACTAAAGAAACATTATACTAACAGTGGTAGGAAACTCCTTGCTTTTGTCATCCATTCACAGCTGTTTAACATGAGATGAAATGTTGCTGAATTCAATGCAATATACGAATACTCATCTTCTCCTTATGCAACAGAAGTTGCCCATGTCAAGGAAAAAAATGAAAATAGACCCAAGTAAACACATGTATGAGAAAACAGGACATGACATGAGGTTGGAAAGCTGGAGACAGAGTTGGAGGTCACGCGGATGTCTGAGACATGAGACATAACTCGATTTTCTCCCTTAATCTGGGTACAGTGCAGTTACTTTTCTCTGCAGAAAAAAAAACTACCTCTGTGAAATCATTTTACCTGGTGCGCTAAGAATAAAGAAAGGTACCCTTTATTGACTGCCAACACATTTATTTATTTTTTTGGTGGAAAAATTCACTTTGTGTATCAGAAACTAAGTTTGGTCTTATGTAAAAGACCAGAATGGAAACATAAATACTAGTCTAAACTGAGCTTAAAAGGAAAACATCAAATTAAATTTGTTTAATGTATGATGGAAGCATGAAATGTAAACAATTTGTATCAAATGAACTGATCAACTAAATGTGAAACAGCTAAAACGACAGAACGTGAAAATGACATTTAGCTCGATATGAGATCATCCTAACAGACGCTGGCTGCTGTAGTGGGCGTGCCTCTCCACGTGCCGCACCCATAATACAGTATAAAGTTCTCTTTAAAATAATAAAAAAGAACGCATATTGAAATAAAACGTTCTTAGTAGTTCTTACTAATGTCTTAGTAAATTCTTAGATTTCTGTCTCAGTCATTATTCTAGACGCAATATAATTTTTACAAAGCGCATCACGTGACGGGTGCAAATATAATAGAAATATTTTACATTTTATTTAATTTGTATCTGTCAGATTGATCGCTACGGATACAAAGAATTGTATCGCTATCAGAATACAGAACGCAATTAAAACGATCTGTAGTTAGATAAAGAACGTGTGTGACGGGTGCAAATATAATAGAAATATTTTACATTTTATTTAATTTGCATCTGTCAGATTGATCGCTACGGATACAAAGAATTGTATCGCTATCAGAATACAGAACGCAATTAAAACGATCTGTAGTTAGATAAAGAACGTGTGTGTGTATTCAAAGGTAAATATAACGGTGCTGGATGCTAGACGCGTCTGCTTTTAAAAAGATGAAAATATATAAACTATTCTCTGCCTATTTCTTACCGGCTTGTCCCGTTATCTTTCTCTCGACGTGCTCAGTCTGAAACAAGTAGGCGCGGTCTTAGATCTGACTTTTCATCAGTCAGGACACTTTAACCCTAGTTTATGCCCTCCACCCACCACCCAATCCGCCCATTACATGCCAAATTAGGTAATATGTTCTCTCTCACTTTCTCACTCTCTCACTCTCTCTTCTGCTCTTTCTTCAGCCCTCATAAACTGCAATTGCTCCTCACAAGAATTTCTGAGCATGAATTTGCTTTCTCATTCATACAGTTACTGAATTCAGTCACCGCCAAAGAAAAAGACCCATAGAGTGTTTTCATTAGGCTATAGTGTCTTTTACTGTTTTACTGACTAAACTAACTGAATTAACTAAAAATATACTAAAATTCACCACTACATTTTACATTCCATCCCAGAAAACTAACCTACCTGATCAGAATGACCCATTTAAACAGTCGTCTTTGAAATTATCGCACATCTTCTCAGGCATTAAAGTGTCTGGATATATTACTGTTGTAATGCAAGCTGAAAATGAATGTCATGCAGGAAATGTCAGTAAGCGCTGCGAACAGCTTGTGAGAGGAAAGACTATATAGGCCTAGCTCACAAACCCAACACACTCTACCTAGAAGGTTGGGTTAAACATTTAACCCAACCGCTGGGTCAAAACAGCCCAATTGCTGGGTTTGTTCCTATTTAACCCAGCACTGGGTTGTATTTAACCCAACATTTTTTAGAGTGCAAGTTAAACCTAATGTTGTATATTTATAATGAGGGTACGTAAACCTGAAAGTTAGGTCAATATAGTAAAGATTAAAGCATCTTTTACCTCCTATAAAATGTCTTAAAGAAAACTAGTGGTGCAAATATACTGGTAAAAAGTTAAGAGAGTTAAACAAGTCTAATTTGTCCATGTCCGGCCTCTTGGTTGTGTAACTATTGTTATTTTACATCATCAAGTATCTCAAGTGGATGCTGGTCAGGAGAAGACAGAAACTTTAAAAAAGAGACTTTCAGAGAGATGTTAGCGTATTATTTATTTATTTGTATTATTGTGAGTTCAGTACAAGCTGGATATAAGTGTTACATTCACTTCATAGCCACAGTTAACAGTATTTTAAAAAAAAATTATATTGTCTTTAATGCAAGCCATTTGTCACCCATGTCAAAGAGAGATTTGTCAAGATAAAAGTAATTTTGGATTCTTATCTATGTGCATTAATGAGAAACATAATTTGCCATTACCAAATACTTAACCAACAACTGTCTTGAAATAAATTAATGTCTCAATAAGGGTTCATAGGGTGATATAGTGAAAAAGTACTGTATATCAATTTTTCTTTCAATTTTTCTTTATATTCAATGTTTCTTTAAAAAGAAAAAAAAAGTGCACCTTATGTTATCATGCAATAATATCTACCTCTTGGTATTTATTTCTGTTGCTAGGATGCAAGAGCATGTTACTATGGAAACCAGCTGTTTGTTTGTGGTTAGAGTGATGTAGACTCGGAGCACATGTCTGCTCACTGCAGAGAACTGCTGCAAAAAAACAGAAACAGTGATTCCCCTCTTGCTTCAAACCACTCCCTTCCTCACAAGCTGTTACCATGTCCACACACCGAAACGAGAGAGAGAAACTATACTGAGAGGATGAGAGTTTACTAGGAAGGAAGAGTGTAGCTGAGCGAGACGAAAATACAGACAATATAATTATTAATGTAATTATCAGTCCACTATTGTTAACACCACTGATTTAAAATAATCACTACTTGTCAGTAATCAAAAGATGACACAATAGTTCATTTCATATGACATTATTTTTTAAAGGCTGCTTCTGACTGGTAAATTATCAAAAAAGTAATGTATTAATAATCATTTTAACTATTAATTCATATTGATTAATTACAGCAAATTATTCCAACTGAAATGTCATTTACATTTGCCTCCAGATGAGATTAATGCCATTTGTTCTAGTGCAGGGTGAGTGGACAGATGTGTGGACAAATTCAATTACGTTTCAAAATGTATTTCTAAATGTGGTACATTGATAATCTTAACATGAACCCTTTTGCTGAGACAGTAAATGTGATTTTGTAACATAGTAATGTCATTTTTCTAAACGAATGTAATATCACTCACTTTATTAATGTTTTTCCTCTACAGGTATGCAGTTTTGTGAGTTTTTGTGTTTTAATTTATATAAATAAATTAACATCTTTTATGTAAAATTCACTTTTAAAAGATCCACATTTCTAACTTTCATTCTTGGGGATAACATGGTCAATGTGCCATGGCGTAATGGAAAATTGCTGCCATCTACTGGAAAACAAACACTTTTAACATAAAAATCTATGGCTTAAATAGGACGATACACAATATGCTATATATGAAGGAATTTTCTTTCTTTATTTTTTGCAGGTGTTTTACTTGTATTTTGAAATTTGCCCTTCATTGTGTTGTGTTAAGTTTAATGGAAATGTCAAAGTTTAGCATTTTTGGGTACTGAATCTTTTTTTCTATTATGACACATTATGTATGTCTGTGTGTGTGTGTGTGTGTGTGTGTGAGAGAGAGAGACAGCGTTTGCAATGTGGATGTGTGGAAGTACTGCCACTTCATTTCTGTGTATTTGTGTTCTGCGTTGTGACTCATTTGGGGATTTTATTTGACAAATTTGAAAAGAAAAAGAATCAATTTCATTGTGGGTCTCCAGGCCCCGAACATCCTGACTCTGACTTTTTGTCACACTAACATACAACCAGAAATCATTCCAATTTTTTATTTTTTATTTTATGAAGGTAACTTTTTATTTTTATTTTTTTCAGCAAACATCATTTGGGGTCTCAAATGGACATAAGGGTTAATATTAAAATTGCATTGTAGTTAGTACTTGGTAAGAATGTTTGTTTACATTTGTTAATGAAAGTTGTTGTACATACAACTTTTATAGCTTTTCTCTCATTGAAATAATTGTGAGGGGCCATTACTCACCTTGCTGAAGGGAAATTGGTGTTATATGCTGCCACCTGCTGGTGAGAACCAAACATGCATTGTGGAATTACACATGGCCATTTAGTTTACTTTTCCTGTTCCCAGCTCTTTTTTTAATTTAAATAAATAAATACTTTTCCCCCCACGATCATAATCACAAATATAACAATGACTTTTGAGAGGGGTAGGGTGCTGGATCTGTATTCAAGTGGGTATTGAAGTATCAAAAGTATCACTTGTGTTTACCTGCGTGAGCGCGTGGCAGCTGCAGTGGCAGTGTGAATGCAGGCGAGGGCGGCGTGTCCTCACACATTTCAACGGCAATTAAAACACACTGCGATGTCAGGAAGTAACAAGTCTCCAGCGTCGTCAACATTCTGGAGGCGAGTTAGTATTCTTCCTTATTTCTCGTTGAACATTTCTCGGTGTTAGTCATTTATGCTGTTTACAGAATCTTGACTGTTTTACCTGTGCAGTATATGTCGGTTTATCTTGCCCGGTTAGGCAGTAACGCAGGTGGCTTTTAATAGTAGTTGAAGCACTGGAAGTTTTATCTGGAAAGCACGGCAGGATTTTTTCCATGTTGGAAATGACTCCGCTCTGGAACACAACGAGTGTGTTTTGAAACAGGTAAATTTATTGGTGTTGGTATTTAATGTACTTTTTATTTTTATTGTGTTGGCAGTCCATTGAAAGATAACTATAGTCAGATTTTCTAAAAAGACAGTTTGTCAACGTTAAAACGCGTCATGACGTTTGTTTCGTGTTTGTTGATTATTGGATGCGTTTTTATTACACTGTATATAAAATTAAATACATTTTATGCTATGCTAGGATGGAATTGGTGTATTTGTATTTTTCTCTAAATTTCTAAAATATTTTAAAAACAAAAAAAAATGTTTTTGTACGTTCTGACCATGTTGTGAACATTTAGGACAATATTATTTTTCACATTATATTTTAACATGGTTTACATGTAATCACACAGAAAGAAAAGTCAACCTAGTCGACAGAGAAAACTAGTGAAGAATAAATAAATAAACAGCAGTACTTGAGCATTGAAAGTGAAATTGACTTTTTGAATTAATTTTACATTTTTATTATTTTTTAACTAAATAATAGTTGTGGCACACAGTTTATGCTGATTTATAAACTGATGCAGTTCCAACATTAGACAAGTGTGTACATGCATACACTGGTGGTCTGACTGCTGTTTCCCACTTCAACTTCTTTCTGTTCTTTTCCAGATCCTTATCATGCTGTACTGTGCAGTGTGGTATGCTGATGCATGTCTGTGTGTTTAAAGAATGAATGTCACAAACGGCAACAAGACGACAAGCTGCCAGGATGAAACGGTCTGCACTTTGCAAATTTACCCCAGGTTGTCCGTCAAACCTGGGCAAAGCTGCATCCTCAGGGTCCCAAAAGAGGCAACGGCAGCCACTGTCATCAAGACCGCTCTTGCCACACTTGGCTTGGACACGTCCAAGACTTACGTCCTCGTGGAGGTCCAGGAGTACGGCGGAGAGGAGTGGGTCCTTCATGCCAGCGATCAGCCTGTTCAAAGAGTCCTTCTCTGGCCTAGAAAGGCCCAAGACAAGCACCCTCAAAGTGATGGATACTTTTTCGCCCTTCAAGAGGGAAGCTACGATGGATCCATCCAGTATGACGTTATGACATCTGTCCGGCAAGAGAAAGTAGCTCAGGGACTTGCGAATCGAGGTTTTGTCACGCAACAGCCTCAGGAATACGATGATTTATGTAACCTCCCCGAGTTGACGGAGGAGAGCATCTTGGGAACCCTGCGGCATCGCTTCCACAAGCAGAAGATCTACACGTTTGCAAGCAACATTCTTATTGCGGTCAACCCCTTCAAGTTTCTCCCCATCTACAATCCCAGATATGTCAAGATGTATGAGAACCACACGCTGGGGAAGCTAGAACCTCACGTCTTTGCCATTGCGGATGCTGCCTTCCACACAATGCTGAACAAACGGGTCAACCAGTGCATTGTCATCTCCGGTGAGAGTGGTTCTGGAAAGACGCAAAGCACCAACTTCCTTATCCACTGCCTGACTGCCCTCAGCCAGAAGGGCTATACTAGTGGAGTGGAGCGAACCATCCTGGGGGCAGGCCCTGTGCTTGAGGTAAGTTCTGCTGTGGGTTTGAGGTTTATCCGATTTCATCGCTACTTTGAAGTCTTATAGTACTATAGTTGTAATAGAAAACCAACAAAGGATGCAAAACAGCAAGTTATTTTGAGACCCTGATGTTTTACAATGAAAATGTCTGTTGGATAAATGGCAGCTGTAGCCTTGTTCAGGACTCAGCAATAAATTATTTCTTCAACTTAAATGTATATATATTTTTTCCAATCTCAAATGATGCATTGGTTTTAACAGCATTTCTGTAGTGGAAATGACGATGGAGTTAGTGTTGTAGGTGTGATAAGCTCATGTGACTTCGAGTTCAGGCTAAGACCTGAGTAGGTTGAGTTCAAGTCAAGACCAAGACCAGAACAAGGTCAAGCTTGAGTTTTATTCCAAATGGTCCTGAGTCTATGACAAGACCAAGATGATGAAAATCATCTTGGACTCAAGACAGTTTTTTTTGTCTCGCTAGCACTCGTTTCACAGCTAGCATTTTTGATGTCCTTAGTACACAATATTAAATCATATTTTCAGTGTCCAAGTCATTTTTAATTGAGAATTATTTATATAGTATTTATTAGTATTATTAATATTTCACTTTTAATTTATATTTTCATATTTTTATTGTGTTCTTTTCACTTCGGCTTTAATTTATTTATTTCAGTTTCCAAATTTTTTATTTTTTTTAGTTAAGTTAAATTTTTTCCCATGGGTCTAGATTTTTTTAAAAGTTACACTCTGTATCTTGTCTGTAACTGTAGTCTCATTTAATATTGACTTGACTCATCTGTTATTCTTGATGTGCTGATAAAGAGTCCCTTTCGGGACGGAAATGATGACCTCTGTACAGGAAGTGGCTTGCCCTATCATAGTATTTAGCACGCTTTGAGCTCTTTATGTTGAGGACTATTAACAGTGCAAGATAACTGAAAAATGTGATACTGTCCTTAAATAGTGCAACAGATTGTGTGAGAATGATTTCCCCTTTTCTCCGTTAAGCATGGCCAAACTAGGATCTAGAAATCATTCTGCTTCGTCACATGGCCAGGGCACTTTCACACCGCTTCCTCTGCTTCTCCCAGAGAAAAGGGGAGACCTCTGACTCCTTGTACACTATAAATAGACGCTATAAATCATGAAAATCTCAGTCACAGTTTAAGGGTTTCAACACACTGATATTTATAGGTGCTGCCATTGTTAATACTCAAAACAATGAGATGAATGACTAGTTCACAACACTCTTAGGAGTTTTCCATTGTGTATACAATATATTCAATACAAGTATGGTATATATCTCTGAATAATCCACTTCCTAAATGTCCTCTTCAGGATTTAGTATGAAGTGCTACTAATGTGCCAATGAAGTTCTCTTGAGGAAATAACTCATAATTCATTGGGTTTCCTTAATGTGGCTTGAAGTCCCGCCCTCTTAAACACAGCTGTCAGTCATGCACTAACCTACTGGGATTCTCAATCTGATCCTAAACAGGTTGAGCAAGTTCTGTTTTTCGTAAAAGCTTTCTTTTATCAGCTCGACCCAGCCTCTCTCAGTTCTGCAGTACTTCTTACAAAGAAAGTAAATGGCAAAGAGGAACAAGCAGCTTGCGTTATGCCTTGCTGGTTTAAAATAGGCTATATTTCTTATAAAGAGGGATGGTAAAAAAAAAAGAAAAAGGGTTATGTTTTGAGTAGTTGTGTGTAATGGGTAGAAGAAGCAGAACAAGCAAACAGAGTGGGATTGGTGAAACTTTATCATCATACGCCTGAGGTTGTGTGTGACCATAAATATTTCATGCGCATTTAAATTAATATATTAGATGATTATTGGATCTCATGTGCCTTAGTAAATGATAAATAAAACATGCTCCTGAAATGAATCATTGAAGTCTTCTTGTTCCAAGATTAAGTACTTGGTAACACTTTACAATAAGGTTCCATTTGTTAACATTAACTTGGGACATTAATTTGGGAACAAGACGACACTTCTGTACAAAAAGTTTTTATTTTCTTGAAAGAAATTAATACTTTTATTCAGCAAGGATGCATTAAATTGAAAAAAAAAGTCACAGTTAAGAAGTATGAAAAAAATTGTTCTTTTGAACTCTTCTATTCATCTTTTTTTTTTTTTAAATATGAACAAATATAAAACTAGGTTCGACCCAGCCTCTCTCAGTTCTGCAGTACTTCTTACAAAGAAAGTAAATGGCAAAGAGGAACAAGCAGCTTGCGTTATGCCTTGCTGGTTTAAAATAGGCTATATTTCTTATAAAGAGGGATGGTAAAAAAAAAAGAAAAAGGGTTATGTTTTGAGTAGTTGTGTGTAATGGGTAGAAGAAGCAGAACAAGCAAACAGAGTGGGATTGGTGAAACTTTATCATCATACGCCTGAGGTTGTGTGTGACCATAAATATTTCATGCGCATTTAAATTAATATATTAGATGATTATTGGATCTCATGTGCCTTAGTAAATGATAAATAAAACATGCTCCTGAAATGAATCATTGAAGTCTTCTTGTTCCAAGATTAAGTACTTGGTAACACTTTACAATAAGGTTCCATTTGTTAACATTAACTTGGGACATTAATTTGGGAACAAGACGACACTTCTGTACAAAAAGTTTTTATTTTCTTGAAAGAAATTAATACTTTTATTCAGCAAGGATGCATTAAATTGAAAAAAAAAGTCACAGTTAAGAAGTATGAAAAAAATTGTTCTTTTGAACTCTTCTATTCATCTTTTTTTTTTTTAAATATGAACAAATATAAAACTAGGTATGCACCGATAGGATTTTTTGGGACCGATACCGATTTTAGCAAACACTTATTGGCCGATTCCGATACCGATATTTGTCGCTTCCGCTCTTATTTGAAATTTTGGCTTCAAAATAGATAGTATTTTGATCATGTTTTAAATCAGCAAAGTGCAAAAACATCTGCATTAAATTATACTAGCAGTTTTATTGCTGCATCATCAAATAATGAACATGGATTGGTTCCATTTAAAATTTAACAGGCCTACATAAATACAACAGAACAAAGATACATATTAAATAAACAGTGCTTTTTGGGTAGGTTTAACAGTTTTCAGGTACAGAAATAAAGTAAACAAATGTAAAATAACACTTCACTGTATAAATTAAATACATATTAATCCTTTATTGTAACAGACTTTATTATGATTAATCTTCTAATTTGTTTTTGTATACATTTTAATATTTTTTTTGTGCGTTTTTATTTATATGTATGAGATCTCCTTTACTAAGGCGGGACTCTTATTTTGACGGGTCTAGTCTACGGAGCTATATGGGTGATGAAAGCACGCAGTTCTTCGCATGAGATCTGTATATATTTGTTTACTGTTAGTTGTAATAAGTGTTTTGTGTAATTCGCTGTTTGTTGATGATAATGCAACTGAGAGAGAGAGTTTAAAGTGCACTTCTCGTGCAGACTGCAGAGCTAGGATTATGCAACAGGCATTATACAGCTCAGTGCCTTCACGCAGTTAATTAATAAACTATCGGTTTGTTATATCGGCCTTTTTCTTTATATAGCTGATATGCCGATGGTTGAAAATTGAGGAAAAATCGGCCGATAAATATCGGCGGCCGATACATCGGTGCATCCCTAAAAAATACACAAACTTGTTAGTGCTTAGAGATTTTTTGGTACAAATAAGTGTTGCTTCATATTACTGAGTTCTATGTTATCCTCCTTTGGTTTTGTTGAATTAAAAACACCTGTCCCTGTCTACCGCTTCACTCATTCATAGAGACCTTTGTGTATTGCGTTCACGTACACCCCTCACAACAATATGCACATTGTTTGTCTGGTAGTGTTATTTACACATGGTGCTGTTTATCTATTATGCATCCGCTCTAGAGACTCCACCACCGCAATAATTGTGTTTTATGTTTTGGTTCATAGAGCTTAGCCCTTGAGCAGATCATTTTACAGCTTTCCTCACCTAAAGAGTTCTTCATTAGATATCCAGTTAGCATTGTCCTATTTAGGTATTCAAACAGATTTGAAAACTCTATGAAATTATTAAATTGGTCCTGTGTTAAAAAGATAGTCCTTCTTAATGGCCAATTTTTTGTAACAAAATAAGAAGAGGTATATTTCTGAAAAAGATCCAGAAAGGTAAGATGGGATGTACGTTGTCATTGTGGTTGATTTTACATTATGGAAATTATGGGCATTATAATGCAAGCATCATTTTGCTTGCATCAATTGCTCATATTTAGGGTTACTGCTGAAAACATACTAAACAGATGTTTTTGAGAAACAAAAATGGGTCACAAAAAACTGGGTCATGTCATGTTTTGAGAATAAAACTTGTTGCACTTGCATTGAATTTTTACTCTCACTTTCTGCAATTCAGTTTTCACTTTTACTTGATAGTCGTGAGAGGTGCCAGTGCTCTGTTATGGCATCTGAGGAGTGCGCTTGTGACCTTTGTCCTTTTACATAAGAAAGAGCTCTATGGGAAAACACACCTAGCAGCTGTTTAAGATGTACATCAGTGTTGGGCCTGATCTCACTCTTGTTGTTGAGCTTCTAACTCTGAATTTTTTGTGTCATATGTGGAAGCCCTGGGTGTTGGCTTCAGAATACCAGAACGAGTTGGCGTACACCAACATGTCATGACAGGTTCAGTCAGGCCAGCTGATTAAAACTTAACAACTGACAGATGCAACCTCTCATTCAGTTTTCTTTCTATTAATGCGTTTCCTTAGTATTCACTTTCCTTTGAACATGGAAGTGGAACAGGGAAGCTGTATGTTTAAAAACAAGTTTACAACAGGATAAAGTCCTGAATGATGGTAATGTAGAGATCGTCTTGAAAGTATGCACATATTGAGAATCAATAGGGAGCAGTGAGCAAGCCTGTCGTTACATGTTACACATGCCAAAGTCTGTCTACAGAAAATTTAGTTGAAAAATTGCAGTATGCAATTTCTTCAATTTTTGTGGCACAAAACAAAATATCAGATATAATTTCTCAAAGACTCCCCTTATCTGCCATTGTTCTGGCAAAAAGAGAGCTATATGTTCACTGAATAATGACTCAAATTTTAGTATTTTGTTCACACCGCTATCATAAGATGTGTGTGTGTGTGTGTGTGTGTGTGAGAGAGAGAGACAGCGTTTGCAATGTGGATGTGTGGAAGTACTGCCACTTCATTTCTGTGTATTTGTGTTCTGCGTTGTGACTCATTTGGGGATTTTATTTGACAAATTTGAAAAGAAAAAGAATCAATTTCATTGTGGGTCTCCAGGCCCCGAACATCCTGACTCTGACTTTTTGTCACACTAACATACAACCAGAAATCATTCCAATTTTTTATTTTTTATTTTATGAAGGTAACTTTTTATTTTTATTTTTTTCAGCAAACATCATTTGGGGTCTCAAATGGACATAAGGGTTAATATTAAAATTGCATTGTAGTTAGTACTTGGTAAGAATGTTTGTTTACATTTGTTAATGAAAGTTGTTGTACATACAACTTTTATAGCTTTTCTCTCATTGAAATAATTGTGAGGGGCCATTACTCACCTTGCTGAAGGGAAATTGGTGTTATATGCTGCCACCTGCTGGTGAGAACCAAACATGCATTGTGGAATTACACATGGCCATTTAGTTTACTTTTCCTGTTCCCAGCTCTTTTTTTAATTTAAATAAATAAATACTTTTCCCCCCACGATCATAATCACAAATATAACAATGACTTTTGAGAGGGGTAGGGTGCTGGATCTGTATTCAAGTGGGTATTGAAGTATCAAAAGTATCACTTGTGTTTACCTGCGTGAGCGCGTGGCAGCTGCAGTGGCAGTGTGAATGCAGGCGAGGGCGGCGTGTCCTCACACATTTCAACGGCAATTAAAACACACTGCGATGTCAGGAAGTAACAAGTCTCCAGCGTCGTCAACATTCTGGAGGCGAGTTAGTATTCTTCCTTATTTCTCGTTGAACATTTCTCGGTGTTAGTCATTTATGCTGTTTACAGAATCTTGACTGTTTTACCTGTGCAGTATATGTCGGTTTATCTTGCCCGGTTAGGCAGTAACGCAGGTGGCTTTTAATAGTAGTTGAAGCACTGGAAGTTTTATCTGGAAAGCACGGCAGGATTTTTTCCATGTTGGAAATGACTCCGCTCTGGAACACAACGAGTGTGTTTTGAAACAGGTAAATTTATTGGTGTTGGTATTTAATGTACTTTTTATTTTTATTGTGTTGGCAGTCCATTGAAAGATAACTATAGTCAGATTTTCTAAAAAGACAGTTTGTCAACGTTAAAACGCGTCATGACGTTTGTTTCGTGTTTGTTGATTATTGGATGCGTTTTTATTACACTGTATATAAAATTAAATACATTTTATGCTATGCTAGGATGGAATTGGTGTATTTGTATTTTTCTCTAAATTTCTAAAATATTTTAAAAACAAAAAAAAATGTTTTTGTACGTTCTGACCATGTTGTGAACATTTAGGACAATATTATTTTTCACATTATATTTTAACATGGTTTACATGTAATCACACAGAAAGAAAAGTCAACCTAGTCGACAGAGAAAACTAGTGAAGAATAAATAAATAAACAGCAGTACTTGAGCATTGAAAGTGAAATTGACTTTTTGAATTAATTTTACATTTTTATTATTTTTTAACTAAATAATAGTTGTGGCACACAGTTTATGCTGATTTATAAACTGATGCAGTTCCAACATTAGACAAGTGTGTACATGCATACACTGGTGGTCTGACTGCTGTTTCTCACTTAAACTCACATTCTTTCTTCTCTTTTGTATCCAGGTCTTTATCATGCTGTACTGTGCAGTGCGGTATGCTGATGCATGTCTGTGTGTTTAAAGAATGAATGTCACAAACGGCAACAAGACGACAAGCTGCCAGGATGAAACGGTCTGCACTTTGCAAATTTACCCCAGGTTGTCCGTCAAACCTGGGCAAAGCTGCATCCTCAGGGTCCCAAAAGAGGCAACGGCAGCCACTGTCATCAAGACCGCTCTTGCCACACTTGGCTTGGACACGTCCAAGACTTACGTCCTCGTGGAGGTCCAGGAGTACGGCGGAGAGGAGTGGGTCCTTCATGCCAGCGATCAGCCTGTTCAAAGAGTCCTTCTCTGGCCTAGAAAGGCCCAAGACAAGCACCCTCAAAGTGATGGATACTTTTTCGCCCTTCAAGAGGGAAGCTACGATGGATCCATCCAGTATGACGTTATGACATCTGTCCGGCAAGAGAAAGTAGCTCAGGGACTTGCGAATCGAGGTTTTGTCACGCAACAGCCTCAGGAATACGATGATTTATGTAACCTCCCCGAGTTGACGGAGGAGAGCATCTTGGGAACCCTGCGGCATCGCTTCCACAAGCAGAAGATCTACACGTTTGCAAGCAACATTCTTATTGCGGTCAACCCCTTCAAGTTTCTCCCCATCTACAATCCCAGATATGTCAAGATGTATGAGAACCACACGCTGGGGAAGCTAGAACCTCACGTCTTTGCCATTGCGGATGCTGCCTTCCACACAATGCTGAACAAACAGGTCAACCAGTGCATCGTCATCTCCGGTGAGAGTGGTTCTGGTAAGACGCAAAGCACCAACTTCCTTATCCACTGCCTGACTGCCCTCAGCCAGAAGGGCTATACTAGTGGAGTGGAGCGAACCATCCTGGGGGCAGGCCCTGTGCTTGAGGTAAGTTCTGCTGTGGGTTTGAGGTTTATCCGATTTCATCGCTACTTTGAAGTCTTATAGTACTATAGTTGTAATAGAAAACCAACAAAGGATGCAAAACAGCAAGTTATTTTGAGACCCTGATGTTTTACAATGAAAATGTCTGTTGGATAAATGGCAGCTGTAGCCTTGTTCAGGACTCAGCAATAAATTATTTCTTCAACTTAAATGTATATATATTTTTTCCAATCTCAAATGATGCATTGGTTTTAACAGCATTTCTGTAGTGGAAATGACGATGGAGTTAGTGTTGTAGGTGTGATAAGCTCATGTGACTTCGAGTTCAGGCTAAGACCTGAGTAGGTTGAGTTCAAGTCAAGACCAAGACCAGAACAAGGTCAAGCTTGAGTTTTATTCCAAATGGTCCTGAGTCTATGACAAGACCAAGATGATGAAAATCATCTTGGACTCAAGACAGTTTTTTTTGTCTCGCTAGCACTCGTTTCACAGCTAGCATTTTTGATGTCCTTAGTACACAATATTAAATCATATTTTCAGTGTCCAAGTCATTTTTAATTGAGAATTATTTATATAGTATTTATTAGTATTATTAATATTTCACTTTTAATTTATATTTTCATATTTTTATTGTGTTCTTTTCACTTCGGCTTTAATTTATTTATTTCAGTTTCCAAATTTTTTATTTTTTTTAGTTAAGTTAAATTTTTTCCCATGGGTCTAGATTTTTTTAAAAGTTACACTCTGTATCTTGTCTGTAACTGTAGTCTCATTTAATATTGACTTGACTCATCTGTTATTCTTGATGTGCTGATAAAGAGTCCCTTTCGGGACGGAAATGATGACCTCTGTACAGGAAGTGGCTTGCCCTATCATAGTATTTAGCACGCTTTGAGCTCTTTATGTTGAGGACTATTAACAGTGCAAGATAACTGAAAAATGTGATACTGTCCTTAAATAGTGCAACAGATTGTGTGAGAATGATTTCCCCTTTTCTCCGTTAAGCATGGCCAAACTAGGATCTAGAAATCATTCTGCTTCGTCACATGGCCAGGGCACTTTCACACCGCTTCCTCTGCTTCTCCCAGAGAAAAGGGGAGACCTCTGACTCCTTGTACACTATAAATAGACGCTATAAATCATGAAAATCTCAGTCACAGTTTAAGGGTTTCAACACACTGATATTTATAGGTGCTGCCATTGTTAATACTCAAAACAATGAGATGAATGACTAGTTCACAACACTCTTAGGAGTTTTCCATTGTGTATACAATATATTCAATACAAGTATGGTATATATCTCTGAATAATCCACTTCCTAAATGTCCTCTTCAGGATTTAGTATGAAGTGCTACTAATGTGCCAATGAAGTTCTCTTGAGGAAATAACTCATAATTCATTGGGTTTCCTTAATGTGGCTTGAAGTCCCGCCCTCTTAAACACAGCTGTCAGTCATGCACTAACCTACTGGGATTCTCAATCTGATCCTAAACAGGTTGAGCAAGTTCTGTTTTTCGTAAAAGCTTTCTTTTATCAGCTCGACCCAGCCTCTCTCAGTTCTGCAGTACTTCTTACAAAGAAAGTAAATGGCAAAGAGGAACAAGCAGCTTGCGTTATGCCTTGCTGGTTTAAAATAGGCTATATTTCTTATAAAGAGGGATGGTAAAAAAAAAAGAAAAAGGGTTATGTTTTGAGTAGTTGTGTGTAATGGGTAGAAGAAGCAGAACAAGCAAACAGAGTGGGATTGGTGAAACTTTATCATCATACGCCTGAGGTTGTGTGTGACCATAAATATTTCATGCGCATTTAAATTAATATATTAGATGATTATTGGATCTCATGTGCCTTAGTAAATGATAAATAAAACATGCTCCTGAAATGAATCATTGAAGTCTTCTTGTTCCAAGATTAAGTACTTGGTAACACTTTACAATAAGGTTCCATTTGTTAACATTAACTTGGGACATTAATTTGGGAACACTTCTGTACTTCTGTACAAAAAGTTTTTATTTTCTTGAAAGAAATTAATACTTTTATTCAGCAAGGATGCATTAAATTAAGTCACAGTGTCACAGTTAAGAAGTATGAAAAAAATTGTTCTTTTGAACTCTTCTATTCATCTTTTTTTTTTTTAAATATGAACAAATATAAAACTAGGTATGCACCGATAGGATTTTTTGGGACCGATACCGATTTTAACAAACACTTATTGGCCGATTCCGATACCGATATTTGTCGCTTCCGCTCTTATTTGAAATTTTGGCTTCAAAATAGATAGTATTTTGATCATGTTTTAAATCAGCAAAGTGCAAAAACATCTGCATTAAATTATACTAGCAGTTTTATTGCTGCATCATCAAATAATGAACATGGATTGGTTCCATTTAAAATTTAACAGGCCTACATAAATACAACAGAACAAAGATACATATTAAATAAACAGTGCTTTTTGGGTAGGTTTAACAGTTTTCAGGTACAGAAATAAAGTAAACAAATGTAAAATAACACTTCACTGTATAAATTAAATACATATTAATCCTTTATTGTAACAGACTTTATTATGATTAATCTTCTAATTTGTTTTTGTATACATTTTAATATTTTTTTGTACGTTTTTAATTATATGTATGAGATCTCCTTTACTAAGGCGGGACTCTTATTTTGACGGGTCTAGTCTACGGAGCTATATGGGTGATGAAAGCACGCAGTTCTTCGCATGAGATCTGTATATATTTGTTTACTGTTAGTTGTAATAAGTGTTTTGTGTAATTCGCTGTTTGTTGATGATAATGCAACTGAGAGAGAGAGTTTAAAGTGCACTTCTCGTGCAGACTGCAGAGCTAGGATTATGCAACAGGCATTATACAGCTCAGTGCCTTCACGCAGTTAATTAATAAACTATCGGTTTGTTATATCGGCCTTTTTCTTTATATAGCTGATATGCCGATGGTTGAAAATTGAGGAAAAATCGGCCGATAAATATCGGCGGCCGATACATCGGTGCATCCCTAAAAAATACACAAACTTGTTAGTGCTTAGAGATTTTTTGGTACAAATAAGTGTTGCTTCATATTACTGAGTTCTATGTTATCCTCCTTTGGTTTTGTTGAATTAAAAACACCTGTCCCTGTCTACCGCTTCACTCATTCATAGAGACCTTTGTGTATTGCGTTCACGTACACCCCTCACAACAATATGCACATTGTTTGTCTGGTAGTGTTATTTACACATGGTGCTGTTTATCTATTATGCATCCGCTCTAGAGACTCCACCACCGCAATAATTGTGTTTTATGTTTTGGTTCATAGAGCTTAGCCCTTGAGCAGATCATTTTACAGCTTTCCTCACCTAAAGAGTTCTTCATTAGATATCCAGTTAGCATTGTCCTATTTAGGTATTCAAACAGATTTGAAAACTCTATGAAATTATTAAATTGGTCCTGTGTTAAAAAGATAGTCCTTCTTAATGGCCAATTTTTTGTAACAAAATAAGAAGAGGTATATTTCTGAAAAAGATCCAGAAAGGTAAGATGGGATGTACGTTGTCATTGTGGTTGATTTTACATTATGGAAATTATGGGCATTATAATGCAAGCATCATTTTGCTTGCATCAATTGCTCATATTTAGGGTTACTGCTGAAAACATACTAAACAGATGTTTTTGAGAAACAAAAATGGGTCACAAAAAACTGGGTCATGTCATGTTTTGAGAATAAAACTTGTTGCACTTGCATTGAATTTTTACTCTCACTTTCTGCAATTCAGTTTTCACTTTTACTTGATAGTCGTGAGAGGTGCCAGTGCTCTGTTATGGCATCTGAGGAGTGCGCTTGTGACCTTTGTCCTTTTACATAAGAAAGAGCTCTATGGGAAAACACACCTAGCAGCTGTTTAAGATGTACATCAGTGTTGGGCCTGATCTCACTCTTGTTGTTGAGCTTCTAACTCTGAATTTTTTGTGTCATATGTGGAAGCCCTGGGTGTTGGCTTCAGAATACCAGAACGAGTTGGCGTACACCAACATGTCATGACAGGTTCAGTCAGGCCAGCTGATTAAAACTTAACAACTGACAGATGCAACCTCTCATTCAGTTTTCTTTCTATTAATGCGTTTCCTTAGTATTCACTTTCCTTTGAACATGGAAGTGGAACAGGGAAGCTGTATGTTTAAAAACAAGTTTACAACAGGATAAAGTCCTGAATGATGGTAATGTAGAGATCGTCTTGAAAGTATGCACATATTGAGAATCAATAGGGAGCAGTGAGCAAGCCTGTCGTTACATGTTACACATGCCAAAGTCTGTCTACAGAAAATTTAGTTGAAAAATTGCAGTATGCAATTTCTTCAATTTTTGTGGCACAAAACAAAATATCAGATATAATTTCTCAAAGACTCCCCTTATCTGCCATTGTTCTGGCAAAAAGAGAGCTATATGTTCACTGAATAATGACTCAAATTTTAGTATTTTGTTCACACCGCTATCATAAGACTTAAATGTAGCAAACAAGTGATTTGAGTACTTTTTTGTGCATTTTGGAACCTTGTCGTGTTTTCATTGTATCAAAAAGAGTGGTTCAAAACATCTTAATTTGTATGTCACTGAGTGTCATATATGTTTTAAATGACATGGTTGAATAAATGATGACGGATTTTTCATTTTTGGATGAACTATTGCTTTTAACTGGAATAGGAGGAATAGTACACATAAATCAGCATTAACTACATCAACAAGCAAGTCAAACTGGGCAACAAACCCATCTAAGATAGATGTGTTCATTTGTTTGTGATAAGGGTGATATTAAAGTAGCTCTGTGCTGCCCACTAAATGTTTTTTTTATTTATTTCATTTTTGTAATCTACGACAACCTACATTCTGTGGTTTGAACAACTAATAATAATAGTAATATTCTGCTGTTGGCTGTGGTTTCAGATCCAGTTTCTCTGTTCGACAAGTTTTAAAGGCTAGTTGAACTGATTAAGTTAGGCCACCATCTTTGTCTCAACACAAGAGTTTGTCTGTCAACATTCATGAAACTCATATCAGTGTTTGTTTGTTTTTTAGTCTGAAATATTTTTCTGTGAGATTAAAACAATTTGCCTCTCTAATGCATTCCTTTCTGGCTTTCTCAGGCCTTTGGAAATGCTAAAACAGCACACAACAACAACTCGAGCCGCTTTGGGAAGTTCATTCAAGTGAATTATCTGGAGAGCGGCGTTGTGAGAGGGTGAGTCATCTGTGTACTTCTGCCCATTCTACGTCACACACCAGAACTCCCACAGCTTCTCATCAGTCACATAGGAGATTTTCTGCACTTGATGCTAATGTATTTTATCTTGTGACGATAATGTTAATTTATAAATATTATGTAATACTGCTAATTCATGTTCATAACCACCATACAACATTTGTTGATCTCATTCCCCTTCTTTTCAGAAAATTGGCAAAAAATAAAAAAAATTACATGCCATTGATTTGAATTGATCTAAAATTCTTAAAACTGTTTGCTCAATGTTTTAGGGCTGTTGTTGAGAAATATTTACTAGAGAAATGCCGCCTAGTGTCCAGAGGCAAAACTGAAAGGTAAAAAAATAAAAAATTGGAAACCATTATCTATATCCATTTTACATTTAAATTGAAAATGTTAAAAAATGTATCACAACATCATACATTCCGTGTCTGTTTGTTATCTGACCTTCAGGAATTACCATGTTTTTTACTACCTTTTGATTGGAGCCTCAGAAGAGGAGAAAGATGAGTTCAAGCTCCTGCATCCTGAACAATACCACTACCTCAAAGAAGTAACTCTCAGAACAGCCTTCACAGAGAATCAGTGTTCCCTAACAAAGCCATTTTAGTTTCAATTAGTGTTCATGATGCTCTCGATTGTCTTTTGGGCAAAAGTGAGATGACACAGAGAGCAAATAGAGACTTCTGCTTAAGTTTGATAAAACACTGTAATAGTCAAATTCTTTCAAGACTATGTTTTCTGGGCTGACCTGTCCATTTTATTTATATAACTATTTTTTTAATACTTAACATTAATTCTTCACTTTTCCGCCCCTCAAAGGAAATCCCAATTGCGGAGGATCAAGCAGAAATGAAACATGAATTCAGGAGACTTGATCAGGCCATGGAGATGGTTGGCTTTCTGCCATCGACCAAAAAGCAGTAAGTGAGAAGCGATTTCAAGTAAAATATTATGATGGGGATGCAGGATTTTGAAACTAAGATTCTGAAATTAAGTTAATTAATCTTAAATTATTTTAGTACAGTTGTCTCAGAGGTTAAATTGTAATAAATTATAATGTTTATAATGAACTCAAACTTAATTTTTGTATTATGCTTAATCTGAAATATTTATTTAGCTCTGTTTAAACCACTGTACATTAACAATTACCCATAAATAGTAAATATATGTACAGATTACTTCAGTATAAATAAGATTTCTGACATCTAATTAGGTTTGTCCTAGGGATGCTCCGATCCGCCTTTTTCACTTCCGATACCGATTCCGATACCTAGGGTTCAGTATTGGCCGATACCGATTCCGATCCGATACCAGTGAAGTTTTTTCCCCTCATTTAAATAAATGTAGAATTTATATATCTCTGTGTGTGGAACTGATAATCATTCTTTCACAATCTACTAGATACAGACTACTTCATTATAAAGAAAAATAAAATAAACAAATATGAAAAAATATAGGCCTATGTATATTTATAATCTATGACAAAAATTTATCATAAACTAGGTTAGTGGATAATTCGGCAGCAAAAGTTATTCTAGAAAAATCAGTGCACAATAATTTTAGAAATCCAAACATTTAGTGAAAAACAATATTTTGTGGGGAACAAATAAAAGTGCTAAATATGGTAAAATGTTACACATTGCTATTTGTATTATTATATTATTTTTTTTAATATATTAATTTTAATATTATATTTTATATTTTTTTTATTTGCTATTATTATAGTAATCGATTCATTAAAAACATTCATGAATGTATTTATATATAAGTAACATGTTACACATTGCTATTTGTATTATTATAAAATCCATTCATTGGAAAATACAACAAAGTATATCGTTTACATGTAGCGCATCAATTCTGCATGTTATGTAAGACTCTGGCTCGCTCTCGCTCTTTACTCACAGTGAGAAAAAGCGACGGCGAGTCGTGTGCCTTCACACTAGAAACACATTACACCAAATACACAAACACAGGTGCGCTGCGCATCCATTCAAATGAACTGAAAAATATCAGATCGCTTGACAGAGAGTGAAACTCTGAAGTGCTCAGTCAGAGTGTTCTGTGAGTGAAAATATATCTGTGCTAATCATATACTCAGCCTCCAACTCACACACTGGCGAGTAAAATCTGAGAATTTATTAGCCATTGGCTAATATTAGACATCATTTAGTCGCATATGCGAGTGATTTACTCGCAATGTAGAGGGTTGACAGTCTATGAGCACGAATAAGCGCTTACGCTTCGTGTTTAAAACTGCAAAGCACAAAGGGAAGAGAGATTGATGCGTAGTGTATTATATCTGTGCAACAGTTATTGAGCCTTTCTTTTAACAGTTTTCAATTTCAGTTACTGTGCACGTTAAAAACAATTTATAGTCTTTTCTACGCCCGTGTTTTGTTCTCACAGACACCCGGTAGCAAGTAACAAAACATTAAACTCCGGCAAGAAGATAAAGTCCTTTTTGTAAAATCATAGACATGTATTTACAAATCAAGTATAATGGGAACACAGAATGATCTTAGAGAGAGCTTTACCGAGCTGACTGCTGTAACCGAACACGACCAGGGTTTAAAGGCTGAATGAATGACTGACAGCCACAGCAGAGAAAAGAGTTTGTGTGAACTTTAATGTAAGGACTTAAATATTCATATGTAGCTCACATTAAGCTATCGTATGGCTTCAGAAGTAACACAGAATAATTCGCACAATCGAAGAAAAAAAAAAAAAATTCTCAGATTTGGATCGGCTCTCTCTGCCCGGTACCCGATCCGAGAAAAATGGCACTATCGGAGCCGATACCCGATATGAATATCGGATCGGCGCATCCCTAGTTTGTCCTAGAAGGATAAAGTCACACTGCAGAAAATTTACAAGCTGCTTGCGTGACTAACAAATGAAGAATTCTGCTCTGGTACAAGTCTGTGCTTGTCATGGAGGGAAAAAATATATCAAGCCTTTCAATATGCACTGTGCTCTTTTTGCCATGACAAAAGAATGCAATACTGCAACGTCAGACCTGACATATTTAGATCATTATGAGCTGTCTTCCAAGGAACAGCAATGTTTCCTTATGTAAATATGGTTATATAAATCTGTTAACTAATAATTATTTATACACTGTTAGAAACACAATTATTCAGACAAAATAGGAAATGTATTCAATTATTCAAGATCTTTTCTCGTGTCATTCGATTTACCTAAAAAAGTACCAAACATTCCACTGCATTGTTTTTTGGACATGTGATTCCTTGAGGCACCTTGGGAAGAAAGTAAATATATTTTATAAATATACTTCATACTGTATTGTAGTTCAATGATTGATTGTCTTTTCCAGGATATTCTCTGTACTCTCTGCCATTCTGTACCTGGGAAATGTGACGTATCAGCCAAAAGATGTTGGCGAGGGGCTTAAAGTTGGGCCTGATCGTGTCCTTTATGCAATCTCTGACCTGCTCAAGGTACCACTGGCTACTTTAGTGTTCAAGATAAATTCATCACAAGAGTCTTTCCCTCTACTGGTTCAAATATTTTTCTATTCATTGTGGTACACCACACAGAAACAGAATTACTTTAAATAGTAATATTCAACAGTAAACCTCACCCCCCCAGTTCTTTGGAAATACTGTGCAGTGACATCTATTAATTTACTGGGTCATCACAACTACATGGCTAAGTAGCAGCATCGTCATTACTAAGCGAAACCAAAATATGCATTCACATATCATATTCAATGCATATTGTAGAATCAGAAACCCTGAATCGTGATTTTTAGAGGACTCTTAGCAGGTTTTTTTCTTTTAGATTCTTTATGATAGGCTTTCAGATTTTCCAGTCCGAAGCCCTTACTCGTTTCACACTTTTTGATTTCATTTCATTTAAAGGATTACACAATCTGTGAAAGTCTTTTAGATCAGGTGACAGATTCCGGTCATTCTCTGTTTGAATGCTTCTTTTTATATCATCCCTGTTCAATTACAGGTTAAAGTGGAGCTGCTTGTGGAAGCACTGACTACAAGGAAAGCAATGACTGCTAATGACACGCTGATCCTGCCTTATAGTCTCAATGAGGTAAATACATCTATTATGTGTTAGGTGGTACATACTCGACATTGACATTTGTCAACTCTGTACAATCCATTAATTGACTCTTCATGTGTTAAATGCATATCTGTCATACTTTATGCATGAAGTCAGCTGTTTGAAGAGGTGGCTCTGTCCTCTCCATTTGTCTTTCTTCATTTCTGTACTGTAAAAATCTGCTGACCTCATAATGAAACTCTTGTCTTCAGGCCATCACTGCCAGAGACTCTATGGCCAAGTCTCTGTACAGTGCCCTGTTTGACTGGATTGTCCTGCGAATCAACCATGCTCTACTAAACAAGAGAGATTTGGAGGAGTCTGTCCCGGTGTGTAATTTATACATTTAGTATATTTGTTTATGTGATATTATATTTACATATAACATACACAATTTAGATGGCAGGGCTTTACTTGGCAAACTGAAAGCATCTGCTTTGACATTGTACTTGATAAAATATTATCTTCCTTACAGCGCTTATCCATTGGAGTTCTGGACATTTTTGGGTTTGAAGATTTCAAGATGAACAGCTTCGAACAGTTCTGCATTAATTATGCCAATGAACAACTACAGTATTACTGCAATCAGCGCATATTTACGCTTGAACAAGTGAGTTGAGTTGTACTTTGATTGATTTCTCCACTAATTGTGGTGGATGGGAATTTCTGCAGCATATGCCTCACGCATGCATTGTGTTTTAGGAGGAGTACAGGGCAGAAGGAATCACATGGCACAATATTGACTACCCCGACAACATTGGCTGCATCAGTCTCTTCAGCAAGAAACCCACCGGGCTGTTTTACCTGCTGGATGAGGAGAGCAAGTGAGTTCAATCCCTTATTCTTACTGTATGTATTGTAATATTCCTTTAGTGGAAAGTACAGTTGCTTAGGTTTTACAGTGTTTTAGTTAAACATTTTGGACCTACTTTGCAACAATGACTAATATAATTTTAGTTCCTTATAATGGGAAAAAAATACCCTTTTTTTAACAAATGCAAAAAATAATATTAAATATATACAAAAAAATAATATTCAGATGTATATTAATTATTGTTAAAAGCATGTACGTGCTGTAAAAATCCACTGAAAAAGGTATATCTTCTGCAAATCCACTACATGAATTGTATCTTGCATACAAGTTAGGATGGATGGTACAGAATATGAATTGTTATGCAGCCAATCTTTTGTTATGTGGTTTCTAGTAGTTCAGTAATTAATATTCTGTGTTATTCCCTCCCTAGTTTTCCTCGAGCCACAGATAGCACTCTACTAGAGAAGTTCAAGCAGCAGCACCAGGACAATCCGTTCTTTGTGCAAACCCCAGTGCGGGAACCAGCTTTTGTTATCCAGCATTTTGCTGGCAAGGTCAAATACCAGATAAAGGTAAAGGAACAGACCCTGAAACTATTTTTTCCCCTTTGCACAAGAGTGTAGTTGTGAAACAAATTATGTGTCTATGGTGGGAAAACAATACTGAATAACGTTTGTGATGTTCCTGCCCTATAGGACTTCAGAGAGAAGAACACGGACCACATGAGGCCGGATATTGTTGCGTTGCTTCGTAGTAGTGAGTGCAGTTACCTGCGGCAGCTGATCGGGGCTAATCCGGTGGCTGTGTTCAGGTGGGGCATCCTTAGGGCCACCATACGTACACTGGCTGTGTTTAACGAGGCTGGGCGAAGCTGGGCGGAAAAACATCCAGGTAACATCTATGCGATCTACTGACACCTTTTAACTTACAGCTTGCAGAAGTGGATTACCATTGATTTCAACATGTTTGTTTCCATATCAGATCAGGTCAGGCGCTACTCCAGACGCTCTCTTGGGGAAAAGAGGAGACCCAGCACTGTGGTAGAGAGGCTAAAGAGGTAAATGGACTGGATTAGTGGATTTATGGCAAATAGCGGTGTTTGTTTTATATTTGATCTATACAAATGGCCATTTAAATGCATTTCGATCTCTACAGCCAGGGGTCTTTGATTGACTTTTCTTTTGATCGGTCTGAAGAGAGTCCACTTGAAGCATTTGAGGACATTTTTACAACATTTGAAAATAAGAAGTAAGTTCACCATCACTTAAGGATCTTTGTACCAGGCTTGGGTTTTTCTACATCTGATGATGATTTCCTTCTGTGAATTAAGAGTCTAACTGATTTCCTTTTTGATTGGATTAATTTTCTGTGAAATGGGTGATTGGACTGACTAATTTCAGCTGTTTACTATTCATTGTGTTTGTAGTATTTATCTCCTTTCTAAACTTTTCTGATTTGGGGTTGGGGTCAATCAGGGAATTGCATGCCAAAGTCCTCCAATCCCTTAAGCAGTTTGGTGGTGAAGTTCCTCAAAAGTTGCATCTATCCACAATTTCTGTGAGGAAGTCTCGTCTCTTCACTCAGTGAGTGGGTCACATGTTCTGTGACCATCTGTCGGTGGCGGCTCCACTGTTCTCTGTTTCAGCTTGTGCTTATGTGTAATTTCAAAATCAAATTGAATATTCTGTCCCTTTTTTTGTTTTTCTTTTCAAAATCTTAATATTTTCAATCAAAATCTTAATTGTATCTTATTACACTCTAGGAAGAACAGGCCAAACAGACACAAGCAGCTAATTCCTAAGGTAAATTCATTCGTCAAAACTTGCTGTTGTAGTAGTTTTTGCTAAGGCAACTTTATGAGGTACCATCTAGGATAATGTTTTTAACCGTATTGAAGGACATGTCCATGTACGCATGATAATTTTGGGCTGTTTAGCTCATTGAATAACATACATAAAAATAAAAATAAATTTTACCATTCAGTGTCATACATGGTCGCAATTTATTTTTGTCTACAAAGCTAATGTCAGGTATTTCATAAACACACAGTAATTGCAGTTGAAAATTCAGCTATATAATATAATAAAAATATATTATATATATTTGTATATAAATATTTATTATATAAAATACTAAATATTTTAAAATATTTAAGATGCCTGTAGATTACAAGAACTATGTGAATTATTGTAGAATTATGAGAAAAATTCATTTCGGGTATATCCAAAGTTGTACATGGGCAAGACTCACTTCAGAAAATTAAAAAAAAATAATAATAAATACATTTTCTATTCTGCAGTATGTGTATTATTTTTCCTTGGTTAAAATATGAGAGATGTTGCTAAATGTTATTGTGTTGTTTTCTGTACAGAATCTCATAGATTCACACTCTCTGAAATTCATTATGAACCTGACGCAGCACAACCGGGCGACCAGGTCTCTGCTTCATCTGCACACCAAGAAGAAACCTCCAAGCATCAGCGCACAGTTCCAGGTTCAATATTATTATTATCTTAGTGTGGAAAGCATAAGCTGATTCATCAGAGGGCTCATAGATCGGTGTGTTCCATCTCTGTGTGAAAGCCTCTTTTGTGGTAGTTGTAAATGAGATAAAAGGTTCAGACCCCCAAAGCTGTGGGGAGGTTTTGATATGATTTGCAGGGGTTTAATGGATGCTGATGGACGAATCAATGAGTCACATGCTTTCATGTCTTAAACTGTCCAGGCATCTCTAAGCAAGCTGTTGGAAACCCTGAGGAAAGCAGAACCGTTCTTTGTCCGCTGTATCAGATCAAATGGTGATAAGGTATGGTGGAGAGCTGTTGTAAGTTTTGCGATTCATCCATTTTGTGTATTGGGTCATGGATCATATATAAAGAACAATGTTGGTGAATGTGTTTACAGAGGGAAATGCACTTTGATGATGCTCTAGTCCTTCAGCAGCTGAGGTACACAGGCATGCTGCAGACGGTTCGGATAAGGAGGTCTGGGTATGGAGCCAAATTCACCTTCAAGGTAATGCAATATAGACTGTTTTTAATTATGAGTTATTAATTAGGGCTCTGAATTTAATACAGTTTTAAAGTATTTTTAAGTAACTGTTTAAATAACCAATTTGATTATGCCCCTTAATCCTTATATAAATTTGCTACTATGGCATTTAATTATTAATTTAAAAAACATTGAGAGGATTAAAAACATTAAAAAGGGACAGATTAACAAACAGTTACAAAATGGTTTGTGGTGGACTGTATGCCAGTAATAGGCATATATTGATTTTTTTAATGTCTATTCAATGCTTTACTCGTCTGCTAAAATAATGTTCTTAGTTTCTTCTTCATATTAAGACTTCTCAGCAGTTGTTTGCAATTGTTTGGAGGTTAATTTGATTGCTTGATTTGTTTTAATTGATTAATAACCATTTTATTTAAAGGAATCGTTCACCCAAAAATGAAAATTTACTGAAAATGTACTCACCCTCAGGCCATCCAAGATGTGAATGAGTTTGTTTCTGTATCGGAACAGATTTGGAGTAATTTAGCATTACATCACTTGCTCACCAGTGGATCCTTTGCAGTGAATGGGTGCCGTCACAATAAGGGCCCAAACAGCTAAAAAAAAAAAAAAAAACTAATTGGCACAACTCTGGTCCATCAAATTACGTCTTATGAAGCGAAAGCCTCATTAAGACCTTTTTTAACTTTAAATAGTGGCTACAGGTTAAAATATGAGTCCTCTACCTATAATATTGCTTTCTCCAGTGAATCTTGTCTGAATCAGGGAGAAATATACACAGATCAAGCACCGTTTACCAGTGAAAAGCAGTTCTAAACTAATATGTCGGAGGATTTTGATGTAAGAGGAGAACAAGAGATGAACTTTTTCAATGGAAGAAGCATTATTATGTATTATCGACACAAATTTTGCTCGTATTATGCTCTCATTGTGACGGCACCCATTCACTGCAGAGGATCCATTGGTGAGCAAGTGATGTAATTATAAATTTCTCCAAATCTGTTCTGATAAAGACACAAACTCATCTACATCTTGGATGGCCTGAGGGTGAGTAAATTCAGCAAATTATCATTTTTGAGGTGAACTACTCCTTTAAGATTAGTTATTGTAAAATAATACATTTTGGAACCATGAATGCAAATGCCTTTCATATTTTGATTTAAACAGACATGTCTTATTTTACAATGTCACTGCAGGAGTTTACAGATCAGTTCAGAGTGCTGCTGCCAAAGGAAATATCAACACCTCAACAGGATATCACCAACCTGCTGACCAAAATGGGATTACCCAGATCCAGTTTTCAGATTGGCCGAACCAAGGTTTATTTTACTTGCACTCTTCACTAAAGTACTCACGATCTGCATTTTGTCATTCAGATCAGTTTCCAGCTTTAATTGACTGTGAATCTATATGCATAGGTGTTCTTGAAAGAGTCAGAAAGACAAATACTTCAAGAAGCCCTTCATAAAGAAGTGATGAGGCGCATCATCATCCTGCAGAGATGGTTCCGTGCCTGTTTGATGAGGAAACAATATTTGCGTGAGAGGGAAGGAATTATAACCATTCAGGTACTATTCGTTTGGTTGTCCAGGGGTTGCCTAGGGACTTTAGACAATCTTATATAATATCAACCAGATCTTCAGTGTGTCTCAGTTATGATTATGGTCTGCTGAAAGTCAGCTAAAACCTTACTACCTAGATACATTTACTTGCTAGGCATTAGAATGATTTCTGAAGGATCATGTGACAATGAAGACTAGAGAAATGGCTGCTGAAAATGTTGTTTTGCATTACAGGAATAAATTATATTTTAAGAAAGATCATTTTAAATGTTAATAATTAACAATATTACTGTTTTTGCTGTATGTTTGATACATGCGTTTTTGATGAACATAAGAGACTTCATTCAAAAACATTAAATAACTCTTACCATCACAATCTTTTTGAACAGTTGTGTATGCATTTAAAATTAAGTCTCTCTTCGTTTTAAACAAACCAATAGTATTTAAGACTCATCCTGTGTTAGACATAGATGTTCAAATGAAATATTCTCATTTTACAGTATTGTGTAATTTATTTTAATTTTGAATCGTCATGAGCCTTAAACGGTTTGTGGACCTGTTTGGGAAACTCTGCAATAAATGATAATGTTCCTGAGCAGATGTTTCCTCTCTCATCCCTCAGCGATCGTGGCGTTATTTGCGTGAGACATACCGATGCAGGGCAGCCATTGTGATCCAGACTGCCTGGCGAATTTCCAAGGAGAGAGCTGAATATCTGAAGCAGCGAGAAAAACTCAAAGCACCGACGTAAATCCAAGTTACCTTTGAGTGTTTTTTACTTCTAGGTAAAACAATATTAGTCATTTTGATCTTTCTTTCAGATCTCAGACAGAGCTGGGCCATTTGAACAAGGCTGAGGAAAAGAAGCCAAGTCAGCCAAAGCCACAGCCTCCGCTGCCTTATGAATCCCGCACACCTGAACGAAAGAAGACAGAGGAACTGAGCCAGCAGTCAAACACAGAGACCAAGCCTAAAGTCACAGTACAGCCTACTAGAATCAAAAAGCAACTCAGTATCAGTGAGGACCGACCCGTTCAAGATGATAAAGGCAAGACTGGCAATAAAGAAAAACAACCATCTCCTGCAGGCCTTCCTCGGCCTGTGTCGCTTCCACTGAACATGAGCCAAAGTGCTTCTGATGAAACTCAAAATGCTGTACACCTACAACGTCACAACAGGACAACAAGGTTGAAGGAGAAGCCTGAGAAATGGAAGGAGAGGAGCAGTGAAGTAACACGTATGGAGAACGTCAGTGCTGAGATACTACGACTTCAGAGCCAGAGAAAATCAGGTTTATGGTGAGAGTTTTGTTTTGGACTTTTTTTATTTTTTTTAAATAAAGACTTATAATTAAAGGCTCATTTTATTTAGCTTTTCTTTAGTTTGTGACTCTCTGGAATGCTTGATTCTGATTGGTCATTATGTAATTAATTATTTTTGTATAACCATTAAACTGTATATTTGAATGCTTGTACCTGAAACTATCATCAATGTTTCGTGTATAATAATTAGTCATTTAAGCAGCCATGTAATGATGTATATTCAGTTTTCAGGCAGTAATTCCTGGCTTAATGATAGTACATTATTCCTTATTTATTTGTTACTATTTCTCATATGATAGGAAATGTGGCATTTCTCAGTCCCTGGATAATGTGTCCAGAATGAGTTCTTCAGAGTCAGACAGCTCAGCCTCATCATCCAGAAATGAGGTACTGTTCAAAAACTAGTTATGGTCAGTCTGTTAAATCAAAAATGTTGTGAGAACTCCAAAAGAAATTGACTTTCATTTATTCTTGTCCCCAAAAACAGATGTATACCAACATATACACTACCATTCAAAAGTTTTGGTTCTGTAAGATTAGTTTTTTTGACATTTATAATGATTTTAAAGACATTTATAATTTTACAAAAGTTTTCTATTTCAAATCAATGATGTTCTTTTAAACTTTCTATTCATCAAAGAATCCTGAAAAGAAAAAAATATATGCAGTTTACATAAAAATCTCACCAGCCGCAAACCTCTGAACGGTAGTGTATGTTGAGAGAATCTCAAAGATGCTGCACTAATTATTTTACAGTGTTTATGGATAACTGGATCAGCAGGTACAGGTAATTTTTTCCCCTCATCTAAACTGGTTCACGTATCATAGGTTATGGTTCAAAACCGTAAGCGCTTCAGACAAAAACGTCGGCTAGCACGTCCCCGCAGCGGGCTGAAGTGGGATCATATGGATCTAAGCGATACGGAGTACTGGAGTTTTCCCCTTCCTCCCATAAGCCCCTCCACTCCCAACCAGTCCAGTGTCCGCATGGAACTGGAGACTGTGGTAAAAGACTGACCCAGTTACAAAGGGACCATTCGAGCTGCTGTGGGCCTTGCTTTTGCACGCAACAGCTAACATACCATGAGAATCAGCATTAGCTCAATGTAGAACATTTCAAAGACTTCTCTTCGAAAACCAGGCTGATCCTGTTCTTGGATGTTTCTGACTGGAAGCTGGTTTCTGACCTTTTTTGTTTCCTTTGACACTGTACACACACTGAGGCTGCTGCTAGGTGCGATTAATGAGTGAATATAGTAATATTCAAGATATAAAAAGAATAATGTTGTGGTTGTTGAGTTGCAGATGTTTTAAATGTTTGACTCTATATACAAAAAACTGACCAATGCTTTTGACGTTTGTTTGACTTTGACAATTAGTATCATCATAGAAGTGATTTAATCATCTTTTATAGTACTATTTGGGTCTTAAATAACATTATATACTAGAATATTTTTATCATAAACATTCTATTTTATATTAAAGGGATAGTTCACCCAAGAATTCTGTCATTATTAACATTTTTAGGTGAACTATCCCTTTACTTTAAGTTATAACTATCCCTTATAACTTTTTTGTAACACTCGCTTCCTCAAAACTGACCCCAAGCTTTAACAGCTCCGGTATCTGTTTTATGAGGGTTTTAGTTTCTTATTTATTCACTTTTTGCCACAGAGAATCATCTCACATTTGTGGATACTGTGGCTCTGAAGAGCTTTGCCAACTAATTTAACAGTAATTTCCATTAATTTACTCATAATTGTCAGGCCTTGTGCAGGTTTAGCAAGACACATTTTGTACAGCAATATGAAATACTGCTAAAATTCCATAACCCATAGCAAAAAAGGTCAACATGGATCTTGGGATGCATTGTGGGAGGTTGGTGGTGGCACTAATTTGAGGAAATAAACCCAATCAATTTGCATTGTCAGTCAACATTATGGTTAGAAAACATTCTTCGCTAAAGGGTTGTCAGCTAAACTGTTGTTTTGCATCCGCTTGAATATTGTCTTGCTTTTTCCTGAACTGTCTGTGGCTGGTTTGCTGATCTGAATGCATGGCGGGACTATGGGGAACAAAGTAATATATACTATAAAAACTCATTATTGTTATGTGTAATTTTGATTGGAGTGATTGTCAGGCATTCAGAGTTTGGATTAGTGAACCACTTCTTTTTTTTTCTGCAATTTCATGATAATTTTTGAGTCAACTTGCTGTGGTCTTTCAGATCCAGTCACCTGTAGAAACGGATGCGTGCATTAGCATCAAAAGGAGGACAAGTGAAGAAGTAATTGCACCGTCCAGCACACCAGAAAGGTGATCAGTCCTTTTCCATCAGCATGGTACCTTGCTGTTCTAGCTTTTGTTTGAGATATCAAAGCTAATGTATTTTTTTTTTTGTTTATGATATTTTATAATATAAGCGCGTTGCTTGAATTTCAATTTAAATAATTTTTTCTGTTTATATCTTGTAGGCGGGGATTCCTAAAATATTTTAAGAAGCGTCAGACACCCCAGGATGGGAATATAACTATGGCAAAGACATTGGCAGAAAAAGAGGAGCTAGGTTGAATTATTCTCCCAGACCCACTTCATTCAGTCATAATTAAATTAATCTTGTATTTACTTATTCATGAATTAGTTAAATATTTGAATGAATGAATAAAAAATAAGTTAAGAAAAATGCATTTAGTAGACCAGTTGTGAGTAAATGTTTCAGTTGCAATGACTTACCTCTTCTTCTCTCATTTATCTCTCTCTTCGGGCCAAAAGCCAGTGGCTCTCACTCTAATTTTCCACATGTCAAGAGCTCAGCCACTTTTCCTGGACCCCGTCGCAACCCCACCATTAAAATCAGCCGAGCTACTCGTGTCCAGGAGAAGTGGAATGCTTCACTGGACAGAGAAATCACTGACAGTAATGAACTTCGCCATTTGGACGAGTTCTTGGGAAATCAGGTTTGTGTTGATGTTTATATTCTTCTTCAACTTTTTGAAAGGCATTTGGATTTTAATTCTAAAGTTGGATTTGACACCCTAGTTGTTAAAAGTTGTTTTCTGAGTTCCTGAAGTTTGTTGATGGTCATGACTTTGCACTTTTAAGTACTTAATTTGTTTGGTGTGGTGTTGAATCCAGATGAACGATCTAAGCACCCGCACAAAGGAGCTCTCAGAAACGGAGAAAGTCTTCTTTTTAGCCACCACACAGTTCAGAGACACCATCAAAAGCATGTACTCCATATCAGTAAGTTTATCTGTGCTCATTTATAACCTTACTCTCATCATAGTTTCACAAGTGCAGTAGATCAAATTTGTTTTTCGGCAAGTGTTTGAAATGACCTGTTTCCTGTGCGCAAAAGAATCCCAATATTGGCTACAAGACCCTGATGTCAGGTTACCAGACAAGGGTATCCAGTCTTGCAGGGCTGAAGAAAGCATCTGAGGTGCCGCTGGTGGTAAATCTTTTTCAGTCAGTTCTGGATGGATTTATCAGGGGAGAGCTCAAACGACTGGAGGCAGAGCCTTGTAAGGTAACTTAACAAGTTGTAAAGATTTCCACAGAAGCTTAGCTCTGCTTAAATATTTTTTGAGAAGGCAAGTTATCACTAGATCCTTGAAGAATCTGTGCCTGCAGAATTCCATAGAGGACTTTAGATTTACACAAAAAATTCCCAATTGCATCCAATTTAGCAAATTTTCTAATGTTTTTGAAAAATGTTTCTTATACAGTTGATCAATTTCATGCAAAAAAAAAAAAAAGGATTCTTTAAAAAAAATTCTTAATCTGACCCAAACTAGTTATCATTTATCCTTGAATTTCGCTTATGTGCCCTTCTGTCTAATTTTCAGGTTAAGGAGAGGAATAGAAGAAAATCTAAAAGAGATACATGTGTAAGTTATTTTTGTGACACGGAAACACATTTATATTTATGATATATGATGTGAATATTTATTGCACCTCTTCCAAAAAAACTTTTGTTTTGTCTGTAAGCCTGACAGCCAACTGGGTCACTTATTTAGCACATACCAGGTGACCATTATGCAATCATGTGACCAGTGCAGCTCATTCATATGGGGAATGGAAAAGGCCTTCATGTGCAGCTGTAAGTATCCACCATCCTTTTTCTTTAAACTACGTGAATGGACAAGGATCCAGACAGCGGTACTTTATGCTGTTTTCTCTGTTTCAGCTTGTAAAATGGTGTGTCATAAGAAGTGTCTGAGCAAGATAACCGTAAATTGCACAGGTCACTGTGACAGGAAGGTGAGCACTGCTGTCATATTACTTGACGTAGTATTACACACCGTTGCCTTCATCTTCTCAACCTCGCTAACATGATAGCGTAGATAGTGACAGAAGTTGAATTTCTATTTGTAATCAAAGATGTGTTAGATCATATAGTTACAGTTTATTTGTGTGTTTCCATTATTTAGAAAGATGGTGAGCAGACCCTCCACTTTGGTGTACCTGTCTGTGCCCTGGTCCGCACAGCTGACTCTGTACCATTCGTCATGGAGAAGATGCTGGTTCATGTTGAAATGAACGGACTGTACACAGAGGGCATCTACCGCAAATCTGGCTCAGTCTGCCGAGCCAAAGAGCTTCATCACTTATTAGAGAAAAGTAATAGTGTGATTTCAATTGATTGTTTGATTATTTACCGTTTTCTTTACCCATTTCTTTTTTTTTTTGGTTATATGTTATGCATGTGTGTTAGTGATAGTGAAGCACTTTGGAAATTAAATGGGCTCTATAACTAAATAAAGAAATGCACTTTAACACCTAATTATCAGAAATTAGAAGGTACTTAAAGTGATTTTTTTTTTTAAAGGAATAGTTCAGATATTTATCATTACATCGCTTGCTCACGAATGGTTCCCCTTCAGTGAATGGGTGCCATCAGAATAAGAGTTCAAACAGCTGATAAAAATATCATAATCCAGTCAATCAATCAACATGTTGTGAAATGAAAAGCTGCTTGTTTGTAAGAAACAATCCATCGAGATGTAGTTTAACTTCAGACCGGTGCTTCTGGCTAAAATATAAATCCTCTATTCATAATATTGCTTTGTTCAGTGAGCAATCCAAAATCCAAAGTAATCTTGTCTGAATCAGGAGAGAAATATGCACAGATCAAGCACCGTTTACATGCAAAAACAGTACAAAATGGTTTGATTGTAACATAATGACAAGGGATTGACTTTTTCACTTGAGGATACATTATCATGGATTATGGACTTAATATTGGACTTGTTTCTTACAAAAATGCAGCTTTTCACAATACTTTAACTGATGGACTGGAGTTGTGTGGATTATAGTGATGTTTTAATCAGTTGTTTGGACTCATTCTGATGGCACCCATTCACTGCAGAGGATCCATTGAGGAGCAAGTGATGCTAAATTTCTCAAAATCTGTTGTAATTTTCAGCAGATAATCATTTTTGAGTTTTGCAACCTTTTGTCATGTGCTTACTATTTACTAGAATCTATTATTTTGCTTAACCTTTGTGCATTAAAAAGTTTTTTATCTCCCCAGGTCCGCAGGCTGTCAGTTTTGACAATTACCCCATCCACACAATCACTGGCCTGGTCAAACAGTGGTTACGGGAGCTACCCGACCCACTTATGACATACAGCCTCTACAATGACTTCCTGTATGCTGCGGGTAGGTTTTTCACCACATGCAATTTTTGGTGTGAAGGCTAAACATGAATGCCACATATTTTAGAAAGAATGGCACATTTTCTTCCCCTCCAGATCTGCCAGAAGAATCTGAGCGGTTGCGTGCTGTCTACCGAAGGTTGGATGAACTACCTCCCCCAAACTTCTCTACTCTCGAAAGGCTTATTTTTCATCTTGTGAAGTAAGGAACTGTTGCATATGACTAAGGTGAATATTAGACATCCTGTGCATTGCCTCACCACTTGTGTACTTTCTTTTTATATTTAGAGTGGCAAAAGAGGAAGCTCACAATCGAATGTCCGTTAACGCTCTGGCTATCGTGTTTGCACCCTGCATTTTACGCTGCCCAGATTCTTCTGACCCACTTCTCAGTATGAAAGATATAAACAAGACCACTCTGTGAGAATCATTTTGGTTTATTTGTTATTCTTTATAATTAGATTTGTATGGTTTGACTTGGTACTGGTGGTTGGTAGTAAAACAGGAAAAGGTAAAAATACATAAATTGTGTAAGCAAATAAATTGTTAATTATTACCGATTAATTGTTAATTGGCCAACACTTTTGTAAAAAGGCCAATATTTTGCCAACTTTGACTACATTGCCTCACATATGAACCTTATGGTTAACTTAACATTTATGTGCAGTTGTGTGGAGATTCTGATTAATGAGCAAACAAGGCGTTATAATCAGAAAATGGAAGAAATTCAGCAGTTGGAAAATGCAGAAGCTATGGCCGTTAAACAGCTCAAGCTCAGAAGGCAGAACACGGTAAGAAACCCATAACATGCTAGGTTGCAAAATACACTTTTTTTTTTATTTTTTAAGAAATTAGTGCTTTTATTCAGCAAGTAGGCATTAAATTGATCAAATTGACAAATTGATTAAACTGATTTTTGTTTTTAAATAAATGCTGGTCTTTTGTACTTTTTATTCATCAAAGAATGCCAAACAATATCGCTGTTTCCGCAAAACTTTTCAGCAGAAAATTGTTTTCAACATTGATAATAATAAGAAATGTTTCCTGAGCATCTAATCAGCATATATATATTCAAATAGAAAACAGTTGTTTTAAATAGTATTTTTTAAACAAATAAATTCATCCTTGGTAGATATGAGACTTTTTTTCTAGTGGAAAGATAGATTCTATATAAAATAGATACTTAATATTTCAGATTCATTAAGAATCACATCAGAATGTGTAATTAATACTTTTAGTATGTGGTAACCATTTTATAAAAGAAGTAAACCACTCAAGATTATGCTATTCTGAATACTGTCGTAGCTGTAGACAACCCGTGACACATTGTGGCTAACTATTCATAATGGAGTGAAGCCTTACGTACCTCATTGCTTAAATGTATATGCCATTTCTAGTCTTAATAATTAGCCCCTTTAGTATAACAGTTAGCAAAGTACACCTCATGGCTCTAACCTATCATGATTTCATGATCTCATTTTCCATTAGATATTTGAGAGGCCAAAATTAGGTTCTGACGTCTCCTCAGTGGACGGAGCCAACCTTGAAATCGAAAAGAACCTGCTTGAGAGAATCAAGTCCATTAAGAAGGAAAAGTACGTTGAGAAATAAGTGTTTAACATTGTTTCATTCATTAATTATTCTTGGGAAATTCCTGGGAAAATAATTACAAATTGTTATTTGTTTCTAGTGCTTAACTTACAGTGAAGTAGTGTCAGTTCACATGTGCATTTTGATCTTATGTTCAAACCTCAGTAACCTTTGTCCAATGGCACAGATTAGGCTTGTGCTGATGTTTTTGAGAATTATTAATACCTCTTGTACAGTTCATAAAATCTCCTGTTTGTCGTTTAGGAACGATTTGGCCTTCAGACTGCCTGAGTTTGACCAGGATAGCTCTGATGCTGAGAACATGGACTCAGAATCATTAGTCAGCTCTGATAGTCTACTAGAAGACCATTGTGTGAGTTTGGACTCGGAAGGTCAGTACTGAGGTACAGGACATTTTAATTACATTATGCTTGGACGCCCCGCATGCTCTGTGTTAAAGAGGGCTTGGATTCGCTGCTGTTTCGGTGAGCTGTTTGTTGAGCTTCAGTTATTTAACCTGCTGTTTCTCTAACCATGGGTTTGCAATGCTGCTTTTATTCAAAATTTACAATATTGTGTTAATATATTTAGTCACCAGTGGCTAATCCAAAGCATCTCTTTCAGGAAACACTGCCTTGAACAGCTCTAAGCCAGAAAAACCTGCTAAACCACATGATCCCGAAACAGGGATCAAAGAGCCTGCTGAGGAACGGAACCAAAACCGCTCCGCCTCACGCCGAGAAGGAGTCCAGTCCATGTGTGTCATCCAGAGCCAAGACGGTGCAGAATCCCTCGGCGCCTCCGTTTCTGCAGGCCATCAGGGCAAGAGAAGATTTTCAGACCTTGACATACCTTTTATAGATGAGGATGTTTGACATTGTTACACCAAAAAGAGCATATTCTAAAATCTATGCAAATGTTTGTCTTTCCTGCAACGGTTCAAGCAACAGTCGGTGTCCCATTTCTGACATATCTATCAGCACTCACTTTGTTTTGAGGAATAAATCAAATGCCAGGTTCATGCAAGTGATCTTATAGCATGTTGTGTTGTGTTTCTAGAATACATTTGTAAAACACAAGTGTTTTTTTCAATCTTAAAAGCCATAATTACTTTGTGTTTTGTCTTTCCTGCAACGGTTCAAGCAACAGTCGGTGTCCCATTTCTGACATATCTATCAGCATCAGCACTCACTTTGTTTTGAGGAATAAATCAAATGCCAGGTTCATGCAAGTGATCTTATAGCATGTTGTGTTGTGTTTCTAGAATACATTTGTAAAACACAAGTGTTTTTTTCAATCTTAAAAGCCATAATTACTTTGTGCTTTGTTTTGCTTGGATTATTTAAGCATTCTTTCTAATCTTGGCAACATTTTTGATTGTTCAAAATATTTTATTAACAGTTTTTTTCTATTTTGTCATAGTTCTTCATTCTTCATTTATGCAAACAAGAAACTGTAGAGGACTGTTCTCTTAATGCATTATTCTAAGTTTTTTTGTGAAATTACTGTATGTGGTGTAAATAGTAATGAAAAACCAGTGCTTTCTCAATTAAATCAAATCTGATGAGTTATTTTAATATTCTTTTTTTTTTAAAGATGAGATGTTGGAAGTATCATTGCTGTTCTTGCATGCCTGTGTGAAGTGCACTGTTGAAACTGCTGCAAGATATATATGCATTTTTTAATGCAGTTATCCACTGCAGATTCTAAAATGTTCTCTTATCAGTAGTCAATTTACTTTTGTTTTAAGGAGAAATTTGTGAGAAAATGTCAGTGTCATAAAGGCAGATGTTTTATACTGTAAGGATAGTTCTGATATATTCCGCTCTAGTGAGGAGAAATGGTTACAACAGGTGTGTCAAAACTGGGTTAATGCTGCAGATTATAAATTAGAAAACATCTTGCTACATCTTGACTGTAAATGTTTTTATGTTATGTACATTTAAATCAAATGATTTCAGTTTTGCTGGTGGCATTGAAGACATCCAATATAAAGATCCAACAAAATGATTGTGAACTGTCGTTTATTCTTCTAAAATAACAAAATAACATCCCCAGAGTTTTTTGCCTGGCAACACCCAGGCTGTTAGAGGATAACACGATAAAAACAGCTCAACAGTCAGCAGTTTACAAGACAGAGGGATTCCTCATTGTTTTGTGTACCCGATTATGGTAATAAGCACTTTGGGCTCACTCGCACGGACGATATACTCAGCCAATCAAATCGCGAGGAAAACCACTCCCGTATGACATTGACCAATAAGAAGAACGCATTGAGAAATATGGGCCGGACTCCCGAGAGCGAGGACTGAGGACAGGAAGTCGCATATCTTAGCGTGGATGCTAACGGAAAACTGTAATATTTAGCCACACCTCGCAGGTCCATCTCCCACAAACAAGAATGGATATAAGTTAACAATGACTGGAGAGAAAAAGAAGAAAAAGCGGCTGAACCGCAGCATTCTTCTAGCCAAGAAAATCATCATTAAAGATGGAGGCACTGTGAGTAAAACATTTCTTTGTGGCAGTTAGCCATATGCTAGTCAGGGCTAGCAAGCTAAGCAAGTGTTTACCATAGACTGTATGGTTTTTACAGGATGAGCTGTAACAGCTCTACATTGAATGTCGTTTCGATTGCAGCTTGTCTGGCACCTTCTGGTAAACTCGTTTCTTCTTACTTACGAGAAGAAATGAACAGTAATTTGTGAGAGACAATAGTTTCATTAGGCAGCCAACAGTGAAAAACAACAAGCCAGCTGGCGAGAAAGCCAACCAGGTCAGTCATGGCTTGCGGTTTGACATCGAGTGAGTTACCTTATGCTTAAAACCTGGAAATGAAACTGGAACCTTGAAATTAGGATAATTCATAATTTAGTAAGAGCAGTAGTCTTTATGGTGACCACCAGTGACAGAAGTGGGTGTCCCATTAGGATAGAAATCAACATGCTTTTTATGACATGTTTTGTCCGACAGTTCACCTGATGTGTTCTCTATAAGAATTATGTGTTTATGGTTTTATCATGGTGTTTTGGTTGTAAACTTATTTTAAAAAGAGTCGATTTGGCCTTAAAATGTCAAGACAGCTGCTAATGGGCTGTCAAATTGTAATGGATCAAGTAGGATATATTCCCATGATATACTGTATAGTCCATGGCACCATTATCTATTAAGGAAACACTTCTCAATACATCTTTAAAGGCCTTAAACTCAAAAATGTCTGAAAAGACTACAAGGGCATTAAGATTAATTATAAAGATAAACTAAATTTTGTTATACACCCTGAAATCATGGTATTTTGTGCATGTATTTGCAACCTGTGCTTGTCTGCATGGTCTAATACACGGTTCCAAGTTACAAAAAAAAATATTTGACTTAATTTCTTCGCTTTCAAACATTTAAACCCAAAAGCTTTTAACATGTAATGTGTTGACCTTTTGCTTTTGATTAATATTGCTAAAAAGCACTAAACGTATTTCAGTTTACATTTGATTAATTGTGCAGCACTGTTTGTTTATTTTAATGTTACATTCAGTTTAATTAAGGATTAGGTTTTTATAAACTCGCATCACAAACCCCCTGAGTTGAATGGTAATTTTGTACCAGGCTAAATTACATGTTTGCTAAGAAAGTAAATATGTTTTCTTTGCCCTGTCCTATGTAATTTGAACACTACGCATTTTCCAAAAAGTGTAAGATGGTTTTACACTGTATCATAAACAAGTTGTACATAACCAGAGCTTTCTAATCATTGACTTATTGTACAAGTGATTAGCTTGAGACTCCTGGAAATTGATTTAAACGTTTGACACAATAGCTCTAGGTATCAACAATAGCTCTTCAAACTCACCTCACCAGTTAATATTTTGATTTTCTAAACTTTGAGAGCTTTTACAAATACATTCAAGCTATTCATGTCGGGCTTTCTTGCATACCATTAAGTTACTTCCAATGTTCAGCATGCATAATTTCAGTAAGGGTATGGCAAGGCAGTTTTTTTGCTTTTAGGGGTTGGTTAAGTGAAAGCTTTTGCAGTGCACTAGATAAAGAGCAAGTAAGTGTGAGATAATGAGTTTGGCATTGAAGGCCCTTTGGACCCTGTTATTGCAAACTGTGATCTTGTTTATTTAGTGATAATAAAACATCTGTTAAGTCAAATATATTATATTTGTGTATCATGCCTTCTCCTATTTCTTTTGTCCAAACGTCCTCCTTATTGCTTCCTTTATCTATGTTGTTCACATTACAGCCTGTATTTTGTTTGTTTGTAGTAACATTATTAGTAATGTAAATCCTCCTCGTTTAGCCACAGGGGATTGGAGAGCCCAGTGTCTACCATGCGGTGGTGGTTATCTTCCTGGAGTTCTTCGCCTGGGGACTGCTCACCACTCCCATGCTTGCGGTAAACCAGTTTTGCTTCATCACCCTCATTCGCAGTTTCAGATCAGAGCGAATTACGAGCAATAAATGTTTGCATTCATCCTTCCTTCCTTCCTTCCTTCCTTCCTTTTGTATCCATAACAAGGAGTGACATTTCCCATTGCCCGGATCTGAGGAGCGTTGTACAAATTTCTGAATAAATAAATCCTGATCAAATGGAGAGGGCAGAAAGATGCACTCAGTTTTAGCTGATTGTGTCGGCAGAGTATAATGGACACAGCCAGATTAAAACAACATCAAACGGTGTCATGCTAATAATGACCTTTTTATTCTGAAGGCTAACTGGAGGGTTTGTCAGGCCACATGGTTGTAAATGAAGCTGAACCTGTGATTTACTTTGTATCTTTGTGCCAATTGTTTTTATATCGGTCAGCATAGCAGCAGGTTTGCAAAACCTTTTGCCTCAAAGTGATCCGTGGCTCTGATTGTAACCGGTGTTTCCTTAATATTTACAATGCATGCAAAGTGGAATTGCAGTTTCCTTTTCTTGAATAATGCATGAATTGAAAGCAGGGTTGGGTTTCACTCTCAGTACAAGTCAGCAACCCCTTAGAGTAAAATCTGGACCAATTGGGCCAAGCTCAGTACATATTAATATGCATTTAAATGTATATTTGATCATTTATTGATATATTTATTATATATTATACACACACACAATATCTAAAATTTCTCTGTCTAGCGCATAACTTAGCATCCTATTGTGCAGATACAAGTTGTAATGTTACGTCTGCTATGTATCTAAGTTATCTGATTTATCATAGGATGTGTCATAGAATGAGCTTCAGTTTATTGGCATAAAGTCACTCTTCACCTCAGGCAGCTATTCCTTTTTAGATGCTTCTTTATTAATAACATTGCTTCATCATAATCATAATCTAACATGTCCTAATCATGCGTTCATGCTTTCATAGACAGGTTTTCATGTCATATTTTTATTTTTAACATTCATTTTCATAACAGTCTTCAGATTTTTTCATTATATCATTACGGCCATGCCCCGCCCCCGCAGAAGCCCCGCCCCCAATTACTCGATTAATCGTTTTTAAAATGCTTTGTAATAATTATTTATTATTTTATTAAATAATATAAAGAAATTGTTAACTTTTTTAATTTAATTCTATTTTAATGATACTGAATTTAAAAAGACACCAGCCAATAAAATAACCACACTTTTACTGAAAGTAACACAATAAAACTGGACAGAATTTATATTAATATTGGTAACACTTTACAATTAGGTTCATTAGTTAACTACTTCAGTTAATGAACTAAGAATGAACAATAGTTCTGCAGCATTTACTAATCTTAGTTCATGTTAATTTCAACATTTACTAATGCATTATTAAAATCAACAGTTGTGCTTGTTAACAGTTAATGCACTCTGAATTAACATGAACTAACAGTGAATAACTATTCTCATTAACTAACATTAAGATTAATAAATACTGTAATAAATGTATTGTTTGTTCATGATGGTTAATACATTAACTAATGGAACCTTATTGAAAAGTGTTACCTTAATATTAAATATCAATATATTATTTTTATTCACTTCTATGTAACCGAATCAGATGTTTTTTTTTTACTAATTATCCAAATAATGTATAGTCCTTCCGATGAGCATGAGCGGTACACGAGTGGAATGTACATTCATAGATCGGAATAGCAGAGCGTCAAACCGTGCAGTGACGAGGAGAGTGAAACATTCGCGCTGAATAGTGTTGGGTCGTTCTTGAATGATTCGTTCATTTTGACCGACTCTTTAATGTGACTCGGGAAGAACGAGTCGTCTTGGGGAGTGATTCGTTCAGTCACGCATGCGCAACATCCTATAGGTTCTGTACTGGAATTAGTCAAGTAGTTCACCTGGTTCGAGTCTTCGGGTTTTTCCGAGTCATTCATTCATTTTTCGAGTCATGACAGCCCCATAAGCTTTAACCAATGCAGTCTGAGCCGGAACGTGAATTGATTAGTTCATCTCTCGAATCTTCGGGTTTGAGTCGTTCATTCATCACGTGACAGACCCATAAGCTTTCTAAGCAGTCTGAGCCGGAAAGAGACTTAATAATAATAACCAACTCTTTGTTACCTTTGTTACAACATTCAGTGTTATGGAAAAGAACCATAATGACAGAAATTCACACATTTATAAACTGTAAGAAGTAAAAAGCTACAATTTGAGACCAGAAACACATCACGTAACTGTAAGAGTAAATAATGATGATGATAATAATAATAATAATAACTATGCACCCATTTGTAAGGAAGCTTGTAAATTAACTAATTTCTCTATCCAATGCTGTCACATCACGTGACAAAAGAACGAACGATTCGAAAGACTTGAGAGATGAACTAATCAATTCTCTTTCCGGCTCAGACTGCATTGGTTAAAGCGTATGGGGCTGTCACGTGATGAACGAACGACTCAAACCCGAAGACTTGTCAGATAAGAGGTGAGGTGAGCTAACCATAAACTGAAGACCCAGGTAAACAATGAATTAATCTTTTCTGTTTCTTATAGCAGTTTTGTATTTTTTGTAGTGTGATCAACGTTTGTGTAAGTAGTAGACGTATTAGGGAAGTAACACGTTACATTTTAATTATACTTTGCTAAAATGAATGAAATGACTCGAAAAAAGATTTGTTCATTTTGCTGAACGAGACTCAAAGGTCCGAGACGGTAAAATTATCTGAACTTCCCGTCACTAGCGCTGAACACTGCCATATAATAATATTATTATTATTATTATTATTATTATTATAAGTAGCCTATATTTTCAGTGCATCCCTACTTGCATCCCCTCCTTTTTTACAAATCCGAAGTAAATCCATACATCCGATTTAAACGCGGACGATGCTGCCCTCTTTATTTTACTAGCGTACTGCATGTTGAAGGTGACCCAGCTGACTTCACCAGAAAAAAACTCAACACCACCATCTAGTGGATTGTAAAGAAATAGATTTTATTATTCTACCAAATAGTATAATAAAAGATCGATACTTGGCGTCCGTGTATCGATACAGTATTGCCGCAGAAAATATCGTGATACTATGCTCTATCGATTTCCCCCCCCCCCACCCCTAGTTGTTTCTAGGTATGTACGGTGCAGTGTATCTGTTACCGTATCAGTATCTGCAAATATTGGCATTTTCTGCTGAATTAACCACTGTCTGTTCTGTTGTTAACTCAGCAGAATAAACACAGAACCATATAGATTTATAATATGAGCCTTGATATCATTTATCAGCCACAGCATACAAAAGTCTGAGAACAAATTAAAATCTGCTTTTCTTGTATTTAATCTTTTGAAATTGGATTTTTCCAATTTAATAAAAATGTTAACATGTTATGCTTCTTATTTGTAATGGAAATTGTGTTCAAATAGAAAAGTAATGTAACATCATAATTATAATTTTTTTTAGGTTTTATCACTGGCTATTGGTAGTGGCTGAAATTTAAATGGACCCTAGTTGCTTAATGTCTTGAATATGTATAAATTGACCCTTTTTTGTCCCTTTATTGTCCTCATTTCCTAATTTGGGAGGAGGATTTGCATTAGTTGGTGCAGTTGAGCCAGAAAGTCGCCTCCGCGCTTTTTGCTCTGGCCTTTTATTTGATTACTAGCCTCTGATACTGAAGCACTAATGAGCCTAACAAACCCTTCCAGCTGAAAGCCACACTGACAAGTCTTATGTCTCGGCGAGAGGCACAGTTTTGCTGTTTCAGACAGTGCAATCGAGATCTGCTTCAGCGCACCCTAAAATCTGAGTGCCATATCAAACTAACACAGCAGGTGAAATGCATTGTTTTCATCTCCCAACAGAGCGACGGAACAGTCTGTTCACAGCATTCGTTCTGACATTTAGAGTGGGGAAAAGTACCATTACATTTCAGTACAATTCAAAATCGCCCATCATTTCTTAAATGAGAAAAGAACAATTGAAACGTTAAGCAAAAGTGAAGAAACGATAAATTCCAATTTCTTAGATCTGGTTCACATGCTCTTTATTAGAGCCCGACCGATATGGGGTTTTTTTGGGCCGATACCGATATTGGGGAGTAAAAAAAGGCAGATATCGATATAGCGGCCGATATTCTTTGTGTATATTATAGTACAATACCAGTCAAATGTTTGGACACTTTCCCATTTGTGTGTCCAAACATTTGACTGGTACTATATGTAGAATACAGTATATACATAAACATTTTTTGCAATGATCACTCAAATGTGGTGATGAAACGCTTATAATGACGTGACAGAGATAGGTAATGGAGACAGGGCATTTAACAAATTAACAAACTTTATTATCCAAAATGAGTCATCATTGCACTGAACAGTAAAGTTGAAGGTTATTCAACTTTAATTCAATTTAATTCCATTCAACTTTATTCTGTTGAAGTTTTTCACTTCGGAACATTCATTCACGGATTTGCGCTACTGTCTTCACACACAGAGGAAACTTACTAGAGAAGTGTGACATAATATACCTCTGTAAATAAATACAAAATAAATTCACGTCTCGCACACTTTAATGCCCTTTGAATGTATCGTGTACGTTCCCTTGGAACTGGAATCATGGCGGAATTTCAGGTGAAGTCCACTTCGAATAAGACCACACTTGAATGCTGCTGCCTGAACAAGAGACCTCCTTACTGAAGTGAAAGTGTTGACTGGTGTCACTATCTCGCGAACGCGCCGGCGGATCTCCACCAAATTCGGGGGATCCCTTCAGCTCGAGGAGCCCTATCGAACGCCACCCTCCGCGTGTCGGTAGCCCCCCGACAGGTAGGGGCTATTGACGTGGCAGTGGTCTCATTAGAAAGTGGGCCTCTAAACGTACAATCAATTCATGTTCGAGAGGGTTCCTCGAGCTGAAGGGATCCCCCGAAATTGGTGCGGATTCGCCGCGCTGTTATGGAGATATGGCCGTTCAAAATTTCAATGGTTTTCCATAGACTTGAGCTTTAAAGTGTTTCATCCAGGTCGCCAGTAGCAAACAATGGAGCGCTCTCTGCTGGACATACCAAGTAATTACACCATTTCAAGCATTTTATCTACATTATATGTTCTGTAAAAAAAAAAGTTTATATCAGCAGCATATTCGCCGATACCGATATATCGGTGACAGGCTCATATCGGCCGATAATATCGGCAAAACGATATATCGGTCGGGCTCTACTCTTTATTACTCATTTCAGTTTAAATTTTTTTTTTCCCCACAGGTGCATTGTGGGTTTGTTAGACTGTTTACATTTCCATGCTCATTGTATGAATCTGACCTATATACAAGCAGAATAATTTTTGCAGGACAATACATAAGTCATTTACAACAGACCAACAACATTGAATTACCAATAACCAGTTGGTTTTCTCTTTTATTTAAGTCTGTTATAGCTGTGCAGTTATAGAACATAACTGATAAATGCCTTTTTTAGCCTAGCAGAATCGAGAATTGACCATGCTGCTGTATAAGTAAAGCTTAATGTTCCCTGTTAGACTTTTGACCTCTTGGAACTGAAGGTTTTGTCTTTGAATTTGTATACAGGTCAATTGATTTGTCTTCCAATCATAAAAGAACAGATCTCTTTTGTACACTTATGTAACATATGTAAAACATTGACATTGTTGTATACAGTGAGTTTAATGATTAATCCAGCTGTGGGAATCATTGCTCCAGTTAGAGGCCTGCACCTGCTATCAACAGCAATGACGGTACTTGTGCTCTGCCTCAAATAGAAAGCAGTTCACCTCTTAGAATGCACAAGTAACATTGCTGTTTTAATACAGCCTTGTCTTGTACTTTTTATTATAGGTTGGTCATTTCAATGCACAGTCAAAACAACATGTTTTGTACTTGATGTGGTTATTTTGTTACCTTCACAAAGAAAAGCAGCAATAACAAATGACACTCGTCATTTATCTGGAAAAACAAATAACCTTTTGTATATGCAGCAAACTTAGCTTGTGGACAGCTTGGGTATTTGACATGGACATTACAGATTACATACGTTTTTCTACCCTATTAATAATTTTTAATGTGGAAATGGATTGTTGTTTGGTTTCAGCTGTTTGATGATGTTATTTAACATGTAAGCATTTTCAGAGCAAATAAGTAGAGATACAGAAATGTATTTATCCATTTATTATTTTTGTATTCTGTTTAATCAAACTTGTTTATTGTTGCCAAGTGCAATCAAAATGTTTAATGCATGAAGTAAAGTAAAATATAAGGCACGTTTTCTACAGTTGTATACTACATAAACACATTTATTGATATTTTGACATGTTGTAATCATATTGTAATTGTTCACTGATATAACAATACATAATTAATAAACGACGTCAGTTTTTAAATGTTTAATTGAAATCGGAAGTTTAAATAAGAGCTTATTAAAGCATCTGTGCCTCTTATACTCATGAGAGAAAGATGAATCTTGAAATGAGTCTAAAAGTGCATTAAAATCATTGTAAGGTTCATGATGTTGCATACTTTTATATTGTGAGCAAAGTCTGTGTAAATATATTGTGATGAATCACCCAATCCTTATTGTTAGCCAGTAGCAGTGCTTCTTTGAGTTCTGACAGAGTAAAGCTAGTGAATCTCATGGTTATTTTGTAGCCAACAGATTATCAGTTTACAGCATACATTTATGGTCAGTCTGTGTTTTCGTTTCAGGTGTTACATCAGACATTCCCCCAGCACACATTCCTGATGAACGGACTTATTCATGGTGTCAAGGTAGGACATTGACTCCAGCTGTTCACTTTTACTCATGCTTTTTCCTCTTCTCCCTTTCTGATGTGAGAAGAGATAAGGAATCAGAATCTTTATTGTCATTATACAAAAAGTACAACGAAATTGTGCAATCCTATTTCAGTGCAAAAATAAGGTTTACAATTAAAACAAATACTTAAATAAATAAATCAATAAAAGACCAATACATGTATATACACTGAACAAAATTATAAATGCAACACTTTTGTTTTTGCCCCCATTTTTCATGAGCTGAACTCAAAGATCTAAGACTTTTTCTATGTACACAAAAGGCCTATTTCTCTCAAATATTGTTCACAAATCTGTCAAACTCTGTGTTGGTGAGCACTACTCCTTTGCCGAGAAAATCCATCCACCTCACAGGTGTGGCATATCAAGATGCTGATTAGACAGCATGATTATTGCACAGGTGTGCCTTTAGGCTGGCCACAATAAAAGGCGACTCCTAAAATGTGCAGTTTTATCACACAGCACAATGCCACAGATGTCGCAAGTTTTGAGGGAATTTTGCCCGTGAATTGAGTGTTCATGTCTCTACCATAAGCCGTCTCCAAAAAAGTGTGTGTATATATTTTTTTTTTATTCTTTTGTGATTGAAGTCATGATTGAAGTTCGCTGCTCTTTCGGTTGCCATGTTTGTTCATGATAAGCCCTGGTCACACAGTGTTACATAATGTACCATTTTTAGACCTGACCGATAAACAAGATTCTGTGATCAGCCTAATTCAATTCAAGTTTATTTGTATTGCGCTTTTCACGATACAAATCGTTGCAAAGCAACTTTACAGCAAATTAAGTTTTTGCAATATTTAGTGGTAGCTTATCAGTGTTGACTGTCAGTTAATGTACATATGGCAGAAATGTACGGAAAAATCAATTAAAGACGTAATCACTAAAGACGATGAACACTATTAACAGCAATTATTATATGATGCAATCAAACTTATGGCAAAATTCACCCTGACCCAAGTGTTACTGTCACACATCAAGTTTATCACATCCTGACAAGCTCTGGTCATGTCATTCAGATATTTTCGTAACTTTGAAGTACATGTGTCATTTAAGGGAGTCTTTGTATTCACTCAGGGCCTGCTGTCTTTTCTGAGTGCTCCACTAATCGGTGCTCTGTCAGATGTGTGGGGCCGGAAGTCCTTCCTGCTGCTCACTGTGTTCTTTACCTGCGCTCCCATCCCTCTCATGAAGATCAGCCCATGGTACGTCTCTTACATGAAGACCGATGCAGACAGGCAAAGACTCAAGAATCACCCACTATATAGACTTCACATTGATAGCACATAAAAAAACCTAGATCACCTACACCTTAACATTACAAATGCTTGTTTTCTTGACTCCTATTTAGTGATAATATGTCGCAGCACAATAGGCAACATAGCCATGATGCTTCTGCGGATATTAGTATTGGTTTAGTAAGTTAATTTCACAAAAATCAAGAAATTTTGTATATTTACATTTTTTTTAAAAATTAATGGAAAAATATTATTTTGAATAAAGAAAATTAAGGCATTTTGACACCCATTTAAAAAAAAATTTATTCTAATGTAATGTGTAACTCCATGTGTATTCTTTATTATGTTGATCAAATCTGTCATTGTGTCTGGGTAGAATAATAAACGCACATATATATAATACTGGTGTGTGTGTGTGTGTATATATATATATATATACACACACACAGTTGTGAGTTTAACCTTACAGTGAGATGGTCAATGTATTTATTGCATTTTGTGCATTATTAAAGGTTGTTAATTGTCATTTAATTGATTTATTTATATCATCATCTTAATTTTAAGCTATTTTGGAACGCTTTTGCCCAAGTTGTAAATGTTATTTTAAAGTTGCCTGTTTACTACTATCAAGTTTTAAGCATTTCATTTAAGCATTTTTCTGGTGATCATCTCCTTCTCTCTGTCTGATCCCACAGGTGGTACTTTGCAGTGATCTCCATGTCTGGTGTGTTTGCAGTCACTTTCTCTGTGATCTTTGCATATGTGGCCGATATCACTCAGGAGCATGAAAGGAGCACAGCATATGGCTTGGTGAGCAGAGGACCATGATTCATGACTTCCCTTTGATGTTGTGCTGTAACCTGACTTCACAGCATATGTGCAACAGCAGTTACTTTTTGTAACGCTTTGGCGGATATTGGTTTCCTGTTGTTTTAACAGCCATCTGCGGTTTCCATTTTTGCCCTGCAAATAAGAAATGAATGTGTTAATTGCATTGATGAACATTTCCCTTGCGGTCAGCACAGTTGATTTAATCTCAAGATTAATTTCCCACAGGTATCGGCCACTTTTGCAGCCAGTTTGGTGACGAGCCCAGCGATCGGTGCTTACCTGTCAGAGGCATATGGAGATACTCTGGTGGTGATCCTTGCCACGGCCATTGCTCTGCTAGACATCTGTTTTATCCTGGTAGCGGTTCCTGAGTCCTTGCCTGAGAAGATGAGACCAGTTTCATGGGGAGCCCCCATCTCATGGGAGCAGGCAGACCCCTTTGCAGTGAGTCGCTGATGTCAATAGCTGTTTTCATCCACCTAGGTTTATGCGCATATTTTATGCGGGATATTGCATTAAAAAATGCTGGATGGAAACAGCAAGATGTGCATAAATTCTAAAAATTTGCATAAAAGACGTATGTGCTCAACTAAGTAGGATAAATTTCTTATCCGGTAAGAAAACATGGGCATAAACTATGATGGAAACACTTTTACAGAATAAATTCCCTAAGGCACATCAAAAAAGACACGTGACTTTGCGATGGGATAACTTGACTAACCAGCGGACCGATCTTGTTGCACAGCGTCTGAAATGCTAGTTTTGTCATTCTAAAATGCTTGCTTGAGCAAAGTCTCGTCAAAGTGTTTCGTTATAATTAACTCCCAGAACTGCGTTCCCAAACAGCAGGCTCCGAAAATAAGATAAGATAATAAGATGTCTGCGCGTTCTGAAGCTCGTAATTTATTGTATATTAAAATTATTATATACAGTGCTTTCTCCTACTGCAGCTAATTACATTTTTCTTCATGATACTTAGCGTGAGTTAATCAGCAAGTGACGATTTTGTTCTCTTCAACTCACTAGATGCTTTATTCGCAAATGTTTTATGCGATATTCTAATTTTGAACATAAGTTTAATTCGTAACTTTGAATGGAAACATAGCTAATGAAAGCAGTCATGGTTTATGTAGTTTATAAATATTCAATATCATGTATCATAGTTGATCAATATTCAATTGACAGATTTGAATAATTAATAATAATTTAATATGAATAATAAATTACTAAAATATAAATAATAAACTATGAATAAATTAATAAACCCTCTTTTTTGGGAAAACACTACATTTCAAATTTTTGGGTTCAGTAAGATTTCTTTTCTTTTTTTTTTTGAAAAATTAATAATTTAGTTTTGCAAGGATATATTAAATTGATCAAAAGTGACAGTAAAAACATTTACAATGTTACAAAAATATGTCTATTTCAAATAAATGCTTCTAATTCATCAAAGAATAAATGTTTCCACAAAAATATTAAGCAGTACAACTGTTTTCGGCATTGATGATCTGCATCTTGAGCATTAAATCAGAATGTTTAGAATTCTGTTGTGACACTGAAGACTGGAGTAATAGCAACTGAAAATTCAGCTTTGTCACTAAAGGAATAAATTACATTTTTTTAAAATATATTTAACTAGAAAATTATAATTTTAATTTATAATATTTCACAATTTTACTGTTTTTACTGTAAACAAATACATAGTTGAAAAGCATTAAAGAGACTTATTTAAAAATAAAAAAATTAATTGTTGTAAATGGACGCCAGTGAAGATTTCAGAATAATGGTTCCTCTCTCTGTGCAGACGGTTGTCCTAGGAATCCTGATGCGTTCCATAGGGAATAAGAACACTATCTTGTTAGGCCTCGGCTTTCAGATCCTACAGCTGGCCTGGTATGGCTTTGGCTCCCAGCCCTGGTGAGTTGATCATCTAGAAACCCACTAGAGGGCAGCACTCTTCATTAGACATGGCATAGTTCAGTTTGGAATCGGATTTGTATTTGAAATTAGAACTTATTGTGATATTTCATAAGCTTTATTTAAAGCAATTGAACTAGATGTTTTAGAGCTTAGATACTTTCCTAAAACATAATGTTGGAAAAATGGAAATGCCAGAAAAGATGTTGACTCACTTATCATGCCATTACAAGCATCATTTACATTTAGCAGACAATTTCATCCAGAGTGACATACATTGCATTCAGGGTACACATTTATTTTTTTAGCAGTTCATGCTTTCCCTGGGAATCGAACATGTGACCTTGGCATTGCTAGCACCGTGCTTTACTCTTTGAACTATAGGAAAGCTATCAGCAAGTTATCTATCTGTGTCTCTTGGCTGAAACTCAAATAGACAAGTAAACATGACCTCAACAGTGTGTGTGTTTTGGATCAGTGTGTATTCCTGAAACCAGTTACACATGCTCATAAACTTAAACAGATTGAGAGTCTGTGTTATATATGTGTGTGTGAGAGAGTCTGATGGTTGATTTGTCTCTTAAGGATGATGTGGGCCGCTGGAGCCGTTGCTGCCATGTCCAGCATCACCTTCCCAGCAATCAGTGCCATAGTGTCCCGCAACGCAGACCCCGACCAACAAGGTGAGACGCGTGCAGCCACAAAGTGTCCAATCTTAAAATATTCACACAAAATCCTCTGGCTGGCACGTTTAGTTAAGCTTAGCCGCAGAATGATTATGATAAGCTACTGTTTATTGTTATTACATCACTCTCTGGAATATTCGCTGCATTCCGTGGACAAAAACAAAGCTTTGCATAGTTACACAAGAGACATGAAACTAACAATCTCATCTCAAGTAATAAAATAATTTCAACTCATTGATATTTTGTGTATTTGTGTATTTGGTAGCCATGTAATAAACAGGATAATATACAGTCAGCCAGTGCAGAATAAACCAATTCAGTTTACTTTTAACCCAGTAATGACTGTCTGATCTTATGCAATTGGTTGAATTATTATTTATGTATCGAATTGTGGTCAATTATAATTAGCTGATTAATAGGTTTAATGTTATGCTGATAGTAAAATACATTAATTTATTTTTCCATTTAATTTTATATTATATTCTATTTTATATTACGTTTTATTTTGTGTAAATGTAGGATAATACACTAACGATAATTTTAATTAAATATACTACAGTTTAAAACTAAAAATAAATAAATAATTTATACAAAAATGTTTTTGAAAGAATACTCTTATATTTACAAGGCAGCATTTATTATTATCAAAAATACAGTATAGCAGTAATATTGTGAAATTATTACAATTCAAAACAACTATTTTAATATAGAATTGGAGCCATTACTGCAGTCCTCAGTGTTTTTGTCCTGTTTCTGCGTCAGGTGTGGTGCAGGGAATGATCACGGGAATCCGAGGTCTGTGTAACGGTCTGGGTCCAGCGCTCTACGGCTTCGTCTTCTACCTGTTCCATGTGGAGCTCAGTGAAATGGACCCCGCAGAGAGCCCAGAGAAGGGTGCCAAACCCAACATGGCCAACCCTACAGATGAGGTGAGTGATTAAAAGCATGAAGAAATCTCTGTATTACAAAACATGCACCTACCCACAAATCTCTCTCTATCCGTGCCTCTTCAGAGTGCCATCATCCCCGGCCCTCCCTTCCTGTTCGGAGCGTGCTCAGTGTTGCTGTCCCTGCTGGTTGCTCTCTTCATCCCAGAGCACAATGCCCCCAACCTGCGGCCCGGCAGCTACAAGAAGCACAACAATGGCGCACAGAGCCACTTACACAGTTCGCAGGGTGGACCCTGCGAGGGCAAGGAGCCTCTACTGGAGGACAGCAGTGTATAACCCCACTGACGAGGGGGATGGGCATCGGACCCCAAACCCCCTCATAATCACCACCCCAACCTCCCCAAACGCACACGTGCAGTGCACCTTCTACACAAGATGGCATCACCGTCCTCTCTGGTGCAGATATTGCAAGTGCGTAACTGGGCCAACCGGGAGCTGATCTTGGCCTTGAGGAACAGGAAGTGGAGCTAAAGACATTTTGCCTTGCACAAGCGAGGGAAATGCGAGCAGACGCAGTTGTGTGCCGATACAGACTTGGTGACGGTTTTCCTAATTTTTACTGTTACTTAGTTTTTTTTGTGTGGGGGGGGGGGGGGGGGGGGGTTCTCTCTTTCAGAGTTTCAACATATAAATTATATAAATGTTCCTTGCCCAAAGACCTGGTAACTGTAACAATAGGGAATGTGTCTGTCGTGATGTTACAGGCTAACTTTTGATGTGCTGCTTTCTACTGGTTCTTCTTGGTTTTGTACTACAGATTGAGCATCATCTGTTTGAATCCTAGAGGAAACGCAAACAAGAAATGTAAGAAAGAAGGTCATCAGCGTCATTTCATGCAGTCATCGCTGTAGTATCATGCTCTTTCAGCCTACAGTTTCTGTTCTTGTACATCAGATGAAATGGTTTGTACTTCCTCTCCTTTTCTATCATGAGAGGTCTGTCAAACTTCATGCAGGGGAAGTAAAAGATGCCTTTAAGTGACTTTCTATTGCAATTACCAAACCCAGATGAAGACTTCGCTCTGAGAAGGGTCAATCGTATCGCTCCTGTCAGAGCCTGCGCATATTTCATTCTTGTTTATCATCTGCCTCGCCGCCAGAGCTCCCTGTGAACGTCAGCACTGCCATGTTACAACAGGCTAGCAGGGTTAGGAGCTTACTGACCGCATACCTAGTTTTCATATTACCGCAAGCACTGATGTGGGTGGATTAGCTTACATGTTATTGGATGAGCGTCGCTAGATCCAGTCAATTAATATCACACATGCTGCTACTGTAGGATGTACAAGGTTACAAAGTTCTGTGGTATTATACTAGACTCTAAACGTGGTATTTCTATTAGAGCTGAGCTTTCTGGGCACGTCGTTGTAATTTTAGACCCCAAATTTTGTGGCCGATTTCTATTTGCGGTGCTTTTTTTTTTTTTCTTTCTGGCGAGACAAACTTTGAATACTTTTATCAGATCTCAACATAAACGTTTGATTTTTCCAGAGAAAATCTCAAGTGCATTCAGATCACTTTAGTTTTTTTGTTTTTTAACCGATGTCTAGGTTTTGTTTATTTGGTTTTAGGTGCCATACCTATGACTTTATTTCTGTCTTTGTGTGTTTTTATTGACTTTCTGGTATTTGTTTGGTTTTCTTTTACTATTTTCAAGACCAATCAACAAGATGATCCATGGGCTTAGTCATCGTAACGTCTTTTAGCTAACATTTTGGACCATTTATGTTCTCTTACTGCATTGAAAATTTAAATGTTATTTAAAATTACTGTAGGATGTACAAGGTTACAAAGTTCTGTGGTATTATACTAGACTCTAAACGTGGTATTTCTATTAGAGCTGAGCTTTCTGGGCACGTCGTTGTAATTTTAGACCCCAAATTTTGTGGCCGATTTCTATTTGCGGTGCTTTTTTTTTTTTTTTTTCTGGCGGGACAAACTTTGAATACTTTTATCAGATCTCAACATAAACGTTTGATTTTTCCAGAGAAAATCTCAAGTGCATTCAGATCACTTTAGTTTTTTTGTTTTTTAACCGATGTCTAGGTTTTGTTTATTTGGTTTTAGGTGCCATACCTATGACTTTATTTCTGTCTTTGTGTGTTTTTATTGACTTTCTGGTATTTGTTTGGTTTTCTTTTACTATTTTCAAGACCAATCAACAAGATGATCCATGGGCTTAGTCATCGTAACTTCTTTTAGCTAACATTTTGGACCATTTATGTTCTCTTACTGCATTGAAAATTTAAATGTTATTTAAAATAGACTTAATTTTGCATTGATCTGTATGTCCAAATTTGAATGGAATTCTCTGTCATACTAGCAAGGAACAGAGACCATGGTTATCATCCTGTTTTGTACCTGCATCATTACTTCATCCACTAGCCACTAACTTGCAAAAAAAATCTGGTGTTTGTCTCAGAAAAAAAGCCAATTAATTTGTGCCTGAAATGTGCTCTAAAAGAATAGAAACATTATATGTGAATGGTGAACCGGCTGTAAATATTAGGAACTAATGAGAAACTATTTATTAAAAGTTTATTGATATTGAAGTCTGTTTTCTCTTCAAAAAAAAAATCATGGTATAATAATGGTTTATAGTTTTATTTTAATATCAGCTCAAATTAAAAGATTATTCTTAAAGGCACAATGTCATTTTCGCCGCTAGAGGGCGCGTATTCAAAACAAACAAAGAGACAAAGGCCGTGACTTAGTGTGGAATCATGGGAGTTGTTGTCTTCATCCCCACAGCCGATGCAATCCGACAGGGCTCGGGCAGAAATCATGTTCATGGATGAGCACCCTTTAATAATGATTTATTAACATAGTAGAATGAAGCAGAGTCGAAGCGAAACGAGGCCGCTGAACGAGCATGACACACGCCTCGAAAGCAGCGGAGCTTTTATTATGCCGCAGTCGACCGCTTCCGCTCCTTCCGGTCGTGCGCATGTGGAGTAACACAGCTGTTTTATCATACTAGATACATTTGAAAGTTCTGTTATAATGCTACTCTGTGCGGTCGTCACCGGTCTAATAAAACGCACAACATATTAAAGCGTCTTTGGTGTTTTCAACAAAACAAAACCGGAAATCGAGGTGTTATGACGTCATTGGCAGGCGACACAATGGACCGGTCGTGTCACTAGTTAAAATTGCTTATTTCTCTGGATTTAAACATTCTTCAAAACATTTGGGATAATGGAAGTACACGAGTCCAAAATATATAACACTGTTCTAGTGGTTTCTGGATATTTTAATAAAAAAAATCTTACATATTGTGCCTTTAAGTCTCTCTCAATACAAGCGATGTTCCGGGTTTAACAAAATGTTGCCATCATTTAAAGCAGGCAATGAGAAAAATGATCTAGGCTCTTTGTATTCAGACTAATATATTTGACATCTGGGGGTTGTAGCCAAGTTTGACATGTCTGTAAAAATGTGTGCTGCGTTAGGTTAATCATCGTCTTCCTGAAATCTACCTCCAGCTTTTGATAACGCGAATTTCCAAAGACATATCTGTACTGCTTTGTAAAACACAATGCGATGTGAATCCACCAGAGGGCAGCAGTGGACCGCTTTATAACCAATCTGTACAGCGTGTTTGGAAACTGGACGTGATGCAGCTGAAGACATTTCTCTGGTTTTACTTTCTAAGTTTCTTTCGCCTTTCGTTATGCGGATTGGTGACTGGTGTAAATGCCATAGTTTTAGACCAGGGGCTGTCCAAACTCGGTCCTGGAGGGCCGGTGTCCTGCAGAGTTTAGCTCCAACTTGCCTCAACACACCTGACTGGAAGTTTCTATGCCTAGTAAGAGCTTGATTAGCTGCTTCAGGTGTGTTTAATCAGGGTTGGAGCTAAACTCTGCAGGACACCGGCCCTCCAGGACCGAGTTTGAACAGCCCTGTATTAGACTGTAAAGTTAGCAGTTGGCGTAATTTTGCCACCAACGGCAGCATGTGTCAGAAATGCGTCTTACAAGGTGAAATCACACATGAGCAGTGAGAAACAAACAATTTGAAGAGCTGAGTCAGAGTTTCACAATAACACCAGCGCTACACCACATGTAATAATATATAAGTGCTCTTCTTGCACTTAATTCGTGCTTATTTTCAATCCAAGTACTGATAAGATTTGCACATATGCGCAATACAAAAAGAAATGTCAAATTAACTGGTTTATACAAGTCAAAAATCTAATGTAATTTGACTTAAACCTGATTAGATTGCACCAACAGAATTTTTAAGAGGCAGGTTAGGTAGAAATAGCTGGCCATCAGAGTTATTATAGTTAACTAAAACTGAAAACAAAATTATAGTTAACTCTAAATATATATTACATTGTAAAATAAAATAAAAATGACATGTGACCCTGCAAAACCAGTCATATGCCAGTCATTATATCATGTATAAATTGAGATTTATACATCACCTGAAAGCTGAATAAATATGCCTTCTATTGTTGTATGGTTATGATGTATTGATTTTTAGGATAGGACGATTTTTGGCCAAGATACAACTATTTGAAAATCTGTCATCTGAGTGTGCAAAAAATCTAAATATTGAGAAAATCGCCTATAAAGTTGCCCAAATGAAGTTCTTGGCAATGCATATTACTAATTAAAAATTAAGTTTTGATATATTCACAGTAGGAAATTTACTAAATATCTTCGTGGAACATGATCTTTACCTAATATCCTAATGATTTTTGGCATAAAAGAAAAATCAATAATTTTGACACATACAATGTATTTTTTGGCTATTGCTACAAATATACCTGTACTATTTTTGTGGTCCAGGGTCACATATAATATAATATCTCAATGATACTAAAACTGCTGCCCTGCATTAAGTCTTTTAAATTTATCTGCAAGATTCTTTTAAATTCACTGTCTCTGCAACTGTTTCACACAGACGATACAGTGGCTCAGGACTGTTTTTCAAAGCAGCCTCAGCACATGTAATCCTATTAGACCTATTAGTGGGTCAGTGCAACAGGGACAGGGTCAGAAACAGGATACATTCTGTTTTCAGAAGGACACTACTGTCAGCTGGAGTGGCTCCGAAGGGGAAACATATAAGGGTAGAGACGGAGGACTGATAAAAACTCAGTCAGCATCGGCCCCAGCATATATATTTACATTAGATAGCAATGCATGAGGAACGTTTGGGGTGAATCTCTGTTGAAATTCATTCCTGACAGGAGTCCAGTGTGGGAGCCTGCACGGCTCCTGTTCTGTTTCCTTTCCCATTCTACAAGCAGATATGTATAGACTTCTGCCTTTTCCCTTCATTAACTAAGGGCAGAGGTTGAGCATTAACCCTCAGCGGGTGTGTATTCTGCTAAACAAAAGAAGTCAGAGCTCATGGGACTGTGCTGTCAGGTCATATTTGGGTTGTGAATGCCAGCGTGATGTGTTAGAGTACATGCAAGTGGATTGAACTGCATTGAGTGAGCTCATTTTATCAGTTAGTGCTGAATACACAAAGGAATGATTCAGTTAGTCTGAACAACTACAGCCAACATTTTTACATAGGTGATGAGTGCTGGTGTTGTCCTTTTTATTACCCTATAGCTGACCTCATTTCCTCCTGAGGTGATGTGGAAGTTGCATAATAACTGTTTCAAGCTATATCTGTAATTCAACACAGTTACTCAGCACTGAGCGCTTCCTGAAGATAACAGCAAAGAATTTAGTTTGGAAAGGTTATTCAAAGGTAAAGGGCATATTATATTATCTGAACTTAATTTAAGCTAAATGTTCCATACATCATGAAATCGACCGAGAAATCGTTAAGATCAAGAAATTATTCAGCAGCACATTGCCTTAAAGACGAAACACATTACGGCAAGATGAAAAAAAAAAGATGAATATGAAAACGTTCTATTTAAACCAAAACTGTATTGAAGTCGGTAAGATTTTTTTTTGAAAGTTCTTATATGCTCACCAAGGCTGCATTTGTTTGATAAAAAAATAAATACAATTCAGTAAAACTATTACATTGTAAAATAGTATTACAATTTAAAATATCTTCTATAATATAATATATTTTAAAATGTAATTTATTCTTCAGTGTTTCATGATCCTTCAGAAATCATTTTAATATGCTGATTTGTTGCTCAAGAAACATTTCTCATTATTTTCTCATGATTAAAATTATTGAGGGTGTTTAATATTTTTGTGGAAACTGTGATTCTTCCTCAGGATTTTTAGGTTAATTGAAAATATAAGACCAACATTTATTTGAAATAGAAGTGTTTTGTAACCTTTTAAAAGAGTTTAATTTTTGTCAAGTTACAGCGTCTTTGCTGAACAAAATTGTTTTTTAATTATAAATAAACAATCTGGTAGTGTATATGTACACAAGCAAAATCTCTGCTTAAAAAAATACTTAATGCAGTTGGATTTTTGACTTACCTGTGACTACTTTACAATGTGAAAATCATCAGGTCTTCCTACAACTAAATACAATTCCTGCTAAAGCAAAGCCTGTATTAAGAGACCCCATAAAAAGTAAATCCAAAGCCCATCTTTAATAATTTACTCTATCATATTTATCCCACTGTTGCTTGTATATGTTGTTGATTAAGCTCTTAACTGAGCCTATTGTGAGCAGTTATATCACTGCAGTAATGCCATGCATTAAGTGAGAGATCTGAGAGGCTTAGCTTCCCCGGAGAGGCTCGGATCTGATGTCAGATGTGAGAAGTTCCCAACAACATTTCAATAAGTAAGAAAGAATATAAAAATCACTTGCATGTAAATTTGATAATACTTCATGTTCTCCTTTTAGTCCAAAATAGCATGAAAAGGCAGCAAATTTAATAAAGCAATTGATAGGACATCCGTTCTTACGATACGTGGCCAGAGAAATAACATCCTGTCCTATTTTGTGTTCATTTTTAGCCCATCTCTAAAAGTGTCATGTTTTCGAGTTATTTTCACTGACCTTTCCAGCACATTTCCACCATCATTTAACCAATCCACCAATCCCAGGAAGGAACACAATACACAGTCCTGAAATATAAAAGCATGTTGTCATGGAGACCTTACACCAAATATTGTAAAGAAGTGATTAGTGAGCTTTAGCAATTTACTCTCATGATTTCCTGCTTCTCATTCATGCTTATTTGCTCCTAATATGAATGTTTGTAAAAATGGAGAGAGTAATTTGAGAGGAAATTAAGGTATTAAATCAGATCAGACCACTCTGATGGCAAATAGCACAGACCAGCCAACGACCTAGATGTCTACTAGTCCTTGTTGGACGTTTAACCATCTATGACCATCACCTCCATATTTTTTCTGACCAAAATTAACTAAATGAGAGTTGTTCCAGTGTGCGCGCTCACTGACTGAATTGTGAATCTGCATTTGCGAATTCTCTCATCATCATAAACAATAACGACCTGCAGAAAATATGTAAGTAAGATATTTGTTCTGCAGCTTAGACAGCTTCAGTGATTATAAGGGGAGTTTTTGCTAAACGCATAACTCACATTATCAGACTGAAGCCGTGACCACTTGAGTGTTGTTTGCTCACTTTCTTTATAATAACCGTTTTCTTTTTCATGCTGGAATAATCAATGTAAAGTCTTGGTATTCTAATCCGTAAAAAAAAAAAAAACTATTATGTGGTTTTATCTGTAGCCAGAGTATGACTTTCTTTATCTCCCCCATTAAAAATAAATCTATTAATCGCCATTAATAATCATTATTACAATATCAAGAGCAATAATCAACAATAATGATTTGTCATGATAGTGCAGCTTCACCCTCTAATGAGCTGCTAATTCAGCTTCTATTCCACCTTTGCAGTGTAAAGATGGCTTTTGTTGATGCTGAAAAATGATTAGTAAACTGTCTACAGTATTGTTATTGATTAAAATAACTAGTTAAATATAAGAATTTGTCATAAAAAAAGATACATTTAGTAAGGTAATTAGAAAATTGCCTTAAAGGTAAGAAATATTGCCACTTACTGAAAAAGTTAATTTCTGCCCCTGCACTGGAGCATTTTTTGTTTTGTTTTGTTTTTACCACAGAATTTATTAGTATTCTTCAAGTAGTCTGAGATTATGAATATCATGTTATGAGTGGTCAGCATACTGTTGATGATCCCATTTAAGTAGTTCCACTATGTGGTGTTATCACTATTACATCAGATTATACATCCACATATATCATGAGGGTTACCATCATTGGCTTACAGACTGAATCATCATCCTGTCCTTGCCAACTGTCCATCTGATATGTGTGTGTGTGTGTGTGTGTGTGTGTGTGTATATATATATATATATATATATATATAGCCTATATGCAGGTGCATCTCAATAAATTAGAATGCCGTGGAAAAGTAGTGGGTTTTTGTGAAATGTGAGCCAAAATCATCACAATTAAAAGAACCAAAGACTTAAACTACTTCAGTCTGTGTGCATTGAATTTATTTAATACACAAGTTTCACAATTTGAGTTGAATTACTGAAATAAATGAAATTTTCCACGATTCTAATTTATTGAGATGCACCTGTATATCCTTTTTCGATTCTTCTTCTCTCTGTCTATATATATATATATATATATATATATATATATATATATATATATATATATATATATATATATATATATATATATCCTTTTCCGATTCTTCTTCTCTTTGTTTGCATCCTGTCCTCAACTGTTCTGTCAAATGAAGGCAAAAAATTTATAAATAATAATATTAAACAATTTTAGTGTTGTTAGCAACCTGTTCATTCTCACAGATTCCCTTTTCATCTGTATGTTTGCTGCATTAGATGAATCATTCGGATTCAGTCCATTATGAAATTCAGTCCATTATGTTTCACTTCATAACTAAAGCTTTTATGTATTTTATATTGCAAAGGCGTTGGTGTCTTTTTCACTTCCAGTGGTGACGAAGACAGTTGTTTTCTCTCTGTGTACCTGACATTTGGAAGGGTTTAACGTGGTGTTCCCACACATAATAGTGGCGGTTCTTAGAACAGAGGATGTAAACAGGTTGTAGGGCAAGAGGGATTGGGGATGTTATTGTGCCTCCTCCTCTCTCTCATGTTCATCAGGAAGGGAAGACATCAGTCAGACTACACATTGTGTGATTTGTTTTAAGACACGGCCTGTGGCTGTGTACACACAAGCCCCCCTTCTATACCAGATCACAATTAAATTGGCGAAATCGCAGATTTAAATGTATTATGAATTTACATGGCCTCAGGGATTATGGATTGATTTTCTATTGTTCTACAGAGAATTGTTCTACAGAGAAATGGGTGTGTTAAAGAAATATGTCAGGTTCAAAACAAGTTACGCTAAGGCATTTGTGGAAAAATGTTGAACAAAAACTAATTTTGACTTGTGTATTAAAAAAGCAAAAATTGAGGAGCACTTAGAATGGAAGCAAATGGAGCTGTTTTTGAAGGACCTGAAAGCAGAATTTGAAAGCAATTACATTAATTCTAATGTTTGTATGTGTATATTTGAGTTGTAAATTTGATCTCATAATTTTAACAGTGATTTTAGAGATTATGGTGTTTTGTTGTCATGGCACCAGAGTTGTTAAAAATACACATGACTTTACACAGAAATACTAAAATCATGTTAAAATGTATATTGTTTACATCTTGTGGCTTAATTTTTGAAACAGAGTATTTTAACATTTACAGATCAGTCCGACTATAAGTACCCCACTGTAACCCACCCACATTTCTGCTTTTTAAAAGAGACAAGTCAAAATCATTTTTGTTGTAATCACCATTGTGCCATCAGCTTTCTACTGATCCCAGAATATTCCTAAACATATATGTAGTTGGACAACTTATCTGAGCTGTAAGGAATGTGTGGCAGCATAAACATATTTATCACCTTGTACAACACAGTCCTGTTTCTTACCAACACAGTTCTCACTGACGGCCAGGATGTGTGTTTATTGACATAGCGTACACTGTTTTTCTATGATGATCTCTTTCCATCTTAGAGGCTCATAAGTTCAACAGAACTACACATCAACCTATATTTTCCTTTTTTCTCTCAAAGACTTTCCTTGGTCTTAGAAAAGAGTTAAACTAATATAGTTGTGCTACTTGCTCAACAAGTTTCAAATACAGATTTATAACCAGTAAGTTCTAATACAAACTAGTCATTTTCTGAACAAACCCTTTTAACCTTACCTAAAGGAACCTAGAAGGTACTTTGGATCAAACTGAGTCTTTGGCATATACTGTACAACATCAGCTATTACTCACATGTTTTGTTTTTACTGCATCTATTTGGCAAAATCCTGCATTACTAATACATAACAATATGAATATTCTTGTAAGCATGTTTTTCATAAATACAGCTGTTGCCAACACATAATTACAGATACTAATGCTGGACAGTGTGAGGCTGGAAGTGCAAGTCAGATTTTAGACTACACTGTCTAAAGATTATTTCCATTATCACAGAATAAACCCTGACAGTAAAGCATAATGACCGGCTGGCTGTACATTATCTCGCTTTTAACACGACTGCTTACCTAATACACAACAAGTAAATTGACATGAAATATTGATTTGAGCTGAAGTCATTTTATTATGAGATTAAAGAGACCACAGGGCATCCATGATCACTGAATTCAATCAAGTTAATAAGTTCAGTACTCTTTGTACTTAACATTAAATTACAGTTTATTAGGTTGTAGATTTAGTGTAAATTGGAAGTAGCTAAAAATGTTGATTACCACAAAAATATTTCGACTTTTAGAAAAGAAAAAAACAATGTTATGGGGCATGTTTTTGGAGTAATTAAAAGCAGAAATGTGAAGTTTATCTTTTCATAAAAGCACTTACATTTACTCTTCTGTTGAAACTTGCGTATCTTTAGCTGTAAAGTTTTTCTCGTCATTTATACAGGATTTTTATGGTTTATGGCTTTATGTTATAATGACAGTGAGACGGTAAAATGTATAACTTCACACAGAAAAGGTTAGTAAGCGATTTTTCACACTAAAACTGTTAACATGCATATTGTTTGTCTTGTGGCTATACGTTTGAAACTGGGTATTTTAAAGTTTACAGATCTGCCCCATTCACTGTAACGCAGATTTACAGTGTTTTACCAGGACAAGATTCACAACCAGGAACAAGAGTAAATAAGTGTTTTTTTCTATGCCCTGAATACCACATAATTCAATGTCAATGCATTGCCTAGAAGCCAGTGTTTTAGAATATGCAAAGTGCACGCCAATGTTTAGTGTGCGGCGCACGCTGTCTCGGTCCACCGTTCCAGTCCATATTTCCCCTGTGCTCGATCTGCCTCTCTGGCGGGTCTTGTTTACTGGCGCAAAGACAGGAAAGGGGATCCTTGGACGGAGGATATATGCACTAGCTACAACCAGCGTGGGGACAAAAAAACACACACACGCACACAATTTTCTTGCATTTTATTCTCCTCGATAGAGTTAAAGACGAGTAAGTGGGCTTTGTGGAATCAGCTTCACTTCGTTGTATTGATCTGTGAAGCAAGGCAACTGCTCGCCAGCAAAGCGACGCAGAAAGACTGCACGTGGAGCATTTTGTGCTGGAAGTCTCGCGGAAATCTCGGCGACTGCAGTGTTTTCAGCAGACACCTCCAGAACTGATAAGATTCACTAAACTGCCAGCTTAGAGGCTCGCCGCGAGGAATAGTACGGAGAAACTACCGCGTTGTGGCTATACGTTTGAAACTGGGTATTTTAAAGTTTACAGATCTGCCCCATTCACTGTAACGCAGATTTACAGTGTTTTACCAGGACAAGATTCACAACCAGGAACAAGAGTAAATAAGTGTTTTTTTCTATGCCCTGAATACCACATAATTCAATGTCAATGCATTGCCTAGAAGCCAGTGTTTTAGAATATGCAAAGTGCACGCCAATGTTTAGTGTGCGGCGCACGCTGTCTCGGTCCACCGTTCCAGTCCATATTTCCCCTGTGCTCGATCTGCCTCTCTGGCGGGTCTTGTTTACTGGCGCAAAGACAGGAAAGGGGATCCTTGGACGGAGGGTATATGCACTAGCTACAACCAGCGTGGGGACAAAAAAACACACACACGCACACAATTTTCTTGCATTTTATTCTCCTCGATAGAGTTAAAGACGAGTAAGTCAGCTTCACTTCGTTGTATTGATCTGTGAAGCAAGGCAACTGCTCGCCAGCAAAGCGACGCAGAAAGACTGCACGTGGAGTATTTTGTGCTGGAAGTCTCGCGGAAATCTCGGCGACTGCAGTGTTTTCAGCAGACACCTCCAGAACTGATAAGATTCACTAAACTGCCAGCTTAGAGGCTCGCCGCGAGGAATAGTACGGAGAAACTACCGCGTGTGTGACCCGTAAACGCACTACGGCGAAAGCTCGCAGTCAGCAGGAACCTGGAAACCCGTTACGAAACCCTGGACATCTTGGATGATTTGCAGCAGCACTATCTGCAACTTATAAGTCTGTAGACGGTTTATTAGAACTATAAGATCTTTTCATCTGAAAAATAAATCGAAACCGCAACAAAAAAGACGCCCAATTGATTATTTCGGCCTGCGCTCGGTGTGCGCAGCCATTCCTCCCCGTACTCCGCCAGTTTCCACCTTTTTTCCCCCTCGCCAGGCTTGTAGCAATCTGCGCAAGTGCTGGACAAATATATGCAATCGATCGGAAACGATGCCGTCCGCGTGCTTTATAGGTGTGGATTGCTTCACAGTGAATGAAAGTCGCAGCACGCATTGTCGTTAGCTTCGAGCTCGAGCGCCAGCATCAGTCAGTGCGTGCGACAGCAGAGCGGATTGAACACGTTGAATTTTCCTCCGCCCATTTTTTCTCAGGGGGGTGACAGAGGGCTTTTTCTGTTCTTTTTAGTCTTTATCTTCCAAAAACAACACTGGACTATTAAAACAGATCGTTACCCACACCAGGACGTACTCGGAGGGGATTTTTGGACAGATTTTCGGTTTCCCCGGGGTCAAAATGCGGCTGCGGACTTTGATTGTTTTGGTTGCGTCTGTCTACACGGTTTGCAACTGTCAACAAACAAATGGAGAAAGTAAGTGTAACTTAACGGCTTTGTTTTGTCTTTCACATGGATACGGATTTAATACTATAGGAGTCTTGTCTGTTTAAATGTTAGTATACAAACGTTATCGAGCGCTCTGAACGGGAAAAGGGGATCGTAGCTCTTGACCACTGTGACACATTTGGTAAAGCAGAGCCAGACAGAAGGACATTGCAGGGCAAGGGGCGAATAAATCAAATATCGGGTCGTTTTGACTTAGACAAATCGTTTCAAACTGGCTTTAATGGTACGATCGATTATCTGGAGTGTGCGCCTTGACCCTAAAGCCAGATTATCGATCGTTTGAGGACAGCATTGATCTATTTGTAGCTCGAACTGCTAGTAAGGCTCGGGAATGGTTTTCAAGTTCAGCCAGGCCCCTGTTTCATGCAGCCATTTGCAGCGTTGACACAGTTGCAAGAGGATTCTAAATCCTAATCAGATCAGTCAAGACCTATAGGGCTGTGTTTTTATTTATTGTTCAGAGAAGTTCAAGTTTATTTGTATAGCGCTTTTCACGATACAAATCGTTGCAACGCAAATTAAGTTTTTACAATATTTAGTGGTAGCTTATCAGTGTTGACTGTCAGTTAATGTACATATGGCAGAAATGTACGGACAAATCAAGAAAAGACGTAATCAAACACGATGAACACTATTAACAGCAATTATTATATGGTGCAAAATGTGGTAGTTCTGTATGTTGTTTCAGGGTTGGCATCATCCGAGGTCCTGAAACCTGACTGGAGGCTTGTGATCCGATCTTTATAAGTTTGGAAAGTGCGTTTACTTCGGCAGCAAACTAGTACTAGAGCTCGCAGATGTCCTTTTAAAATTGAGCTTTCTGCACAATAAAACCATTGTAGATTGATATCACCGGGCTACAAATTTTATTCGCAAACTACTCTAACTATTAGCAGCGGAAAAGTCTTTATTTATCAGTCACTTATTTTATGTCAAGTCAAGGCATTGCACTTTGAAGACTCGTTGTATGAATAAAAAATGTTGAATTGAATGCTGAATATTAGATTGCTATAGTTTATCTGTATGCTTGATTATACAGAGTATATTTTAATGTATAGTGACCTATGTAAATGCTTAATATAGTTGGTATTACTTTAGTAGTAATATTTTATATAAAACACTCAGAATAAAAATGATTACTAAACGCATACATGCTGGTAATTGGTTTTAATTAGGCAGTAGTCATTTAAATGATTGTATAATTAGGTACCACTTGTTGTTTTTTAGTGGTCTTGGAAGACTTCCTGCAAGAGCTAAATAAATATAAGTATGCTTTTGACACACTTGGCTGTGTTCAGCTCCAAACAAAACATTGGCTTATCTTCAGTTTGCTCAACAAATGAGTTTTAACATATTTTTTGGAAAGTAAAAAATACAATAGTATTTTTACCATTAAGGTTTTTTTTGTCTTGTTTTGGAGAAAATCAAATGAAATGCTCCAAGTTGCACGCTATCATTAGGAGCATTTCAGATAATTTCAGGCCTTATTTGTTGATTTGTGAGCTGTGTTAAACCCCAAGCACATTTTTTCTTATCTTGTTGCTCTGCAGATTTCTAAATATAGCATTGGTTTGGATGAAATTTATGCATTCAAAGTTCTGCCAGTTTCCATTTTGAGACTCTCTTCCATGTGTCTCACGGTTAAGCTACTGTATATCAAAACAGTATGTTTAAAAACTCTGTTAGGTTTTAGGTTAAGACCTACGTAGGTTTGAAAATAATAACAAGCACTGTATGGAAAGTTACAAATGAACAGACTGTTGGCTCTCTCTGTAATAATCTGTGGCTTTAATCAGCCTTTTAATTCGTATTACACTCTAGGCCTCTTTCAGAAAAAAATAATCTTTTTGTACTGAATTGAATTCCTGTTTGTTATTTAAAAAGTTGCTTGGCAAAATTTTCTTTATCAGCAATTCAAATCTGTAAGATATTCTACGAAAAGAACATATTTAGAGTGTGTTGCATCTTTGTGTCTTATCACAGCATAGTACTCAGCAGTAGACAAGTCAACACCTGGGAGTGTATGTATGCCACCTTTTTATTAAAACTGAAAATAAAAGATTGAGTAATATCGAGAAACCAGTTTGTGTGAGATTTTAAGGGCAGATTGAACATAAACAAGTTGTGTAATTGCTAAGTTGGCCCCCTTCTTGTTCCTCTTAGGCTTGTAGTGAATCACTGTAGGGAAGAGTGGAACTATTTTAGGGCCTCAGTTCAGCCTCGTCAAGACTGTAAATCTGCTCAGAGCCCAGCTCATCTTGGAACATTTATTAATTCAAAGTTCAGCTTCTATCTTACAGTGGGGTTGAAAAGTCTGATACTGCTAAATTGTACTTTTTTGATTGAATACATTTTTCTCTATTACGAATTATAATCCCAGTGAAACAATTGAGTGAAAAATTAATAAAAAAGGAACAAGATATTTTTGTTTGTTTTGTTGGTCACCCTTTTGCTGCAATGTCAGCACCACACAAACTGTGTGAAATCCCGAAGTAAAACCTGACGATCATGTTTTCAAGCTTGATCTGAGAATGATTTAAAGAGCATCTTGTTCTTAAATGGAAACGAGGACATCTGAACTTTTGTACAGAGGAGTTCACTTGCTCAGTATCGCAAATTTCCTAGTTTGATTATTGACTTAGATATAATGAAGAATCTTTCTAAGTTTCTTTTATTCAGATTGTCAAAATATTTCTTCATATGACTTCATATTCAAAAGAATTAATTTATTTTATTAACCTGGTTTATTTCTAAAATAATATTTTGATTCCCAGATTTGCAATATTGTCTCAGATTTTGCACCCCTCTGACTGTATATAATTATTAATAATAAACTATCCTTATTGGTTTACACATTTTGCTTTTTTCATGTTTAATTGCTTACTTGCGCTTGCAATGCTAAATTAAAAATGTAGTGTATAAATTTACTCTTAATTGTCCAATGCCGTCTGTATGTCTAGTTTTACTATCTATCGTATTTGCTGTCAGTCAGCTAGTCTGTAAGTTTTTATTTGGTCAAATGAATAGTACAGCTGTCACTCTTAACATTCTTCTGTCAGTCGTGTGTCTTTACAGACACGGACAGCACATGACAACATAATTTATACCTCTGCAGACTAGAATCCGAAACCGTTTGACTGAATCACCTGCTTGGTTACATTGCTAATATCCAAAAACAAGTCATATATAATTTCGTAATTGCTATGTTCAACCTTGTCAAGTCTTGGCTGACATGGCATGACCATTGAAGCTGTGAGAAATCATTTTGAATGTATTTGCCACACGCTTTGTCCACGTTACTCCATGCTTTCTCAGATCTTGCGGCTCATTGTGCTTCCTGATTGTACACATTGTCAGTTTCTATTACGATCACCTCATTCAAACCACAGATTAAAAGCTTCCCCTTAAGAGCCTGTTATTTGTTCTGTTTTAAAGTTCGTCATAGCTCTTCAAGGTGGTTTTATTGTCCCACAAGGAGGTTACTATTAATTCATATACTGCTGTATCATTGTGAGTGGTTTACAGGATATTGGTTAGCAATAATTCTGATTGTGTCACGATCATTTAATCTTCTGTATATTTATTTCATTGTTTGCATTCAGTGCTTATATTCATTATTACTTTGAAATTATTAAGAATGTGTTACTGGTTCAGCTATATTCATGCTATTATGAAGTTGACACAGAATGTTAATTTTTAAAGCACATTTATGGGTCATTTTTTCCAAACAATAGTTTGTCAAATCCCAACCTTTCGAGTTATTGTGATTTCACATGCAGTTTGTCTCTCACAAGTTTTAAAATAGATTCAGCTAGTTGCAGACTCCAATCAGAACTTATTCCGCTCATGCAAATTCTTGTGCAACAACTGTTATAACCCCCGCTTTTCTTCTGATTTCAAGTGTGTGGCCAGGGACTTACACACTTTAGCGGTGGAAACTCGCGCAGTAATATTGTTCTTCTCACTCAGTTTGAGGACACCACAGCAGCTGGTGTGCAGGTGCATCTTTAAATCATCCCGTGTCTAGACTCTCCTCTGCGCTCACTGTTATTGGTTGCCCATTCATTCTGTATGCTAAATTTATTTCCTGTAACCTTTTTTCACAGGGGTGAGGTGTGTCACTATGGTGTCACATTTATGCCCCCAGTGTGTTCACATAAATTATGTAACATGCTGTAATATGTTTTAAAGTGTAAAGATATGAAGGATGTTCATAATGGCAGTTTGGCCCAATGCACAAAGCACGTCTGAAGCAAATTCATGATTTTTAAAGTAATAATGAGAATGAGATTGTTTGAAATTATTATTATTGAATGGATGTTCATGTGTAAGTCGCTTTCTTACAAAGCCATATTGTTAAATTACAATTCGGTTTAATGGGTAAAACCCAAAAAAGCAGATGAATACAAACCAGCGAAACCTCAAAGAGGAAGTGGGATGAGAGATGTGGAGACCTGCCTCTTCTGCTTTTATATGGTCATACTTAGTTCCTTCCCGTGTCCTGGTTGAAATGTTTGCTATTGTTTGTCTTGTTTCAGAGGAAAGAGAGTACTTTGTGTGGTTTAGCCGTTTGCTGCGTTTATTTATTTTTTTAATTCAAGAATATTTGCATTGCATTGAAGCACGATTTATTTTGATCTCTTAATGGTGGCTGCAAACACACTTATGCAGATTGAATGCATATTTCAATCAATATGTCAGGTCGAAATATACTTTTCAGGTCGGTTACAAAGCAGAACTAGCTGCAGAGAAAGTCAGAGAAATCAGCATTGCCATAAATCACTACCTCAATTACATGCCTTTTCTTCTTCTTAAACCTGTAGTTTACTTTAAGATGAACCTGTTAAAGTTATGATTTCTGTTTTGATCTTTTACAAATGAAAAATGCTTTTTAACGTATTTTTTCATGGATAAATCAAACAAATAATGTGTACCCTGTATAAAATAACACCTTTGTAAAACTTGCTTTGAATAATTCAGTGTTAAAGTATTGAGTATATTGAGTATTAATTGATTTTAAAATGTAAATGCATGATTAAAATTTTAGCAATTCTTGATTAAAAAAAATCATCCAAACTGACGCAGCCACCTCTTAAATGAATGCATGCTAATAACTTAAATTATTCATTGTTAGATGTTGTTCAGGGTTTAAATTTGTCTAGAGTGTCATTCAGAGATTCATTGCATAAAGTGAATGACTACACACAGTCAGCCAGGACACATCTCATTCTCATCTCACTGTGCCGCCGTTCCTTTCATGTGCTTCAATGATAGTCTTTTCAAGTGCCTGGCACCCCATTTGTACATGGTGTATTAGGAGTGTGGTGCTAAAAATAAGTGTAAGCGTAGAGGTATTGCACATTGTGTGTGTCTGCTAGAGAGAGAGGACGCACATGTCAGTAGGGTTATACTACGTGTTTCAGTTTCCCCGTGCTTCAAAACTTCCGGACTGCCACATTTATGAATCCCTGTGGTGGGGCCACTGTTATAACTAATGTAAACAAGTAGCCAGTGCAAGGTATTTTTGACCTTCCCAATGTCTCATGCTGTGACTGCCCAGTGTTTAAAAGGTCTCGGTTATGCATGGGCTGACCGCTCATCAGAGTTCATGTATGCGTGTAATTCATGTAAACCCTTGTGGAATCTTTTAAGTCATGAGCAGCAGGGGTCGTTTTTCATTTAAAGGGGACCGGGGAGCTAAAAGGACACAATTAGATGTGTAGCATCCTAGGTATTATTATTGTTTATGATTTTGTAACCGCTGTTTAATTGCATATTTGTGTTCTTTGTTTTGTCAATTTTTAGTTGTAGTTTTTTTTCAATATTTCATAATGTCATATTCATTAATTAATTAGTAGATAGAAACGTTTGATCATCAACTAAAAACATTTTAGTTGATGATAATGTGAAACATTTTGTAAAAACTAAATCTGTAAAAATATCTGTCTATAATATGTCTTTCATTTGTTTATTGTATACAATTCAAGCATTGTTATTTTAAATATTTATTATTTATTTATTATTCTATGAATATAGCCCTTTTTTAACCTTTTACCCTTTTATTTTCTGCCTTGAGGGCAATTTGTTCTGCTGCATGAATTACGATTACACGTACACGACAACAAATACAAAACATCAGTAATACATTAAACATAAATAATAAAAAACAAGAAGTCTAAAAAGCTACCTCTTTCCATTAGAATTGAGCAGGGTTGATAGCACATGGTACAAATGAGAATTTTAATCTATTTGTATAGATTAACTTTGGACTTGAAATGCTTGGATGCTGTTATGGCATTAAATGATAAATAAATAAATCTGTCCATATATCTATACATCCATCTGTCTGTCTGTCTATTTATCCATTTATGTGGCATTCTCTCATACCTTAGGCAAAGCAATTTTGGTTCACTTGAGAAGCATCTCTCCAGCTCATACAGCACTGGAATGTGAAAAGCACACAATATTACAACGTACAATTTCCCAAAAGGCTGCAAACGAACAGCGCGCATCTGAAGTGACTCTGATGGAAATAATGCATTATTTATCGGCTTTAAGATATCGGCCAAATTTTCTTATCAGGCCGATACCGATAACAGAAAAAATGAGCATTTATCGGCCGATACCGATATGGTGGCCGATATATCGTGCATCCCTAGCTTTTATTATCTTCATTAACTATGTTATGTCATATGAAAGGCATCAGCTCAAAGGGAGAAAATTGAACAGTGCGACAGAAAACTTTATGTAGTTCTAATAATTTTTTTATGGTTCTGTATATGATCTCCATTTTCACATTTTGTTTTTGTTTGTTTATGCTTGTTACAGAATAAAATCCTGTTAAATTGAAGGTCATCATCTGTAAGCAAATTTTGCTGTACATTCTCACCGAACCAATTTTAAGATTTTGCTGTCTTTTTTGTCGTTGCAGTTTGCTCAAGTAAAGACATCAGAAATAATGTGACCAACCTGCGGGTGCTGGAGAACTGCACTGTAATCGAAGGCCACTTAAAGATCCTGCTCATGTTCACAACCAAACCAGAGGATTTCCGTGGCCTGAGTTACCCCAAGCTGACAGTAGTGACGGACTACCTGCTCTTGTTCCGTGTTTACGGCCTGGAGAGCCTCAGCAACCTATTTCCCAACCTCACAGTGGTGCGCGGCAATAATCTCTTCTTCAACTATGCGCTCGTGTTGTTTGAGATGCTGCAGCTGAAAGAGATCGGCCTTCACAGCCTGATGAACATCACCCGTGGAGCCGTGCGCGTGGAGAAGAACCCTGACCTCTGCTACCTCTCCACCCTCGACTGGTCCGTGATCCTTGACTCGGTCGAGGACAACTACATCGTGGCCAATAAGAATGATCGAGAGTGTGGAGACGTCTGCCCCGGCACGGTTCAGGGCAAAACCACCTGCCCCCTCACCACCATCAACGGGGACTTCAGTGAGCGCTGCTGGAACCAGAAGCATTGCCAGAGAAGTACGTAACCTAAAGCACTTTGTTTTATTTTAGTTTTGCGCTTTTAAACCATCATGCAGAATGTATTTACACCCTCAAGAGGAATCCCACTCGTTTTCGCCTCCCCCTTGTCATCAGATAATTGTTTCAAATCTCCGTTTTCACTGGCGCATTAGGGTAATAATATTTATATTACCATAGAGTCTTGAGATGTTTTGAGAAGTGAGCGGAAAGTTGTCAGGGCCCTGTGTGTGTGTGTGTGTGTGTGTGTGTGTGTGTGTGTGTGTGTGTGTGTGTGTCAGACTGTGTTGGCAGTACATTCACTGGTTTCTTTCAGCAGTAAAGGCGGCTAACAGCAACCATCCTGGAAGCAACAAGTCAGGTGATAAGCTGCAGTTTAGTAAGCCAAGTTTCTGTGTCAAAGCCTGAACCATGTTCCAGATTATGACGCAACTCCCCTGTTTGTGCAGTAGTTCGGGGTGTGGGTGGTGCTTTGTGTAGGTGTTTGTGTGTGTTTTTTTTACCTGTCAGGATCCATTGGAGTGGCCAGTCGCACGTTTTGAGCTGGTCTGCAACCAATGAACCCGTCTGCAGCAATTTGTTCCGTCAGTTCAATTCGAAGTACCAAAGAGCTTGAGTTTTGAACACAAGGAAGAACTTTACATATTGGTGCAAAGCCCTTGAGCTCACAATTACGCAACACATGGGACACATCGTATAACTGTTCTTTGAACCAGCTGTATGGTGTCATGTGTGTCTTGGAGGCATGATCATGTTTTGTTTGGTTATGGTCTTTCTGCGGCCCCATTTTAAAAAGAAAATACTCTCCTCTCTAGCTGTGTTTTCTAAGGCAGATGTGCGCAATTCGTTTTCGGGCAGAAATCCCTTTGTCTTAAGTTGGAGGAGGGCCTGAGTCTCTAGTGACCAAAATAAATATGTAGAGATGGGCTCTTTTGACTTGTGACAGTTCTCTAGCAACCATCCAAACAATATAGCAACATGCTAAAACCATTCCAGTGTCAATATGTAACTCTAGTATTGCTATTAATATACACGGTAAATATACTGCAAATGAAAACTTTTAGCAGGGATGCATTGTTTGTTCAAAGGGACAGTAAAGACAATTGTAATGTTACAACAGATTTATATTTCAGATAAATGCTGTTCTTTTGAACTTTAGTTTTTTTTCAACATTGATAATAATGAAAAATGAGCACCAAATGTACATATTAAAATGATTTCTGAAGGATCATGTGATACTGAAGACTTCAGTAATGGCTGCTTTGCCATCACAGGAGGAATAAATCACATTTTAAAATTGTAGTAATATTTCACAATATCATTTATAATTGACCAAATAAATGCAGCCTTGGAGAGCATTAGAGACTTTGAAAAACATTCAGAAAACAATAACGGTTTTCGTAATGCTGCTTTATCTGTTCATGTGCAGTTGAGGGACAAACTGCCTGTAGGTGATTAATGCAAGAGTAAAGATAGACTGAAGTCCTTGTTAAGTGCCTTGATAATATCCTTGTTTGGGCTGCTTTGACTCATGTCTGCTGAGTTGCAGTTGTACAGTAGGGGATGGAGTTTTTGGCCAAAGGCGGAGATTAAAAAAGCATTATCTAATGATAGAATCAGTCCTGGCCTGCTGCTTGGTCTGTGGTGATGGACTTGTGGTTAGGGGTCCAATATTGCTTAGAGTGTGCAGCAGCTTATAAAGCCACAGAGCACTAAAGAGCAAAGAGATACTGTAAGATGAACGTTGTTTTCAAACAGTTTTGATTTGTGTATGTTGCACAGACTTCATAGTGTTTGTTGTGTGTACCGCAGGAATTACGCTCTCCGTTTATAATGGATTAAGAAGGTAGTGAACCGTAAAGTTCCCTTTTTGGATGTTGTTTTGTGGATTTTGCAGAAATGGCTGATTGTGTAGGTACTCAAGTGAGTATATTTTGTGCAGTTTCATGAGAGGTTTTCTGCCATTTGGCACTTGACCTCAAGAGCTAATTCTGGCAATAAGTCTTGTCTTGTTTTCGTCATCCATGTTGTAGCAATGCCTTAAGATGTTGTATTTAGGCCCTGTTCTGTGGCTTGACAGTGTATTTCAAAACTATTAATGTAGTAATTTTTATAATATTTTTTTTCTTATTTTCATGACCACATATTGTTGCAGTATGTGTACTTTAAAAAAAGCTAGCTACACTGAAGATTTTAAGATTATTGAAGTGCTAAAACAACAGCATCTACAATATACATTTTCCCCTCTTATATATACATTTTAACCTAAAATACTCTTTTTTGTGGATTTTGCAGAAATGGCTGATTGTGTAGGTACTCAAGTGAGTATATTTTGTGCAGTTTCATGAGAGGTTTTCTGCCATTTGGCACTTGACCTCAAGAGCTAATTCTGGCAATAAGTCTTGTCTTGTTTTCGTCATCCATGTTGTAGCAATGCCTTAAGATGTTGTATTTAGGCCCTGTTCTGTGGCTTGACAGTGTATTTCAAAACTATTAATGTAGTAATTTTTATAATATTTTTTTTCTTATTTTCATGACCACATATTGTTGCAGTATGTGTACTTTAAAAAAGCTAGCTACACTGAAGATTTTAAGATTATTGAAGTGCTAAAACAACAGCATCTACAATATACATTTTCCCCTCTTATATATACATTTTAACCTAAAATACTCTTGGGGGGGAAAAAACACTGTTTTCTGTGTCCTAGCTACTGAATACCAGTTCAAAACTGGGCCACTGACATCTCTCATGGTTGATCTGATCACAGGTGGTCGGCTGAGATACATTACTGTTTACACTTGGCATTGACGTGCATCTCAGATGTGTCTCTTGTAGCCACTTGTGATCAGATTTTGTTGAGAGGAGAGCCTTTGAATTCATAGCTGCATACATCACTTACTATATCAGCTTGTTGCTGCGTAAAGGAGCCACAAAGGTGACACACTGTTAATAGTATAGTGATAGTAAAAGGGTATTTTTGTGCAGTTTTAATAACAATAACAATAAACTTAAACTTTTAATTTCACAGTTTAAGTTGGGAATTTAATGCTCAAAAAGTGGTTAACAAGTAATAAATTGATTTTAACTACTGCATAAATGTAATTGAGTGCCATAAAATCCCCTAAAAATACTAAATATTAAATAAATAAAAAAACATTATAAGACTAAATCATAGTACATTAATTTCTTTATCTTTAAAAAAAAAAATGCAGCATCAGAGGGTTTAAAGTTTGGGGTCAGTAAAATAAAATAAAAAAAAGAAATAAATGCTTTTAATCATCATCAAGCATGCATTGAATTTAAAGTGTCCGTAAAGACATTTGTAGTGTTACATTTATTTCAGGATTGGCTTATAAATAAAACGTTCAAAAGAGCATACTTTATTTAAAATAGAAATATTTTGTATTACGCTTTCCACAAAAATTATTTCCTGAATGATGTTTTCAGCAAGTTAGTTTCTTTGTAAGATGCGTTTAACTGGCAAAGTGTTTGTTTTGTTGGCAGGTGAATTATTACCATTGGTTGCTGTTATTCGGGATGCATAAACATTTACTGTTTCTGTACATTTAAAGCACATGAGGGCTTCTACACAACGTATCAATTTGATGAGCTCCATAATAGAGCGTTAATCACAGTGGGATTAAGCTGTTAGTGAGGTGAGTTTTCCTCGCTCATTAATCCCTCTGCGTGGAGGATCTTACACGTACTGTCTCTCTCTCTAGCATTCTTGCTCATTTGCTAAGGTCCCTTTATCCCAAATGCCTCTTTGCATAATATTGAATCACGTTAAGAGATTTTGTCTTACACACACGTCTATCCAGCTGCTGGATTTCAACAGGAATCCAAGCGTGTCCCTCGCCCTCAATCCTGCACCACTTAGAGGGAGTTGCAGAGTTGCATTGCTTAATTCTGTCTGTAGGTGATCAGCGGCAAGTGCAGCAGCTGCGCACCCTTCCTTGTGTGTGATCCAGAGAAAGAGGAAAGTTACTGAGGACGGCCAGTTTAGCAGGCCTCTTGCGCAGCTGCCTCTAAAAGAGAAGGAGGGAAAGAGATAGCAAGAAAAAAAGCCTGTCGTAACTGCGCAGGGACGTGCTGCCAAAGTTTCTTTTGCAGATTTCCGCGGTTTTGTTGGCAGCCGTACAAAAGCGGTTTTGTTTCATATTTGGAATAGTTTTGGAATTGTTGGCACTGGTTTTTCCTGAGCAGCTTTTGCTCAGTGAACATATTTTGACTGTTGGAAGCAGTAAAACTGATTTAAATCTATCGCCATTGAGGAATTAATAAAGTCTGACAGTAGATCAGGCCCTTTTTTGGGGTTTTTAAATGCCTGATGCTCGCTTATACCAACCAACTGCGCCAAACTGAATAACCGAGCATCATCCTGCACGATGACACAGCAATGGGCCTGACTTCTTGTGCCCGCCAGCTGCCCTGTGGGGAACTCAGTCATTATATGGGCAAAACGGGAACCGTTGAAGGACGATAATATACTTGAATGCTTTTCTAAAGGCACTCGTGTAATCATGTAAAGGACAAATGAGGAGAACATTGGTGATTTGGGAACAGTTTCTGCCCATTCTTCATACCAGTGAAGTTCACTGTCTGTGTAGGCTAAAGTCCATGTTTTGTGTTAGATCTGTTAGGGGAGCGCCATGGCTTCTGTTGAGTCTGTCAGCCTGTGCTGAATGAGGCTGGGCTTCCCCCAGCACTGAATATTTTACACACATTAAAAATTATCTTCGTTATCTGTCCTCAGAGGGGATTAGAAACACAGCTGGGATGGAGAAACAGTAATTTGACTGGGAGAATAGAAACACTACATGTAGCTAAATGTTGAAATTTGTGGCTTAACGTCCACCTCCCTGGTGACAGATTGTATTTGGCTTAGAGAATTGGCTCATATTTGATTAGCTAATATAGTATGTTTCTTTTTTTTAGTTATTCGAATAATGAGCTTTGTGTAGCCATTCGTATCCGATTTGCTCAAGGCTCAGTCTGGGTCATATAGTTTGTCTGACTACTTGTTCACTCGCGGCAATGTTAAGGAAACTACTTTGAAACTGTAGCTTCCTAAGCTGCAAGGTACACATAAATTAAAGTCGTTAAACGACTGTCTACCCTTTTAAAAAGTAGTTTGTGACACTACAAGCTACTAATAAAGCAACTAGCTCAAAATACCTCACTAGATGCTATTTAAGGGAGTTTTAGTTTAGGAAACAAAGTAATTTATAGTACATAATTGTTGAAAAGTTTGGAGGCGGTAAGATTTTTTTAATGTTTGTAAAAGAAGTCTCTTTTACAACACGGCTGCATTTATTTGATCAAAAATGCAGTCAAATCTGTATTATTGTGAAATATTATATTATACCCGTGATGGCAAAGTGTGTCTCTGTGGTTCTGCACACATCGGTGGAATAAAACACGTATGGGAACCTTTAACAGATGCAAACGTCATTCTATTCTTGTCTTATTTAAAAAAATGGAACCGATTCTGCAAAAGAACATGTCAAAAGATATTAATGGCACGAGAAATGACGATAAAGGCTGAAATAAACATTTTTAATGGAGCCGTTTTATTTTTAACACTCTTTATAAGTGTTAGACCTTGAGGAGTGTGATTCTTCCTGTAGTTTTTTCCATGTGAGATGATTCCAGATTCACATACGTCAGCGACCTTCACGTCTCCATCCGTTTCAATCTCTGAGGGCCCGTAAGGGTCAGCTAGAAAAGAACTCACCTATGCTTCTGTTATTTATGTGCGGAAATGAGATCTTATGTACACACTTGTTGTTTCTCAGTGCTGCTAAGAAACAAGTAACTCTGGGGTGAAAGTGTGTATAAAGTGCACGCAGGGGTGTATCCTAAAGGAAGGATCGTCTACGGCAGGAGGCTTCACTGTCGAGTCCCCCGTTTCCCCCTCAATTGCCTGACACTCCGATACTACAGGATACACTGGCGCCAATTCAATCTCAGCATGGAACAATAGCTGTTACCGAACTTCACAGAATGTTCGTCCCAATTGTTTCTGGGCATTGTTAGGCAGCTTCCTAGTGGGATGTTATGAATGGTCCCAGGGGCAGAGCTCCTAGACCCTCTGACCATCAGCACCAACAATATTAGACAGGAACCAAACCTTTCCAGTGCTCCGTTTCGCTGTGGGGAGGATGTTTTTTCCCAGAGTTCAAGGGTAGACCAAGACGTGTTAGGATCTACACATGAACCATGCTTGATTTGAGAGAAACGGAGAATGGACACTTGACAAAAACCACCAAACACCTTAGCAGTCGCATAGAAACTCCATAACCACCCACAAAATATGTGAAAGTTGGCACAGGCGAGTATTGCTCACACTTTCTTTAGAAAATGTTAAAATCGAATTTATTCATTCATTCATTCATTCAACTTTATTCATGTCCCCCAAGGGGCAATTAGTTTTGCAGCAAGACATATAGGCAAACATAAAAAGCACAAAAACACAAGCCTAATAATACAATTTACAACCTCACCCACCCCACCAAAAATAAAAAGTGATTATTTTAAATACAGTTGAACAATATGGGCAACATTTTTAGCCATACGTGTAATATCTTTTAAAGTATTGCTTTGTGTGTATGTGGCACACTGGACGTGTAGATGAGACCATGTCATATTCAGTGTTGTTATTGTTAATTTACCTAAACCTGTTAAGTGTTTGTTTTTGTTAACATACTAAAATGACTAAAATAGAAATAAAAAATAAAAAGAATACAAAAGCGCATGACAAAATTACTAAACACTGACTGAAACTTAAACTACAATTAAAATGAAAATGAGAAATATGAAAATAAATGCAAATTCAAAACATTAATAAATACTATAATACTGGTAAAATTGAGTAGCCATGTTTAGGTACTTTCTAGTCAGTTTTATTTGTTTTTTTGGGTGTGGGACATTCTCGTTCTACCATTTGATTAGTCAAAACCTTTGTAGCATAGGATGAGTCAATATTTTTGGTCTTTTCCTGAAAGACAAAGACATTTATGTATATAAATGAATTTTGTCAACATTTTGGAGTACACTAACATATAGATTAGCCTCAAGGTTTACAGACATAGAGTAAAGGCCAAAACAACTCAAACAATTTCGATTTAATTTCTTAAGTATTTTGAGGAGCCAGTTCCTCTTCAGCATCTTTACTTTGATAGTAAATTGATGAATATTTGAATGTTCACTTGACCCGATTTGTAGGATTAAAGCAGCTTTTTGACATTCGTTCAAAATGTAGAACTGCTGCACAAGTAATTTTCAAAACTCTTCCATAGCATGTTGTCATTACGCACCTTGTAGCCTCCTAAAACACCAGCCAGAGCCACATCATTGCCTCTAAATGAATCACTTTTACACTCTTCCTTTCTCACCCTTGTTCTCTCTGTCATCACTGTCTGTTTTTTTAAACCATGCACTTACTCTGCAGCCAATCTTTTCTTTAGCTCGGCCTTACTCAACAAAACGTTCTTCCTCTTGGTGAAATGTTTGAACATTGCTTCTGAACATGCATCCCTAAAAGTGATTTCTTAAGCCTCTTTAAATAGCCCTTCTGTAATATCAGGAAATGAATCATGCCATATTCAGCATTAATCCACTGAAATTATATGGGCTGTGCAGTTTTTAGTGGATGAACAACATATGTATTCATCAGGTAGGGCTGTGCGATTAATCGAAATCGCGATTTGAGACGTTGCGATTTCCTAATCGCAAAGCCTGTGATGTGGACGCGATATTACTCTGTTCCAGAACACGCAGCCTGTCTCGTAATGCTCGTTTATACTCGCACCCAGCTCCGCACCGCAAGTCTCCATGAGCGCATCTGGCAGTATGGATGTGCCTTGATGCACGCGTGCAACCTGTGTCGACCCGTGCCTGGCTCCCCGTTTAAAACGAATGTAATTTCAGTCTAACTGCTTTGCTAATTTCACTTAGATGAAATGAAACATTCAGCACATTTTCCACTTGTTCTTAAAATCCCAAATACTTAAAATGAATAAATCAGCCTATGTAACATATGTAATACTTTAATAACTGACTTAAGAAATACAGTTCTTTATTTATAAAAAATAAACAAATATTTTCTGTGAAATTCAGTAATTAAGTTAATTCTGTAAAAGTAGTTATACCATTATAATCTTGCCTGCTGAAATTTTTTTTTAAAAATAGAACCCCTCCCAAAACACAATAAAAAATTTAATGGATTTCAGGGTTATAATGGGAATTGTATTGGTTTTAATGTAAACTATAACGGTGTCTATTTGATGGATTCTATTGGTGGGATGTAATCTGGCAGATGGCAACCAATAGAACAACAGTAATTCCTATTGGAATAATGCCCAAAACAAAAAGGAATTTTGTAATGGTTTAATGGAAACTATAAGAATTTCTGTGATAGTTTCTGTTGTTTTTTTCAACAGGGTAATGATACCCATACTGTGCTGCACATTATTGGCAATATTGAGCTGAAGCTTGACTTTGCAAATTTAAAATCGCAAATCAAATCGCAATCGCAATATCTGTCAAAACAAATCGCAATTTGATATTTCCCCCAAAATCGCACAGCCCTATCATCAGGTGGAGTTTTTGTCAGAAAGCCAAAAACACATTTTGAAGGTTTTCTCTTCCCACTTCTGAGGTCACTAAGGTCTGGAAAAAGATTGGGATCCTTCAGCCACTTAAAAGACTCAATTATACGTCATTGCAAATTGTAAGTCAATGATTATTGATTATAATTGGCTGATAACAGCCTGTTTAATGGATCTGGTTAACTCTGATTAAGTTTCCACATACATTTTTGGCTCTTTTGGATGCTTGAGCTCTCACTGGGCTGATTATCAAGGCCGTATACTCAAGTGGAGCCCCTCCTTTAGGGCTGAGACGGGCCCATTGAGTGCCAAAGGTATTAACTCAGTCAAAACCCTTACTGCTCAAGCCCTTCTCCTGGAATCCCAGAAATCCCAGGCATTCATTAAACCTCAGCAGACGAGCATTTCATCAGTGTTTTTAACAGTTTTTCACTCAAAGCTTCTCTGTGAAGACGTCTCTGGCCAGGATCTTTAGATGTTTTTCACATCTGCAGATCTGCTTTCATGCTGAGGATAGTTCACCTTAAAAAATGTTCTGTCATCATTTTACTCACCCTTGTGTCATTCCAAACCTGTATGACTTTCTTTGCTCTGCTAAACATAGCACATGGTATTTAGATGAATTTAGATTTAGATACTCGACTAAATTTAAAACCATAAAAACGCATTTTGTTACTTGAAAAAATAAACGTAAACCGAAACAAAGCACAAACATATTTATTTAACATATTATTTTCAGCTTGTTGCCAAAAAAACATTTCATTTTAATATAGTTGAACAGTGTACTAAATTAACTAAAACTAAAATTGAATTAGAAATTCATAAAAATTAGACAGAAACAAAATGTAATTTAAAATGACAAAAACACCAACCAAAATTACTAAAACTATAACTAAAATTAAAATAGGAAATATATAAATAATAACTATTTCAAAATATTTAAAAAAATCTAATAAAGTATCTCAGTGCTGCTGAAATAACTCTGTATTGACTGTATGGACCGGCCATTGTATCATCTTTTGTGCTTCACAGAAAAAAAGGTCATACAGGCTTCGAATTATGTGAGGTTGAGGAAATGATGACAGTTTTCATTTTTGGGTGAATCATCCCTTCAATGCTTTTTGTTTTACTTAATTTCATATTCATTACAGTCTTAATAAATGATTGTTACACAATGTAGGAGAAACTAATTTCCTGTGTAGATGTTTTTTATTTGCATGATGTCCCTGTGTCATTCATCAACACATTAGTGCGGTTGATGCAGCACTGTTTGTGATCTGGATCTTCATGTCGAATTTAGATATCTTGCCTGTCATTGCAATACTCGACCCGGTGGCAATGAAAAACAAAACCTGAACGAGTACAATCGTGATGTTGGAGTGTTTTTCCTCCATTACGGGTGGCTGGTTGCCTAATGAAAGTGTTTACAGCATCTGTCTCTGCTAGTAGCCACTGTTTCACCGCCTGCAGTGTGTCACATAGTCCTGTCACCTCTCTGAAACCACGATTAACCCCAAAACACAGAGACTAAATAATAGCTGTCCTTGTAGCATCTCATTAATCCGTCGTCTTCTCACAGTCCTCATCCAATCGTAGAACAAGCGCATATCACACGTTAGGACCTCTTGGCCACACACATCCTCATCGATGCGCTTAATGAATGTGTAAGCACACATTAAAGCAGCATCCTGTCAGACTAAACTGGTTACAAGGACCCAAATGCACGTGATAAGGCCAAGAGAACTGACTGACTGCCAGCTATTGAGCCAAATGTGCACTCTCTGACGCAGGTACACTCAATATAAGATTATTTAGTTGTTTGATCAGTTTCATTGGGACGGTTATTTCTTAAAACGCCTGATGTTCTAAATGGCTTGTTCCTCTTGCCTATTCAGGAATCATTGTGTGAATCAGATATGTAAGTATATCTGCAGTATCATAAGTATGTTATGTGCATACTATCACAAATGAAGTATGTGCTTTTGGTGCATTGTTGGAAAATGCAGCCATAGACTTCAGTTCAAAATGAATCGAAAAGATTTCTTTGCTGTCAGTCGACACACAAATGCCCACAACAACAAGGCTATCAAGGGCATTGAGAGACTTGAGCATTGTTTTGGCTGTGTGCTTCAAGTTGTTGTCTTACTAAATGTCCTCTCTAGTGTGACGCTGTGTGATGCTGAGCCAGTCTCTCAGTCCTTGCTTAAAGACTTGATTGTCCTTCCAAGATGTTTTTCTAGCTCTGCACAGTAACTCGGGAGCTCTAAGGGGCCATTGGGTGCTTCCTCACCTCTCTGACTTTGCGCCTCGGAGTCTTGAATGTTAAATTTATATTCTTCTCAAAGGTGAGAAAGCCTCAGAGGTCTGCAGAGAGTTCATGGCTTGGTTTTGCCCTGTCATGAACTGTGAAACCTCCTGTAGTCATGTGCCTTTCTAAATACAGCACAGTGAATTTACAGCAAGCACATTACACAAGTCAAATTTTTGAAGTAGATGGCCTGAAATCTAATGTAAAGGGTTTTAATTTTTTCATTTTTCATAGTTCACCAAAAATGATATTTCTCTATTTAATCACCTTCATGATTTTTATTTTTACTGCTAAATGTTTTTACCGAATCATTATGCAGCACTGAGTATTGATTGATGGGAAAGGAAATCTAATTAATCCACTCGGAAGTAACTTCATAACCAGAAAATGTTGAAGAAATAAAGGGCTCTGAATGCAGGTGCATATGTAGTAGACCACTAGTCTGACAATATTTATAACTTAAAGGGTCATCCAAACTTTACTGTAATTCCTCTTCACTGTTTGGATGAAACATTTAAATGACTCTATGACAGGCTGGGAAATATTACAGTTGAAGTACAGAACATCCCACTAGTTTATGATAAAACAACGCCTTACTCTGGAATTGTGTGTTATTTGGACAGGAGGTGTTCATCAGTCTCAAGTTGCTTTGGCAGAGAGGCCCATAAGTAAAGAAGTAGTCTTGTCTTCACATGTGAGGTGTAGTTTGAGCAGTGTGTTTAGATGTCTGCGTGCAGGTTAGCCTTCTGCAATTCAGCTAGGAAAAGAAGACATTCCTAATGGTCAACAGCACAAGCACATAACTGACTAGGAATAACCCATAAAAAATGAACCGAAATAGGAAGAGTAAACGATATGATGATCATCAATCTTAAAGGGTTAGTTCCCCCAAAAATGAAAATTAGCCTGTGTTTTACTCGTAGGTGTATATGACTTTCTTCTTTCAGACGAATCCAGTCGGAGTTATATTAAAAATTGTCCTGGCTATTCCAAGCTCCATCATTGCAGTCAGCGGGTGTTTCTGTTGAACAGTCAACAAGACATCAAATAAAGTGTGCGCATCCATAATAAAACATGCCGCACACGGCTCCGGGGGGTGAATAAAGGCCTCCCGTAGCAAATCCATGCATTTTTATAAGAAAAATATCCCAATTTCAAACGTAGTAAACACTTTTTCTCACTTGATTTTTACAAAGCTCATCGGTCTGAAAAGCGAGATTTGCTCTGATTGGCCAGCTATCCAGTGCGTTGGCCGAATACCTCAAGCGTGTGACGGAAATATTACGTCCCTTAACATACTGTGATGCCTTGTCCAGGCCGGAGAGACGAGACAAAACATTAAAACCCATTATAAATGAGGCATTTGTTGCATCCAGTGGGGACATAATTACGGATTATAATGACTTGTACTGTCTTTTTACGCGTTGCGTTGCATCGCGCCGCGTAAACATAAAAACCATGTCTGCATTTGTGATTGGAGAAATGACAAAGAACAAGCGCTACTCTACACTGCTCAAAACTTGTTTGAATCGTCAGTGGCAAATTCTATAAATATAAAAAAAACTTACTTACAGACTGTGAGTCAGAACAGCCAGCATTGTAGTCTACTCTACCAGGATCAGGAAACAGTCCTCCAACTATTCTGGAACAGTGTTGTAAATACAACTTAACCACTGATTTCTAGGCGTGTCCTCTTTTGGAAGGCCAAACAAAGTAGTTTCACTTTCACAACGAAACACAGCGTCACACACGGCGGGCTAGAGTGAGCGGAGGCCCGGTGTCTTGAGTGAGACACACAGCGCCTTCACGACATGGCGGCGGCAACAATACTGCAGTGAGAATAAAAGTTACACCTTCTTTCTTTGCGTGAACATTTGGGTGGCATTATGCAAATCTTCCCACATCGTGACGTAGTCATGTGGGTGCGTGTTAGAACCAGGCATTATTTAATTAGGCGTGGTTGACTCTTAACTTTTATAAAGAATATCTCTTTGGATTTGAGACTTTAGTCTTTGCAACTTTACAGATCTTCTTTATGCACCAAGAGCTTGTAACACTCTAAAGAGAAAGGAAAAATTGAAATCGCATCATATGACCCCTTTAATATAACTCCGATATGATTCGTCTGAAAGAAGAAAGACATATACACCTAGGATGCCTCGAGGGTTAGTAAAACACAGGCTAATTTTAATTTTTGGGTGAACTAACCCTTTAACCTGTTGAACAAAGATGTAATGTTGCTTTTTTGTCTGTGTTTAGAGTCATCCTGCGTCTGTTGTTTCTTTGGCTTGACAGTGCAGTGCTGATGTATCAGCCAGGCCCATTAATCACCTATTGATGTGATTATCTGAAATTGACTGATGACCGTGCCTGCATGGCCGATTAACAGCCAAAGTGTTTGTTCCCTCTTATGTCAAAACGAAAGCAAAGTTACACTAGCGGTGCACAAGCTTAAAATGCTGTGCTTATCAGAGACACGGAGGATACTACACACACTAGATGAACTATGACAGAGGAACCAAACAGCGATCCTTTATTTCCACCAGAGAAATGCCTGAAGTTGATAGTGTGGGACCATTTCGGGTACACCGAATGACCAGGGTGTCAGTTAAATATTGTCGTAAAAACTGCTGCTAAAGAGCGAATACACGGCTTTAAACTATATTAATGCACGACGTGAAGGCAAGACTGACGCGAAGCTATGGCTCGTTAGCTCAGTATTCTGCCCACTTCAGATCAGACAGATGAAATAGTGTGGTAAGATCACATTTATTTGAGTTAATTAATTATAACATTTAGCTACTTGAATTAATTATTCGATCGAGAGAGAGAGAGAGAAGTGTGTGTGTGTGAACATGCATCAGCACGTCTCTCTACAAACATGTGAGTTCAGTTTATTCCCCTCATTATTAATAGTTTCCCCTGTGGGATAAAGTCAATAGTCCTATATTAATAATACTTATTAACATTGTTATATATTATCCCTTTTATAGTATTATGCATAAGTCAAAAACCAACAAGATTTTTTTTTTTTCACCATGTTTCCAGTTTTCTGCCTCAGGTCCAAAAGAAATGTAAAGAATGTACAAACTGAAAACACTAAATAGCATACTTTTTGTGATCTATTTTCATTAGTTATTTTCAAAAGGGAAATACTGACATGGATGTTTACAGAGCAGAGGTCACCTTTTTAATTCCAATTGGAGAGATAGACATTTATTTGTCTTTATTATTATTATTTTGTGCTGTATTATTGGTTACGGTGGTGTTTCTCTTTCTAAAGGCAGCAATAAATAACACTTTATTATCTAAAGAGTACATGTGATAAATGCATAATAATCGTCATAATCGTGAAACCGTGATTATTCCTCAGACAATAATCGTACCAACAAAATCAATAATCGTTGCATCCCTTGCTGTCACTAACGATTATTTTGGTAATCGAGTAATCGGATCATTATAATAATTTTTTTTGTAGTAATAAAAATAGACCTAAGCAAAAAAAGCCTTTAAAATGACTTAAAATACATATATAATAGCAATAGGCAATACTATTTAGTTCAAATAAAGTATCAAAAGCAAGTAATCTTATGGTTTTATTGAAAAAAACCATTAAAATACATAATGTATTATAAATAATAGAGCTAACGTACATTACGTATTATAACTAATGCCTGCAGAGGATTTATTTAATTGAGTCATAGAGTTTGTGAATTCACAATAGCATTATGCTTCAGGGCTGGAGTTGGGGAACATACAAAATGTACTTTTATTAACAACATTAACAGTTATATGAAAAAATTATATATTCTACTCTCATTAAATGTACCATTATTCTTTGTATAGTATTATACTGAACTGACCAACAACTTGTATTATAAAAGTGATTATAAAATGAGTGCACTATTTTATGTGTGATTCAGTCGCAAATTGAACAAAAGTTTGGTTGCAGTCTGGAGCCCTGTGCTTTATTATGATTTTTAAATGGGTTTAATATATCATGCAGCCTTGGGAAATGGTCTAATAATAAGTTTAATGGATTCTTATCTGTGGAATGTGCCACTTCTGGCATTTTGCCGGTTACTCGACACGCAAAATGTAATCGAGAATTTTTTTTAATCGAGTACTCAAATTGAGTTGTGACAGCCCTAAAACTATGTAACTTTTACTACATATCAAAGACCAGAACATAATAAATTATAAAAATAAATAAATGTATTTTTAATGAATATTTTTGATTTGGGCCAGTGATTAAACTACCTAGAATACCCTAGCAACTGGATATTGACACCCTTACAGGTCCCCAGCATCTTTTGCACAGGCAAGCACTACTTTTGTTTACTGCAGAGAATCTATTTCTTTGTATTGTCAAAGTTTGCTAGGATATTGCCTAGGGCTGCATGATATATCGAAATATCGCAAATGTAAATATTGCAATATGCATATCGCAACGGCGTGCGATATCTGAATCATTTTAATAAGTGAGTTCAGTTTATTCCCCTCATTATTAATAGTTTCCCCTGTGGGATAAAGTCAATAGTCCTATATTAATAATACTTATTAACATTGTTATATATTATCCCTTTTATAGTATTATGCATAAGTCAAAAACCAACAAGATTTTTTTTTTTTCACCATGTTTCCAGTTTTCTGCCTCAGGTCCAAAAGAAATGTAAAGAATGTACAAACTGAAAACACTAAATAGCATACTTTTTGTGATCTATTTTCATTAGTTATTTTCAAAAGGGAAATACTGACATGGATGTTTACAGAGCAGAGGTCACCTTTTTAATTCCAATTGGAGAGATAGACATTTATTTGTCTTTATTATTATTATTTTGTGCTGTATTATTGGTTACGGTGGTGTTTCTCTTTCTAAAGGCAGCAATAAATAACACTTTATTATCTAAAGAGTACATGTGATAAATGCATAATAATCGTCATAATCGTGAAACCGTGATTATTCCTCAGACAATAATCGTACCAACAAAATCAATAATCGTTGCATCCCTTGCTGTCACTAACGATTATTTTGGTAATCGAGTAATCGGATCATTATAATAATTTTTTTTGTAGTAATAAAAATAGACCTAAGCAAAAAAAGCCTTTAAAATGACTTAAAATACATATATAATAGCAATAGGCAATACTATTTAGTTCAAATAAAGTATCAAAAGCAAGTAATCTTATGGTTTTATTGAAAAAAACCATTAAAATACATAATGTATTATAAATAATAGAGCTAACGTACATTACGTATTATAACTAATGCCTGCAGAGGATTTATTTAATTGAGTCATAGAGTTTGTGAATTCACAATAGCATTATGCTTCAGGGCTGGAGTTGGGGAACATACAAAATGTACTTTTATTAACAACATTAACAGTTATATGAAAAAATTATATATTCTACTCTCATTAAATGTACCATTATTCTTTGTATAGTATTATACTGAACTGACCAACAACTTGTATTATAAAAGTGATTATAAAATGAGTGCACTATTTTATGTGTGATTCAGTCGCAAATTGAACAAAAGTTTGGTTGCAGTCTGGAGCCCTGTGCTTTATTATGATTTTTAAATGGGTTTAATATATCATGCAGCCTTGGGAAATGGTCTAATAATAAGTTTAATGGATTCTTATCTGTGGAATGTGCCACTTCTGGCATTTTGCCGGTTACTCGACACGCAAAATGTAATCGAGAATTTTTTTAAATCGAGTACTCAAATTGAGTTGTGACAGCCCTAAAACTGTGTAACTTTTACTACATATCAAAGACCAGAACATAATAAATTATAAAACTTAATAAACTGCATCCTCACACAAATACTTGATTTGGGCCAGTGATTAAACTACCTAGAATACCCTAGCAACTGGATATTGACACCCTTACAGGTCCCCAGCATCTTTTGCACAGGCAAGCACTACTTTTGTTTACTGCAGATAATCTATTTCTTTGTATTGTCAAAGTTTGCTAGGATATTGCCTGGGGCTGCATGATATATCGAAATATTGCAAATGTAAATATTGCAATATGCATATCGCAACGGCGTGCGATATCTGAATCATTTTAATAATAGGCTACTTAAATCAAAATGTTGCAAAAGGTCAAAGTTTTAGTTTGACGCATATAGCAGAGAATAGCTTGACGTTACAAAGAGTTATTTAGTGCAATAAGTTGCAGAAAAAAACTCTTTGCCTTCTCGTCTTGCTGTCTGACTCACACCTGAAGCGCGCACACAAGGCGCATCTCGCACAGCGTCTCTTCAGTTCTGCCGCACACGTGCAAAGCACACACACAGATACGTGTTTCAGATGATTCGTCTTTTGCATCTCCTCCTTATGTTTGAACAGACACATACACAGAATAATGTCAATAGTACTCATCTCGACGATCATTCTCGTAAACGCAGTCAGTTATGTTTTAAATGAATGTAAACAGCTGAGAAAGAAATTGGATGTGTATCATACTGGATCCGTGCAGTCGGATTTAAAGGGACAGTAGCCTATAAATACGTGCTGCTGAATATGTCACTAATGTTAATCAAACAACAAAACTGCTGTAACAAAGATTAATCTAAATTTAATTCATACAGTGAACACAATGCAGTGTTATTTTACACTTAATTATAAAATTTCTGTACCTGAATACTACGGTTTATTTTATCTATGCTTGTAAATTGTGTATTTGTTCTCCCCCCCCCCTTTTCTTTCTTTTTACTGACTGTTCACTTGCCTTTAATCATGTTTGAACTTTCTCAGACTATAGTTTTTGCTGTGGTAGTGAAGAAGTACTTAAAGTGTATGGAAAGCAAAGTCACAATGAGATAAAATTAGTGTCATTCATTTCTTTGTTTGTATGTTTACATTTATGTTAAAATTACATTTTCTGATTTGTGACATTACTTTTTATGTACTGCTAAAACACTGCTGGTCACTTTCTGAAGTTGTAGTGATTCTTTCTTTTGCAAGAAAGAATGTGAAACAAATTGGTTATATAATTTTCATTTTTAAATATTTTAAAATATAATTTAAATCGATTTTTCGCACTTTAAGCAATATCGTATCGCATATCGAATATCGCATTTTTTTAACAAGGTAT